>NC_079455.1:20809626-21144626 GCF_903798145.1 Danio aesculapii | reverse complement strand
AGCTGAACAACAGGACAAACTAACAATGATCACATCAGGTAAACCTCATGTGCTTTATTCAGTGTTAAATGCCAGCAATGTGAGTTTGAATGCCATTTTTTCGTGACATTTATTGCCATATACTGAAAGCAGCAGCAGATAGTTCACCTCAGATCTTGAAAATAAAATTAACAATTTGAAATTGAACTTTAGAACTGTGACTCAGTGCAAGCCAACACATATAAATGATTCAGCATGTACATTTACTAATGTTAAAGAGGTTTAATATGTATTAATTCGATTTTAAACCTTCCCATTTCACGAGTGAGTGCATATTCTGTGCTACTAAATGGCTGTATTTTAAATTTTCTGTTGTGTTTCGTCTGGTGCAAACAGCCATATTGCTTATCACTGCTTATCTCAACACGTAGCATGTTGTTAGGACAAGGGGTTACAACGTAACCTGCTCACCTAATGTTTACGTTCGTAATATTTATATTATTTGCTAATTAATAACCTCATGTGGAATTCTGAATCTGCGTCTCATTTTGGAGTCTGCTACTATCCACCGGAGGCTGCATTTTGGTCACGGACGCATGCTTTGAGAGCCTTTCTGAATGAACAAATGAAATAGGCTGTTTTCCACCAAGGCAACCGGTGATGCTGAAATATAATTGGCTAAACTTGCAGTGGGTGGGTCAAATGACCAAAACAAAGACAGTGTTCTGGCACGTAACTCACATTTTTCAAAGCAGAATATCTGACTGCAGCATTGTTAAACAAGAATGTTAACAATTGCTAAACAAGCTCACTTAGCATGTTTCTTAAACATCTGCAAACATATTATGGTGTTTTTATGCTTTAGAAAAGTCAAAAACTTACATACAGCCCCTTTAAAAGATCTGTGTAGTAGAAAAAACTGAGATTCACTCACTGCTATTGGTCGAACAAAATGAGTAGCTTAACAAGTATACTTTTTTTACTTGGATTTAATAATTCTACCTAATTATTGCTAAAAGGGCAGATTATCACAATAGGTGGGGTTTGTGATGTCACAGTAGGGGGAAGTTTAATTTCAGGGTGGTTGTTCACACACGCTGTGGACACACAGTTCTGTTCAAATACTATTAAAAATTAATTTTGCATAATAGGTCCCCTTTAATGATTGAAATGACACACTTATATAATAATATAAATATTGGATATACCTAGGGCCAGACAGAATCTGTAGACATTTTCTGCTATTTCTGCACAGAATATTGTTGAAAATCTGCGGATTTATGCTGAATGATTTTGGGAGTCTCATATCTAAAAACTTAATATATGAAATAAAAAAATACTTTTTAACTTTTATTTAATGTTTACAATGCAAATCCAATTACATCCACTTTATTTGGTAAACAAAGCAAGTCTCTCATGTAATATCTCTACTAAAAGACAGAAAATATTACTTTACAAACTGTTATGTAAATAATTCATATGAATATTTTCATATTAGTCAATAATTTTACTGAAATTAATTTAAAAACTGAATAAATATAAATTTACACACATTTACACAAGTAAATAAACAGAAATAATAATGGGCTAAAAATCTGCGGAAATCTGTGGAATTCTGTGCGCACAGATTCCGTGTGGGTCTAGATATACCTTATAAATCAAACCATATGAAAAAAAGCAATGAAATGCAATAATTTCCTTTTGGTTTTTATCAGATCACAGATGATCTCAGATCACTATTTCATGTTTTACTCACTTAGTTTCAGTGCAGGAAAATGTTGACAGTGTACAGCATATGGATTGTAACCTACATGTAAAGTGATGGCATATTGATGCCACTAGACTGACTCTGAATGAGGTCACACTGTGATGTGCAAATCTGCAAATGATCTACAAATGAAACCGAAAGAGACACTAATGGTGCAAACACAACTTAAAAGTTGAGGCTACCAAAAGGGTTGACTGGTAAATACAAAATAATATAATTAAATTAAACAAATGTTATTTTACAAGCAGAATCACAGCACTATTTTAAAGTTTAAAGCCAAATGGAAAACTGCCAAAACAATTTTGCACCTCTTATAGTTCAAACCGACTGCCAGTGTTCTGTTCTTTTCACATCGAAGCTTGTGTCTAGTTTTTTGGTAGCATATTCAAGTTAACAAAGTAAACTCTTCGGGTGTTAATGTGTGGTTTTCTCTCATTTACTTTGTGAATCTACCGGAAAGAGTGTATATTGGTGAAAATGATTTCTGGTCTGGACCACAAAATAGATCAGCAATAGCACCAAGTCATGATATGTTCAATGGTATGGCTGCTTACACACCACACTGAGGTCTCTAGAAAAGGTTTACGGCGATTGTTTAGAATACATACTGTACTTACTACAAAAGCAGTTGGCATCATCTGCTATTTCGCTAATGACCACACTTTTGCTACCAGGAGCATCTAACAGCAGAAAGAACATTTACTGTATTTCTCCATAAACAAGACAGCTAAAGTGGAACAAATCTTCTCAGAGATTCTCGCAGTACAAAATTAAAGTCTCCTCAGTTCGCGTTTTATTACGTAACTATAAATATCTGTTATTTATACATACAGTACACTGTCAAAATATTTCTACTGGTACAGTCTGTTGACTATAAGAATACGGAATACATATATCTTGGACTGTGCTGCTATACATATTGCAGGTGTCACACTCCCTACCCCCCACAACATACCATCAAACGGCATTTTAGTCAGCAGACACAAGATCTTGTGCTGACTAGTCAAACAGCACAGTAGCTGGACTACACACCAAAAGTCAAGAAACTAGAATCCACCTCTGCAGCTGTACTGAACTGCTCCATTAGACTCGTCGGACATACAGAGAATTCAGTTGAGGCCCGTTCACACTAATAATCACAGCAATAATAACACACCGAATATGGTGAATTAATACACATTACATATTTACTTTCACTCATTCATTCATTTTCTTTTCGGCATAGTCCCTTTATTAATCTTGGGTCGCCACAGCAGAATGAACCGCCATATTAAATTTACAAATGTAGAAATATTTTGTTTATCAGAAAACTTAATCAGCCGATTTGAATGTTATCACTTGATTAAATGAGCATTATCAGTGGTTATCAGTTGATAGATATGGACCAGTAGGGGCCTTCTGCACCTACTAGTAGACTCAAAAGGCTGTTATCATCCTTCCACATGGTTAATCAGCTATAGATCACATACGGCTGCGGGCGGAAGTTAACAAGAATTATTTATATTATTTATTAACCCAATTGTGACAGTAATGTAAAAACAGATCTTCATCTGGAGTCTTCTCTATTAGTATAGCTGATTAACCACAAGAAATATTAATATTATTTATTAAATTTCCCATTAATTGTGTTTTATTAACATCTACCCCTACCCCAACCCAAAACCCAATCATCACAGGTAAAACAGATCTGGATCTGGAGTCTTCTCTATTAGTATAGCTGATTAACCACGTGGATGGATGATAACAACCTTCTGAGCCTACCAGAAACTAAAATCCACCTCTGCAGCTGTACTGAACTGTACCATTAGACTCGTCGGACATTATGAGAATTCAGTTAAGGCCCATTCACGCTAATAATCACAGCAATAATAACACACCGAACATGGTGAATTAATACACATTACATATTTACTTTCACTCATTCATTCATCCCCCTACTGGCCCATCTCTATCAGCTGATAACCACTGATAATGGCCATTCAATCGAGTGATAACATTCGAAGCAGGAGTCGTAGCAAACCTCATTTTACTAAACATAGTTCAATTGTGGTCATAAATTCATTTGTTCACACTATATGATTCTCTTGTTTTGTTAACTATTGAAATATAAATATCCTCTATTTCGATCAAATTATTATAATTTGTGCATTGTGAACATAAAACAAGAGAAATAATTTGGCAAAACATATTGGCGTATTACTAAGTCGCAGAAAAAATTTCCATATTTTCAGAAATCATGTGTGCAATATCACCCGCTTCAAATGTTATCACTCGATTGAATGGGTGTTATCAGTGGTTATCAGCTGATTGATATGGGCCAGTAAGTTGTTACCATCCATCCACATGGTTAATCAGCTATACTAATAGAGAAGACTTTAGATCCAGATCTGTTTTTACATTACTGTGACAGTTGGGTTTAGGGTTGGGGTAGGGGTACAGGTTAATAAAATACAATTAATAGGAAATTTCATAAATAATATAAATAATTCTCATTAATTTCCGGTTGCAGCCGTATTTGAGCTATAGCTGATCAACCATGTGGATGGATAACAGCCTTCTAAACCTACCAATAGGCGCAGAAGGCCCCAACTAGCCCATATCTATCAGCTGATAACCACTAATAATGTCGGCTGGCAATTTACGGTAATACTACCGCATTTTAATTGAACTACAACAAAGAAACAAAATAGTGGCCAAAGCTTTCTTCAAATAAGAAAACAAATCTAAAGTCTAAATTTTACACGTGATTTTAAATAAATTGCTTTTGTTTGTGTGGATGCCATTGGTGTGAATGAGCCTTTAGGATGGTAACGATAACAATAAAAAATCATTGAAAACATCCTAAACCAACCAATCAGAATCTACCTTGCATTTTCGATGGTTTAAAGCAGCAGATGACAAAACTGCAGAACACATTTAAAATAATAATAATAATAATAATAATAATAATAATAATAATAATCTTCATGTTGACAGTGTTTTAATCTTGTTGTCAGTGTGAACGGGCCTTCAAGATTTGAATGATAACCACATAAAATGGTAAATATGGTTCAAAAAAATGATCCATACCACAGCTCTAGCAATAACAACATAGAGGAACCATACAATTGGAATCACTAACAAATTATTTTTTCCAGCTGATGAATGGAAAAAATCCGCAGACAAAAAAAAATGTGTGTACAGTGTGCAATTTAAAAATAAACAAAACATTATAGTGCGTTGGTGAAGCAGCTAATATTCTTAGTTCTTCATCTAAACAGGCCTTTATTGGATTATGGTCTTTTGGGAGCCAATTTTTATTTATTATTTTTAGAATTGTACATGCGAAACCTGTCCTGTGTTCTTTACAAAATCAAAATATATGATCATGAACATATTCCATTAAATATTTTAGTAATTTACCAAACAATTTCCCCTGAAAATGACAATGAAAACGCGCAGAAAAGTCATTACTGTAGGTTTTGATCTGTCACTGTACATTGTGTTGTCTTACATTATTTTGTATTGCTTGAATCAGAGTTTCAGACGACAATGAAACTTAAAAGAATGCACATTAGTACCATCCACTTTGGTTTGTGATTCCAAGTGTAACTTCAAATAAGTGTGTTATATTCAATAGTTCTCGGAAAGTGAAGGCCTGCTACAAGTTCCCACTGAGACAGACCGTAAAATGACACTATGAGCACTCATCCATCAACTGCCACAGTGTAGCACATTTTCTCATTTACGAAAAATATATATATATATTGCACGATTTGCATTTTCTTTTTATTTACAGCTTGTGGTAGTTGTCTTGTGTGTAGTGTGTGTGTTTGTGTTTGCGGTTGAGCTGGTGTCCTGATAATCCCTATGTGTATCCAGCAGGCTTGTGGTGCACTAAGTGTCATGTGAGGACACAACCGGACCGCTACACTCTCTCTCTCTCTCTCTCTCTCGTCCTCTACATTGTGCTGATTCCATGCATTCTCTCTCTCTATCTGAGACTGTGTACCAAAACGATGAGCAGCATGATAATTCATATGCTTTTTGCATCCCTGATGTACTATAAGAGGTCAACTTTTGAGGTTATCCTATAGGTTATTTGAACTCTTTTGTGGTGTCAAAAATAGAAAAGCACATAATATCTGCAACTTTACCATAAACAGAACTAAAGAAAATGGATACACAGTAAGGATCATTTAAGTGTTAAAAGTATTGGGAATTTGATCTGCTCAGACTGTTTTCAATTTCATTAAAGGACTTGTTGGGTGAGTCCTTTAATTTATTTATTTCTTAATTGTTAAATGTGCTTGTGAAATGAAATCATTTAATTTCTCTATTCAACAAACTTTGCTATATATATATATATATATATATATATATATATATATATATATATATATATATATATATATATATATATATATATATATATATATAAATATATATATATATATATATATATATATATATATATATATATATATATATATAAATATATATATATATATATATATATATATATATATATATATATATATATATATATATATATATATATATATATATATATATATATATATATATATATATAAAGAATATTTATATATGAAGAATACTTTGATGTCATAATAGGGTGACCAGAGTAAAATAAGTGCAATAATTAAAAATTTACTACAGTAAAAATCAAAGAAATAGTTACACCACAAATTAACCATGATTCTGCTACACTAAAGCAAAACCATAACAAAAAGGTGCTCTACAGGGAAAAAAATTACTATAATAAAAATATTATATATATATATATATATATATATATATATATATATATATATATATATATATATATATATATATATATATATATATATATATATCACCAATATAATTCATTCATTTTCTTTTCGGCTTAGTCCCTTTATTAATCTGGGGTCGCCGCAGCAGAATGAACTGCCAACTTATCCAGCGACCTTCTTGCTGTGAGCCGATCAAGCTACCCACTGCACCACAATCACCAATAAAAAAAATAAAAATAAAATAAATTAATAATAATAAATAATAATAATAATAAATAAATATTTATATATAATGTACCATTTGAAAATGTTTACAAGCTGTTTTATTATCGCCTTTCCACTGTTGAAACATTAATTCAGCGATTATGAGATGGCAGACATTTTTGTAAGTTGTTCAACATTTTACCATACCTTTTCTAACATAGAGTATTTTTGTGTCAATATACTGTAACATCCGCTTTCCTTAAACTGATCCCAGCAGGTATGGGACGTCAACATGACGTCAGATTGACGTTGTACCCCAACGTAGTGGGAATGTTGTTTTTGGAATTTTGTTTTGGAAATAAAAATCGGGTTAATGTGAGAACCCAACGTCAGGCCGACATCAATGTCCAATGTCCAACGTCCAACCTAAAATCAACCAAATATCAACGTCTAATGATGTTACAGCTTGATATTGTGTGGACGTTACCACTATGACGTCTATCAGACGTTGGATTTTGGTTGCCATACCTGACGAATAAATGTCAGTATTTGACGTTAATATGACATTGCTTTAAGATGTTGGCTTGAGGTTGGATTTTGATGACTTTTTCCAACCTAAAATCAACCAAATATCAACGTCATTTGACGTCATTTTTGGACGTCAAAATAACGTTGGCTTTAGATGCTGACTAGACATTGAATTTTGGTCATCTGACGTCACAACCAAAATCTAACCAAATATTAACGTCTTATGACATGTGCCTGCTGGGATCTCTCTAACAGCAAAGTAATTGATGTGGAAACATGACTGAATGAGAATTTTGTTCTGGGAAATATACTAAGATTTAACTGACTACTATTGATTAGACTGTTTTCATGTGACAACAAGAGAAGTGATCAATGACTACTACTGGTGATCAATGAGCAATGAAGAAATTTAAGGTAGCCTACAGTAAGATGAAATACTTAACCATTTTTGACAGAGGTAAAATGTGGAACGTCTGGTCACCCTATATCTGTATTATGGCATGCTTAAACAGACAGATCACCCAAATGTGAACATTTAGTTTACTGACTCTCATGTTGTTGCAAACTTGTTAGAACTTGGAACGAACACACTAGAAAAATGTAATGAAATGAAAGTCAGTGAGATACAGAGTTGTTTTGAATCCATATAACCCCCCCATCCTTTAAAATGCCTTAGTTATGGTGTACAAATGAAAATGAAACTGGAATTATCATTGAAAGGTGAGTAAATGATGACAGAATGATGTAGCTTTTAGTGGCAATTTGTTCCCATATCTTCAGCTAACAAATAAATATATCATAATAAACATTTTTTGTCAATATATAGTAAGTAAATAAATAATATATCTAGTTGCACTCATATTATAAATCATTGGTTTAGTAACATTCAGCAAAATCCCTCAAATCATGCTAAAAAGGTAATAAATACAAATCTGTTCTGTAATTATTATGTAAACATGTATCTAATAAAACAGGGTAGAATGCTCAAAAACATTTCTACACTTTGTCCATCCTAAACATTATCTCTGTCAATCTCTGACCAGAAGCAAACAGTAAACTTAAAACAGTCCTACATGCCAATAGACCACAGTCAGGGTTGCACCATGTTTAAAGAGTCTGTATGTAAGAATTATGAATTCATGTTTCTACAGTATGTAATGCTTTCTTTACTTTAGTTTTTTCAGCACTGTCATTTTTCTTGTATGGTTATTGTGTTATAGAGAAGAGCACAGCACATATAAACTACCCTAAATATTGCTTTCAGCTGCATGTACGATTTGTTATTAGTATACTGGCACAAAACAAATTTCAGATTTGTTTTTCTTCTAATTAAAACATTAAAAATAACTTTATTGAGAGTATTTCAGGGCACTGAATCATGTCTTTTGTCTTTTACATGTGAAAAAGTTGCTGGCTGCAGTTCACTTAATGGCAACCAGTGTCACTAATACCATTCAAAACTCTGCATACAGCCCTTTTAACAGTCAAAACAAAAAAACACTCCAATCCCGGACGAGCCCCCACATGTAATCCACTGATCCTACAGCACCCAACCCGATCTGAGCTAGGACCGAACTGGCGATTCTTTGTATGGGAGTCAGAAGTGTAACGGAATCGCCCGTTCAATCCCAGCTCAGACTGAGTTGGGTGCAGAAGGACCAGTGGGTTACGAAAATATAAATGAGTGTGTGAGGAATAGAAGTATCTTCAATTGATTAAACTGTTGTTCAACATGTTCAGCTTACGGAAAACCTTCAGTAGACAAAAACTACATAGATCAGCTCTGAATTTCCAAGTATCCCACATTACTTTTCATTCGTGTTAAATTCAATGTGGCATCTAATTTGACTAAGGTCTATGGCATCTGAACATCCTCTGCAAGTATGCAGTCAACAAACCAGTTATAACCGCTTTGGCTACGAATAAAGAATCAATCATTCCCACATGACGTAATATTAAATGCTTGCTAGTTCTGCAAAATGTGCACTTTCTCGTAAGCTGCTCTGGTAAGCAAGTGTCCGCTCAGAACATAAATGTGAATGGGATGTAAACATGACATGCATAACATGTCATGCAAAGCAAAAATAAATAAATGCTGCTATAACATGAAAGTCGCAATCAAAACAAGGGAACAGAGATTTACTAAGATGTTTTTTCATTAAAAATTATGCACCAAATGATCTGAAATGGATAAATGTTTATCTAGAGATGTTTGGTCAAAAGTATTATAAGGTTTTTTGTTATATGTAGATATAAATGGCATATAAAATCAATACAGTATAATAAACATTTCAGCCAATGCTTGAATGAGTCTTCACCACTGCTATAATGCTACTAAAAAGATAAAGGTTCGTTGTATCGAGCTCAAGAATCTTTTACAATGAATCTCATCTTAACCACCCGTAAGTCGAATCAAGTTAGCATTAATTACCTCTCCAAATCCCCAAACTGCTCATTTATCTGGCCACACTGGAGTTAGACAATCTGTTCAACGATTCATGCTACAGTAGCAAAAGTTTCCTGCAAAGCAGAATTTGAGCTAGATTAGTATCCTTTCAGGTTCAAGCACAGAAAAACTCCATAAACCAACAAAATAAGCTGCAAATGCAATGTGAGAGTGAATGCAAGTGGACTGAAACATTTACAGCACATATCTAGCTTTTTTTTGGCTCAAAAATGCTCTCATGCATTCCAACCCTCATGAAAAAGTAAGAGTCCAAAATATGACAAAATGTTTTCTATCAATATATTCTGTTGCGTGCATATATTGGCCAATTTATTCAAAATTACTAAAATTTTATAATACATTGTGCAATATATGCTATTATATACAGTTTTTTATTTGACATATTACAGTACATTCCTAGCATTTTGGATATTCGTTTCGATATTATTATCTTGAAGAAGGCTTTAAATAAAAAAAAATAACAACATTTCTATAATTAAATATCTGTATATCTTTTAGAAAGCACCATATTTGACAATTGCCAAGTGAAAAGGATCAAAAATACTTAAGATTAGCACATTTCTGACTGAATGAGATGATCAGTCACCTCTATCTACCAAAAACAGTGTGTTGTGACACACACAAATAGAATACCTAACTTTAACAAGTAGGTCTCATCTAATCTGGTTACTTGATTTACAAAGAAAACAACAATTACATGTATGAACAATCAAGTTTGTAAAGCCATTCACTCGACGTACAAATGAACTCATGGTTCAGAAATCTGAGCAGGTCGCACGGCATGACACTAAAGAAAAAGTGTCAAGCTCAGAATCGCTAAAAGCTTAAAATGGTGTATGACTCTGACAATCAATCCCCTGACCCTCTTCCACAAAGATTGACCTCTTTGACGTCTGAAAAGGTGCAAAGGAGCACTTAATGTGCTGGTCTGTCATGTATAAGCTAACATTACATCCTGACAAATTAAATTTTCTACACAGAAAAGTGTGCAGCTACAAAGTAGCTTCCCAAATGACGAGTACGCTCCGCAGCTCAAAAGCGATGGTTGCTAATGCTCCGATGCTAATCAAGTATGAATGTCAATATCATTGATGACCCTCAAAATGCCACAGCAGACAGCAGAAAGGTACGGTCATATTAGCTAAACATTAGCAAATTTTGCCAGGACAATAGGCCATCATTTATTATCAATAATGGTGATGTACAAATCATAACTTTGATTTCGAACCAATTAACTTCCTGTCAGTCAATGAGGCAAATCAAGTGATCCCGTGGAATTAAAAATCATATGCATTCCTATTAAAATTCCTGTTCAACCATCCAAATTTGCCAACCCTTACAAAAATTAACAGTTTTTTTGTTTGTTTGGTTTTTAAGGTTGTTGTAGTTTTGTAGGTAAACCTAAATTAATCATGGTTTTGTTAAACAAATCATTGTATAACCATGGTATTTGTGGTAAAAGTGTTGTTATTGAAATGGTGATAAATCTACCAAAAAACCATGGTTACTACACTTTTAATATAGTAAAACATAGTAATTTTAATATTTTACTAACAGGCAAACAATGCTAAATGTGACCGTACCTGAAAGCTTATCAGACCGATGCAGGATGGTGTTGAAATCCTAAAACATCCAATACTGAGGTGTTGAAAAGGTAAATTGTGGTCACATTTGTGAAATTTCAGCAAATTTCGAAGACAAAAACATTGTCAGTTGTTTATTATCGAGTCACTTTCAAACCAAGCAGATTTCTGGTGAATCCGGATGACAAACTAAACCAATTTTAAAATATGTAGTGAAGACATATTTAATCTTCACACAGAATTCCCAGTCGCTTGAACAGCAATTTGCTCCCAAGATTTAGTCCCAAGATAACATCTTACCAGAATGCTAAGTGATTTCTTGATAACAAACAGTGGACGTTTTGTTCCTGAAATTTTGTGGAAATGACACCAATGTGACCGCACCAATAAGCAGCAGCTATTATCTGCTGGAAGATCACATTAATGATAACATTAACAAAGTTCAGTCTGAAGACTTTTGATAGCACCTTACGTAGGCTGTTAAATGCCTATAATGTGGTGATTGGCCACTGGGAGGGGTTTTAGCCATAAACCAAGCACCTATAACCCCTTTAACCTGCAATTAGGAGGTCAAGGGTTTTCTCCTTCACATCTTATTTATTCTGAATTCTTTCGACCGGCTGAATAACCAGTACAGCGTTCAGCCATTCGATGCATCTTTAGACTTTTTTTTTTTTTTCAAATGTACAAACTGACTGCACATCTGTACAAGTGATATAAGACACAGAACATGCCAACTCTCGTCTGACGGCCATTACGTCCCCCTTGGACAATGGCTAGCACACTAAAATGTACATTTGCCCAGGTATGTTTGTTCAGACAGTGAAAATACATGTCTTTCTGTAGAAAAAAAGCACCGTTGGATGATAGAAACACAATAAAAACCTTTGGCCGCTGGAAATAGCCCTCTCATCCCAAAGAGATTTCCCCCAAAGGGATTTCACAGAGAGGGGCTGGGTTGCCAATTCTGGTTTAACCAAAAAACAAACAAAACAAAAGGCTCGAAAATGGCCTACAAAGGCAGTAGATTAACTTTTTGTATAAGCAAAAAATCAACAAAAGAGGAACAAGCATAGGAACCCTATTAAGGCTGATGTACTGTATGCCATTTTAAATATAAGGGGCATCGCATGTTGATGACAAAAATACTATAGTATATTATGGCACAAAGTCCTATCCTCCTCACAGTACAGTACACTTTATAGTCTTATCGATTAAGGAAGCTGTAGTATTTTTGGCATCACTATAGTACTTTTTGAATAGAGCTAAAGGGGGTTGGCGTAAACTAAAAATGTCACTTACATCAGTCACCAAGGTTTTGCTTCAGTGCAAGTGTGTGTTAAAAAATGATGAAGCAGCTACTGTTTATGAGTATATATGTTATTGAAAATTGCATTGGAGTTATCTATTTAAATGAAATCCAAACCCACCGGTTCTGTTGCTTTACGGATGAATTGTTGTGCTTTGAGTGTTTCCATTTTCTATATAAATATAATAGAACACTAACAGCATCCCAAATACACACACACACAATCATGTGCTGTATATGTGTAACACCCTAACCTAACAGACACAGCACCTTAAAATATGAATAAACGTTGATTTTCCAATATGTTACATATTGATATGCTACAGAACCATTCAAAAGTCATTTGGGATCAGTAAATAAAATATTTATAATTTTATTCAGCATGGTTGTATTTATTTGATCATTCATAACAGTAAAGATGCTTATAATGTATAGGATTTCCATTTCAAATAAATGCTTTGGAATCTTTCAATCACTGTTTCCACAAAAATATTAGCAGAATAATAGCAGCACAACCGTTTTCGACCACAATTTTCTAATGATTTCTGAAGTATCTTGAGACACTGACTACCTTAATTTACATGGACATCAGTAATTGAATAATTTGCCTTAATCTGAATAAGACAATAATATGATTAAGGTGTTTACATGAGTTGCTTTTTGTATGTTCCTGTTTTACATGTTATAGCACATAATTCGATTAACGTCATTGCGTCACCACATTATCAACATTTCCTCTGGAGTTTTGTGTAATTTCGCGTGTTTAATTTTAATTTGTTGACATTAACTCCAGTTTGGCACTTTCACTTTCATCCAGGAACATTTCATGAATGCCCCCCATGACAAATGACATATTCTATGCGAGTATGAACTGCTGGAAGAGTGTTGTTTTAATGGAATTTGATACCGCACACTGTATGGGAAAGAAAACCGAGATGCAGGTGTCTGTGGTCGTTGACTGACTCGGTAGGTGCAGAGAATAGTGTCAAACAGCCATATGTGTATAGACGTCATCACAAAATGCAGCAAATTACTGTATACCTTATACCCTGCAGACACAGGATCCAACGTCGTGGGGACTTTGCATTTTTTTGGAAATGAAAATCGGGTTGACGTCAGAACCCAACGTCAGGCCGACGTCTATGTCCAACTTTCAACCTAAAATCAACCAAACATCAACGTCTAATCATGTTACACCTTGATGTTGTGTGGACGTTACCACTATGACATCTATCGGATGTTGGATTTTGGTCAGTTTCCAACACAACCTACTGAAAAATCAACCAAATATCAACAAAATTGACGTCGCTTTTGAACGTCAAAATAACGTTGTCCTTAGATGCTGGCTAGACATTGAATTTTGGTCACCTGACGTCACGAACTAAATCTAACCTACTATTAACGTCTTATGATGTTGTGTGCCTGCTGAGTAGTTTGATTAAGGTGTTTAGATGTCTGTACTGCACTCCAACAATGCAACTAAAATCGGCATACTCCACATGTCTTAATCAAATTTCTGACCTTAGACAGATTAAATTTATCAAAAATGGCTGTTTACATGGTAGACTCTTACTCAGAGTATTGTCTTAATCGTATTAAAATCGGAATATTGGTGTCCATGTAAACATACTAACTGAATGGCTGCTGAAAATTCATCTAAATAAACTGTGCTATAAAATATACAAAGTTAAAAGCAAACTTTTAAGTACATTAATGTGTTTCTATTTTTCTTTGAATAAATGCAGCCCTGGTGGGCACAAAATTTCTTTGAAAAACACAAAAATTCAATTCAAAAACAGACCCCAAAAGTTTGAAAGGTAGTGTGCACATCACTTTTTTTTTGCGATTATATTGTAAATTTGAAATGTGCAATAATGTGTCATTTTAAGACTTTAAGACATTTACTGTAAGAGTGTTTGTGGTTATACTGTAACAGCACTGGGCTTGTGGTGATTTTGAGGTATACCTGTAAGAACCCTGTGATCTACTGCAAGATATGGTCGAGACTGTTGGCAGAAGGCTTGGCAACTGCACTCTTATCAGATACACCGTCTGATAGGAGTCACTAAATCCCAAAGATAAGATGTAGCTTATAATATTTTCCTTTCAATCCGCTCAAAATGACCAATCCTTCTGAATTTGAGGTAAACGAACTGGAGCAAAACCTTGGATCGCATGCATTCAGATTAAGTGTAACATAACAGAGAATAGAAGTAAACCATTGGGGTTGGCTGTGGATGTGAAGACGTTGGCCGGCTGAGCGAAGGTGGAAGGAGCTCAGGTTTGGGGCGAGTGTGGCCTGTAGTCTCTGGGACTTCAGAGGAGAGTGGCGTGGTCTGGGTCTGCTGTGTCCATACTAGCCAAAATGGCTTTCTGGTCTTCTCGGGGCGGGCGACGGTACAGCAGAGCGGAGAAGCGGGCGTACGGGTCCTGGCGTGTTAACTTTTTCTTCTTCTTGCGGAGGTAGAGAGCTTCTTCTGGCTGGAGGACCTGAGAGGTGTGGGGCTGCTGGGTCTGAGAGGGGGGCACACCTAAACAGAGAACAGGATAGAAATTAGGAAAGATGATTAAAGAAATATCACATAGAAGTCGGACTCTCTGTGACTTGTTAATAGCACCAACTAAATCTCTATTAAGCATTGTCACCGCATTCAAGCACTCCAGACACAGGTCTCTGGATGTAAAATATGCTGCAATGTAAACTACCATACAAACAGCAGATATACTGTAGATAATTCATACATATGTATATCTAATGCAGATGCACAGTCCATTTTCTCTTAAGAGTTCACAGGCTGGCTTTGATCAATCTAATATGGCTTAGCATTAGCTTTATGAAAAGTTTGATGTCTTTAAAAGCCATCTCAAGGCTGATTTTTTTATATTTTATTTTTTTGCTGTAAAATGTCATAATTTGTAATAATACAGTAAATTATTAAATATTTTTTAATCATATTATACTATCATGATAGCAGGGCTATATTTTATTTAACATTACACTCATAAATTATTTCAAAATGCTAACATGTCTTATTATCTGAAACGTTTGAAAAAAGTTGTGCAATTATATATAGTCAAGCCTGAAATAATTCATATGCCTGCGGTATGATTTTTATCTCTTTTTAACTTTTATGAGGCAGTTTTTTGGGATTGAAGATTCCAAACAGTAATGTACATAATAAATAATATCATAACAAATAATAGTAATTTATCAGTTATTTGGTAAAAGCAAAAACTGACAGATGGCCTCATTCATGAGCTTTGGCTCACATCAGATCCACCTGCAATGAGCATATATATATATATATATATATATATATATATATATATATATATATAATATATATATATATATATATATATATATATATATATATATGTGTGTGTGTGTGTGTGTGTGTGTGTGTGTGTGTGTGTGTGTGTGTGTGTGTGTGTGTGTATTTGTACAGTATAATTTTGCTACACTGTGAATCTCTTGGTAATAATAAAGGGGATAATTTGGTTGCAAAAATACAACATATGGTACAGAGCATCAACAATACGGTGCCAATGAGCACTGGTGTTCTAAAGGAATTAGTGTTAAAGGAAGCACCCCAGTGTGGAGAACCATCATCATGAAAGCTACCTACATTCAGTGCTAAAAAAAACATGAAACTATCTCTTTTAAAAGTACCCCATTACAGTATATTATTTTAAAAGTTCCTAATATTGCTTTGGAGATCTCCTCTATAGGTTTACATTCATTCAAGATCAAAAGCACTTTAGTTTTCACATAACAAACACTGCAGGATTAGCTGTTTTCTCACAGTGTCTGAAATGATTTGTTCAAGGATCAGGGGTCTCATTTCTAAAACTTTAAGTTTTTTAACTTCCTAAAAGTGAACGTACAGAATTTTTTTTTTACTTATTACTGATTATGGCTCACATGATGATTCAAACTGGTCCAATTAAGTCTATATTCAAGTTGAACATGTTTAAGACAGTAGTTCCCAAAGTGGGGGTCGGGGGTAGGGAGGTTGATGATTGATGATTTTTAAAAATCGAATGAATTTTAATGAACTATAGTTTAAAATTACCATATTTTATTCATAACCTACAGAAGATAAAAATAGCAGTTAATAGTTACATTTGAAAAACAACATGCAAATAAAGAGCCATCAGGCTTTTTCTTCCATTGGACTGCGACACCTGGGGTTATTACGTTAAATTAACCCACACAGCAATATCGTTGGATGCAGCAGATTGATTTTATAGCACTAGGTTAAACTTTCTGACACCTTTCTGGCACTCACATACATTAAAAATAAATACAGGCCATGCCTGAAGATGGAGGACGGTCTACCAGTGGTGGTCACCAAAAATACACCAAGAAAAGACACATAGGCCTATTGGTGTTTGTGCACCATTGACTGCAAGGTTTGTGCATTTATAACCACCAGCAGGATATTTGGATTTGAGAGTCACTGGTATTGTTTTTTAAGGGGTTGCGGTTTGAAAAGTTTGGGAACCGCTGACTTAGAGTCCACTTACAGCTGCACACATTCTCCCATCAAGTTCGTTTTTCGTAGAATACAACATTTACATGGGAAGTCTCTATTACAAGAGATTGGGCCTCATCTGACCAATCACAGCAGAGCATACTCTTTGAAAGGTGGGGTTTAGAGACACTATGGGTCTCATTTATAAATGTGGCGAATGCATGTTTTGTGAGTAAGCCACAATTATATTGAAAACCCCTGGTCTCTCTAAACCCCAACTTTCAAATAGTATGCTCCTCTGTAATTGGTCAGATAAAGCCCAATCTCTTGTGATTACAGATTACAAAGTCTACTTCTTACAGTATGTGTCAGAAACTAAACGTCCCTTACACTGTCTGAATTCCAGCAACAGAGACTTTCTCTGTACTTGTAAACACAATGATATAAATAACAATGATGGCATTGATTTCACCATATTGTATAGCCAGAGTTCTGTATGTTTGGAGGTCCATGCAAAGTTTATCTGTTTTCAAACAGTAGAATCTTAACAGGTCAAAATACACAAAACAAATCTGCATAGAATACAAAATTTTAGTGTCAAAGTTGCAGACCTTTCACAATCCTCTCCAAAATAGCACAACGGGGGCATTTTTGGAACACAGACCTAATAAATTATCATTTCATTAATTAAGTAATCTCCTTAAACAGCACTTCAAGGTATCTTACAGTAGATATATTACCATCATAATGACTGTACCAAAGATAAGAAATCATTTGTAGAATCCAGTAGACAACTAAACAACCCACTTAGTTTTAATACAAAGCTTATTTTATGAAGAAACTCACCTTATATTTTACACAATAGACATATAGAATATCAATTGTGACTTGTTTCTCACCCGTCTTTCGTCTGGCCTTGGAGTTGTTATTGTTGATGCCAACTTTCTTGGCTTTTTTCACTCGTTGATATCTCAGTGCTTCTATCCTCTCAGACCCTGCAGAGCCACTTGGTGCACCTCGACGTTTTCTGTGCGGGAAGCAAAGAGAAGCAAAGCCATCACACAGGGAAGAGTAGTGCGGTGGCTCGCCATGTGTGTCAAACTCCTCACATTAGTGATCACATGGCCTTGCTGTGTTACTGTGGCTAGTGCAGGCCAGCAGGCAACTATGATTAACCATGAATCTCTTACACTCAAATGATCTGCACCAGGCATGGTTCAGTTTAGCATGAAAACTATGATGCAAAAAATGCTTATTTGAGTGGAAAGAGAGGTATACTGTGAGTTTATGGTGTGTCCTGTCTCAAATAACCTTTGTAATGCTTTAATGAGCCCCTATTATGCATTATAAAAGGTCATATTTTAGTTTTGGGGGTCTCTAACAACCGGCGGATATGCATGCAAGGTCAAAAAAGACTTTCATTGTCTTAAAATATGCATTTATTTTTACCTAATTATCCCAACGACTCCCATATGATTCGTTCAGCGATTCATTTGTTCCCAAACCCCTCCTTAGCGTGAGGCTAAACTGCACTCATTGGTCTAATGACTAATTGGTCTATTGCGATTGGTCGACTGTCTTTAGCGTGAGATAGTGAGAAATGCCCACCATGGCTTATAAACAATTTTAAAGTAGTCAGTGTGCAGAGTGTATGTGTGAGCCCAAATGCAGAAGTGCATTAAAGGAATGCATTTTATCACCCGCATATACTCTATTCTTAACCATAAGTAAAAACAGTGACACATATTCAGTATTAATCCACACGGTGGCAAAAGCTGAACTATTTTGAAATTTGACCACCGCACGTGTGTAGGAACAGCTGACGGTGGACATAGCAACGACAAATGGCAGTGAATCACGAGCTCACGAATGCATTTAAATCCGTAAACAAAGCAGCACACGTCGTGTTTCAACGTGGATTTAGATGCAATATCAGAATATAAAGAGTTAACCAGATACAGTACAAGCGGTTACAAGTAACAAAACACAACTAAATACATAATTTGCAAACTAAAGAAAACAAGGAGGCAACCATTTTAATCGCACTTAAGTTACTTACACTTGTAAAATGGAGGAAGGAACTGATCCATGAACTGTGTACTGTAAAGTTCCTGTCAAGATCTGACAAAGTCCCATACATCAATAGTCTTTACTGATCCTTCCTTCAACGAACGGCCGCGAATGCCGCATTGTAAGCGTGTAGATTGCTGAAGCACTCGTCAGAAAATGAGGAAACACAGCACAAGACTGGGGCTATAATGCTGAACAAACTTCAACCACTGACTCTTCACAACCTTATGTTTGCATAGGGAAAATAACACTAATTTCCCTCACCATACGCGTGTCTACGCGACCTGATTCAACCAGGATCTGCTATAGTGTTTGTCTTCCTATTTTTCCATCTACAGTGTTTGTGGGCGGGGCCGGGGGTTTCAATTTTCCCGGGTCTGCGCACGCAACAAATGGGTGGGGTTTAATCCTATATCGACGACACGGCGACACGGCTACAGATTAATCCGAAGAGCGATTCATTCTACCCACTATTTTATTGATAATAGACTCTTTTATCGATAAATCAATAGTTTTAAACACGGTGCACTTTCAGATTTAAGCCTTATCTGGATATTTTACTTCACTTAGAGCTGTTACACACTGCATGGAAGGTCATTTTCAAAAACCCATAATAGGAGCTCTTTAAGTGAAGGTTTTAATAAACATTTAAACAAATCAATAATGAGTGAAGGTTGCATACATAAAGAAGGCAAAATTGTAATAAGTTATAATATATAATTAAAAAATGAAATTGTTTTAAAATGTATACAGTACCTCAATATGGCAACATAATGTATGTATCTGTTTAAAGAGAAATTTTTAGAAGTCATGAAATTAGAAGTACTATCTATAAAAACATTAGTATATAAAAAATGTATGTGTGGTCTTCCCATCCAAATACAGTATGGAGGCACTTAAACTGGCAGCCTGCATACTCTGCCCCCAACACACACACTCGCACACACACAAATTTCACGAGGCACGGTAAAATAACAGAAATAGCATTATAGAGGGGTCGTCCGTCTGTTGAGGCTGCCGAGAGAATTAAAGGCCATTAGTAGAGGGGGGAAAACCACAGCTCAGCGACAAAGCATTGTCAGAAATGTGCTCATAGACATGAATACTGTCTACAATGGGCTTCACCATGCTGACAGGGGGAGAGATGGCGGGAGGGGAAAATGACTACTTGGGAACAGTCACATAATGAAAAATAAAACAAAGCACTTGGACAACAAATGTAACAAGAATTTAATCAGATATTTGTTGGTTTTTCAACTGAAGAGCAATATTTAGCAATGGCATGCATGGCATTTTGCACATGGAACAGAACTTTAAAGGGGAATACTCTGGAAGAGCACTTCATTGGGTGAAAGCTACAGTGTAAAAAGAAGCATTTTGTGGTGCAAATAGTAGTTTCCCCACTGTAAAAGAAGTGCAGGAACTGTTTTGGAAGAAAACTTGCTTGGCATGATTGTGAAATGTGTTCTGCAGTCTAAAACGAGTGCAGCTTTTTATACAAATACATGTTTCCAAATATGTGTACACTGCATCAATCATGATTATAAAAAGGAGAGTTGCTTTTTATCATACACAGTGTGTGTTCATGGGTTTTAAATCACTTGAATTGGTTTCAAGCAATAAAAAACATCTACTTAAAATGAAGTATAACATGCAACTCTTGCTTGAGACGGTCACTAACAGCTGGTCCCCTTTATCCAGGTCAAGCCATAATTAAAATTTACAGCAACTTCAAGTAGTGTTTGTTTTGTCATTTAATAAACCTTAATTTAAGAGCACATTTATTACAAAAAATAATACATTTGGAAGAACATATCATGAAGAAAACCATTAATATCAAACAATAAGGACAAATGGCAGAATCTCGAAAAAAAATTAATATTCAAATTGGCTCACACATTGCGTCTCAAGCATGAGATTGTGCTGACCAAATGATATGTGCTAGGGTTCCTATTTAATAAGTGGTAAATGTGCATATGCATACTAAGACCAGAATGCATATAGGTTTCAAGACTGCAGAACTAAAATGTGTGGCTATCTGAAAATAAATCTTTAAAAAGATACAACCAAAAAAGTAAATTTGTAATAAACAAAAGGAAAGCAAGACCCAAAGACTTGTATTCCCCTTTAAAGGACGAGGTGAATAAAAGCCCCACCTGCTGCCCCCCCCTTTCAGACATGGATCCAACCCTTACCTATTGCGGTGTAGAGGACCTGGTCACAACAACGCTGCCCAGATAGCTGAGATCAATCAAAAACAAAGCAGATAAGACTCGAGGAGTCATCAAGAATGACCAAATGCCCTATTTGATGATGACGACATTGCAACAGATGAGAGCAAACAGTCCCTGCAACATGATTCGCCCAACAAGCCTCCCCCTGGCAGTCAGAGCTGGGGTGACCTGGGTGACAGGAGGCAGAAGAGAGGGGGGGAGTGTGGAAAAGGCAATCATGCGGTCAGGTTACTTTGGAAAAGGAAAGGAGCACTGTGCCTGTTGTGCTGGACACACCAACCTCAGCCTCCACATCATACACTCTGAGAGTCGTCCTAAAAAGCCTGGAGTTAGTCAAAACAGTGGGCTTCATTTGGACAGGGATTGGTCAATTTTATTGCGCATGTGGGGTTCCTCCTGTTGGGTGAAAGGCAGGGTAAAGCATGACAGTGAATGGAAAGGCTGAGATCCTGTGGTGGCGTCCCTCTGATTTCAGGCTTTTTAGGGGCTTCGTCCTTGCATTTTAAATGAAATTAAAATGGAACTTCTCCAGACACGTAGCCCTAAAAGGTCTGTCACCACGTCTGTGAAGCAAATAATTCATCAAGTCTTGACTTGGAATCCACAATCACTTTTAGTAAAGCTCACTCACTTTTTAATCTAAGACAAGTGCTTTAAAGTGCTTCACAGACCTTATGAATGAAATTTGATGTCTTACATGAAAAGCAGAATCAGTGGCATAGAAAACTACAGCACAACTTGTCTATGTAGAAAATGGTTTTGAATGGTTTTGAATAATGCAAGGCATCTGGGGCAGTGTTTCTATGAAAGCATGAGTTCATTACTAAGACCAGCTTAAGGCAAGCATCAAACACTCAAATTTAGCCCATATTAACAAACTGTGGCCTTAGACTAAAATCAAAATGTGTGGTCATTTCTGCACTGATATCCCCAAAGGGTCATAAGTGTTACACTTAGGCAACATGGTACATGGCTTGGACCACACAATAAAGGCCTAGTGCACCTACCCTGAAGCTGATAACTGGGGTGGAGAGGGTTCTGATGGAAGGATCTCCTCCTCAGTCCTCCTCTGCATTGGCATCTGCCCAAAAATGTTGCTGCTTTCTACAGGAGGTGAAGGGGACTGTGACGGATAACTTGTCGCTGAGGTGGCAAATGCCATGTGGGATCGGTAGCTGGGACTTGCCCTTCGGCTGCCTTGGCCTTGAGCAGGAGAGGAGGAAGGGGAGGACCTCCTAGAGAAGCTAGCTGAAGAAGGAGGTTGAAGGGTGATCTCAGACATCTCAGGAGGGATCGGAGGTTGGATCATACTAGGACGGGGTCTGGGACGAACTACAATCTCTGGTGAGCCTTCGTGAGAGCTAATAGGGCTCTGAGTTAGAGGTGAGAGACGGGATGGCTGGAGAACAACCATGCTGGGTTCCATCCTACGGGGTTGTCTGGGGCTAAGCCTGGGTGTAAGCTCGTACCATCTGGTGTCCAGGCTTCCGAACGAGCTTGGGCCAACCATGTGAGACACTGGGTCAGGGTAAGGCAATACCGGTACACCCATACCGTGGCTTGTGTGTCTTAGCTGCCCTAGACTCTGTGCCTCTTGCATAGGTAAACGCTTGGCTGGAAGGCCCTGAGGCTTGACCTTGCTGGGAGACTTGCCTGGGTGGCTCTTTGGGGCCTCCAGCTGCAGGATACCAGGGTAAGGAGATACTTGAAGTGTGGAGGGCTGGAGCGCACTAGGAGGAAGAACAAGAGGGGGAGGAAGGGGAGGTTCCGGATGAAGATGCAAAGGGTGTGGTGGTGGGAAAATAAAGTGAGGACCCTCTATTGTAGCAAAGGTGAAATCTGGTCTCTGCCAGATGTCTGGAGAGCGCGAGGTGGAGGGGTGTGCCAAGGGAAGGGTGTAGCCAGAGACTGCATAATGCTGAATCTCTCCCTCACCAATTTCCTCTGGTATGGTAGGATGACCAAAAGGTCCCTCCAGGTGGTATGGAGGAGACGACATTACAGAGCTGAGAGGGCTGGTGTCCGGCATGTAGAAGGGAGGAGGTGGCTCAGGTTCTCCTGGACTTCCCAAATAGCTGTAGAACTGGCCATGGGTAAAGGCTCGGAAGTGAGGAGCACCACGGATCTGCCCTGTAGCCTGGAGGCGACTGGTCTCCATAATAGTCATGCCTTCCATGGGCCTCTGAAAGCGGGGACTGTAGGCTGGAGGCTGCAAGTATGACTCTTGGCTAGATGAAATGGGGGAAATCTGATGGGGTCTGAGGGTAGCCATCACAGGCGGCATGGGCCCCGGATCATCATTCTCCTCATCTGACTGTCGAAATTCAGGATACAGGTCAGACTCCTCCACAAAGGGGAAGCCCTCAATGCGCCGTGCCTTAACTGGAGTTTCCAAATCAGTGGGATCCATAACAAAGCGCCCATCTGGGCCACGACTGATCAATTCGATTGGTGTAGTAGCCTCCGCCTCATGCTTAGAGACACTGTATTTCTTGCTAATTATTGCTCTCTTGGTCTTCTTGTATAAGGACAGCTCCTCCTTGGCAGGACTTTGAGGAAACTTCTTAGCTCGTAAACCATCCTCTGAAGACTCTGAAGGAGGTCCTATTGAGCGAATGCTTTCTGGACTAATCTTTCCGGAAGATGACCTGTAACAACGGGTGAGAAAAAGGAACAAATGATCAATAATATCATGGCATAGCGCTCAGCATAATTGAGTACACCCCATTTTGAAAATAAATATTTGTATTCATTCCTCAGTGAATATTGGCAACATATTTTAGTGAATTTAAACAAAACTGATTAATTAAACAGAAATATATATTAAAATAATATTTAAGTCACCAAACATATTTAAAAATTCAAAGATAATACAATTAAACTCAAGCAAAATATTGCAAAAAAAATTAACCTACAAAATTTTCCTTTTTTTTTGTTTCTCTTGATTTTACCTCTTTTTAAAATTTGTATTAATATTTTTCTATAACATAAATTTGGGTGTACTGGTTTTTGGACCGTTATCGTAAGTTATTTTGTTAGATAAGCTCCAGATTTGGCTTCAGTACTGACTAATTTAATGTATATGGACAAATATAATATTGTATAGCTTCCTATTAAAAATATGAACTTAAAAGATTGGTGTACTTTTATTTGCTGAGCACTGTAAGTACAGTTTCATATAAACATTTGGCTTAGTGAAAAAATGAGATTTTATGTTAAGATGTGAGATTTTATGTTAAAAAGTATAAATATAAATATGTGAACATTTTTTACTGTCAGATGCACCCATACTCCATGAACAAATAATAAGCGTGACATTCTAATGTTTATAATGTTTAAATTATGAAAACATAAATCTGTCATTTCATTAAAAAGCATAATAAAGTGTAACTGGAGCATCATAGAGCAGTGTGCTGCAAAAGGTCACAATGGTGATCCTTGGGGTGCAACCATGGGATTGCTAGAATTTGGTCTATGCTCCATCATGCCTAGCACTGCCAAAGCTACAACAGATAAGTCTGAAGTGTGCTATAAAATTCAACAGTGTACATAAATATCATTAAAATGTTTCAATTATTGTTCATTGGCACTATATGGTCACCTTACTAAGAGTTATTTGTAATTTATGATTTACAATGAGATATTTTTAGGCATCTTTTTCATTGTATACCTTTCATGTCTTTAGCTCAAAGTTTGTGGGTGTTTTTTTATATCTATGCTTATGCTTGTTCTCTGCTCTGATAGCTTTTGCTGTTGAAAATTTTATTCTACAGTTCAAAAATGCAACTTCTGTTTTCAATTTAGTAGTTAGAAGCTAAAAAATGATAAATAAATCATACAGAAATACATTCACACAGTGACTAAAAAGTTATGACAGCTCATTTCCAGGTTTTTGCATCTAAAAAATTTTAATAAATAGAAAGCACCCATAATTCATGACCTATGTGAATCTGTAAATTAACCGATTATTATTATTATTATTATTATTATTATTATTATTATTATTATTATTATTATTATAGGTCTTAAAAATGAATGTAGTACCCTGAAATCTGAAAAAATAAATACAATTCTCTTTAAATAATAATTTATTTACGTTTTGAATAAAAATATTGGTAAAACATCAAGGATTCAGCGTGTACTTTAGCTGTACTTATCATTATCGCTTGATCATTTCATCAAGTCGTTTCGAACTGAATATTGTGATGAAAGATAATCAGGAACACTGATAGAAAGATGCTATCAGACCTTATTGAGGCCATCAAAATGAGTTGTTATTAATATGTTTTGGTATGGCTGTTGATGCTTGTTGTAAGGTGACCTTTGGTCTCCAGAAAGGCGCCATTTATAAATAAAATTAATTATTATTATTATCATTATTATTATTATTATTATTATTATTATTATTATTATTATTATTATTATTGTTGTTATTAAACCATGCGAAAGTCATTTTGTGCTTTAAATGAATTTGACTGTTGTCATTTTCACTCTTCTTTCTGGATATATCTTGTCATAACTCATCCTTGTTAAGGCCTTATACTCTCCAGTCACCGCTGTTTGAATAAAGAGTTTTCCCCAAGAAATTGATATTGTGTGTCTCTCTCCTTGTTAGAGAACATACATCCAGGTAAACATTTCAGCTCTTATTAAACATAGATGGTGACATTTTCCAAGAAAGACGTTCAACTGAGAGTATCCATGTGACCAAACAACGAGAAATAACAAGCATAGCCCAGAAAAGAAAAGAGAAAATCAGCAAATTTCAGAGTTCAAATGTTTTATTCCATAACAAATGTACATGTAATGGCTGAAGCTTTTGTTTTTGCTGAATCATTACAGCATGCACTTCGCTTGTAATGGCTGCGGTGATGGCGCTTGGTTTCCATGGCAACTGCCTATTGATGACCACCGTTCAGGTGCAGTGACGTTATGCCTGCTTCAAGCAACAATACAGTGCACTAGCAAGCAGGTTTTTCCCCAGACAAGCAGAGGCAACACACAATACACACTCTTCACTCTTCAATGGTCCAAACGTCTCACAATTGTTGTCATAATATACAATACTGTGAAAATTGAGTTAAACAGATATTTGATTCAATACTGACCTGCAAGTAAACAAACAGTAAACATGTTTTGAATAAAATATTGGTAAAACATCAAGGATTCATTGTGCACTTTAGCTGTAATGATCATTATCGCTTGATCATTTCATCAAGACATCGTCGAACTAAATGTTGTGATGAAAGGAATGCTGACAGAAAGATGCTATCAGACCTTATTGAGTCTTTACTTGACCTTCCATGCCAATGTTTCCAGAAACTTCATTTAAAGACTCAACAAAACATACTCCTGTTGTTTTAAGTCACACGATTCAAAACCTTTCTAAATTAATTAAGCTGAGCATTCAAGAATGATTGTCAGGCATTACAATAGCACAACTAATACAGTTTTTCTGGCACAGAATATCTCATTAAAAGCTCATTCTACTGTTACCATTCACTGTAAAAGCAACAAATCACAAAAAGTGCATAAACAATACCCCACAATACACCAAGATTTTGCATCGTTTAGCAGTTATGTAAGTCAAATCCACTAGCAAAACAACAAATAAGAAAGGCAGGAACATCAGTAGCTGCAGGTTAACCTCTGGTGTGCAAAGATGTGTTGGTGAAATACAGGGAGTGGTTCAGATGCTTGGGAGGGAGAAATCTGAAACAAACATTATGAGGGGGATTAAGACACAGGAAAGAAAGGGTAAACCTGTGTGCACCTTTATTTCAATTATACTGTACATTTTGTATCATACAAGAATAGTATCATACAAGTTAACAACAGATAGAATGATGGATGGATGGATAGACACAATGACATATAGATTGATATATAAATAGATAGACAGACAGACAGAAATGGATGGATGGGTGGATGGAAGGATGGATGTATAGACACAATGACATATAGATAGATATATAAATAGATAGACAGACAGACATGGATGGATGGATGGACGGACAGACAGACAGATGGACAGACGGATGGACTGACTGACAGACAGACAGACAGACAGACAGACAGACAGACAGAAAGACAGACAGACAGACAGACAGACAGACAGACAGACAGTCATACAGACATGGATGGATGGATGGATGGATGGAAGGATGGATGGATGTATAGACACAATGACATATAGATAGATATATAAATAGATAGACAGATGGATGGACGGACGGACGGACTGACTGACTGACAAGACAGACAGACAGACAGACAGACAGACAGACATGGATGGATGGATGGATGGATGGAAGGATGGATGGATGTATAGACACAATGACATATAGATAGATATATAAATAGATAGACAGATGGATGGACGGACGGACGGACGGACTGACTGACAAGACAGACAGACAGACAGACAGACAGACAGACATGGATGGATGGATGGATGGATGGAAGGATGGATGGATGTATAGACACAATGACATATAGATAGATATATAAATAGATAGACAGATGGATGGACAGACGGACTGACTGACAAGACAGACAGACAGACAGACAGACAGACAGACAGACAGACAGACAGACAGACAGACAGACAGATAGCTAGCTATACACAAAGACATACAGACATATAGTGAAGACAAACAGACATGGATGGATGGATGGATGGATGGATGGATGGACGGACAGACAGACAAGACAAGCCAGACAGACGGTGAGACAGACAGATAGATAGATAGATAGATAGATAGATAGATAGATAGATAGATAGATAGATAGATAGATAGATAGATAGATAGATAGATAGATAGATAGATAGATAGATAGATAGATAGATAGATAGATAGATAGATAGATAGACACGGCAGACAGTGACACAGACAGATAGATAGACAAGACAGACAGACAGACAGACAGACAGACAGACAGACAGACAGACAGATAGACAGATAGATAGATAGATAGATAGATAGATAGATAGATAGATAGATAGATAGATAGATAGATAGATAGATAGATAGATAGATAGATAGATAGATAGATAAGCTACTTTTGAAGTGGACCTGTGGAGGGAAAATATTTGGCAGACAGGGAAGAGAAGCTTTCAAAGCCAGCAGCCAGCAATGTCATGGAGGATTTAATGAGGAGTTGTATTAAAGGGATAGTTCACTCAAAAATGATAATGATCTCATCATTCACTCTCCTTCATGTGGTTTTACCTTCATAAGTTTCTTTCTACAACACAAGATATTTTGAAGAATGCTGGTTGCTGACATCCATCAACTTCATTCATTCATTCATTTTCTTTTAGGCTTAGTTCATTTATTAATCCACAGCGGAATGAACCGCCAACTTATCCAGCATATGTTTTACGCAGCAGATGCCCTTCCAGCTGCAACCCATCTCTGGGAAACATCCGTACACACTCATACACTACTGACAATTTAGCCAACTCACCTGTACCACATGTCTTTGGACTGTGTGGGAAACCGGAGCACCCGGAGGAAACCCACGCGAACGCAGGGAGAACATGCAAACTCCACACAGAAACGCCAACTGACTCAGCCGAGGCTCGAACCAGCGACCTTCTTGCTGTGAGGCGACAGCACTACCTACTGCGCCACTGCATCACCCCATCAACTTCAATAGTAAGAAAAAAATACTGTAGAAATCAATGTGTGTACCAGTATTTTTTGGAATATCATCATTTGTGTTTGGTAGAAGAAAGAAACTCAAATAGGTTTTGAATAAGTGAAGGGTGCAGGATTGATGGTGGAATTTTCATTTTTGCATGAACTATCCTTTCACCCAGTTTGATTCCGAGATGATTGTGCATTATATAAAAATAAAATTATTATTTCAGTAAAAAGCCATTTATGATTTAAAGCTCGGCTGCTTGCTTTATTATGTATTATGAATATTGTCCATGACAAAACTTGACCCAGTTCTGTGAGGAGGATTTCACAGCTTTTAAAGCGCGCCTCATAATCAAAGTAAAAGAGCTGTGTCGCCCTCTGCAGGGCACAATAATAATAAAGAAAATGCTGTCATCAAATTAAAGGAAACCTCCAGGTTATTTTCAACCCAAGTCCATGGACTGCATATTTGGTGTGCTATAAGTTACCACACACACACGCACGCACGCACGCACGCACACACACACACATACATAGGTATAAATAGAACAGGTAATTGGAAGCCTAGTGTTACAAAAGGCAGGCTAACAAGGTCTTTTCCACATAAATTGTTATAATATCTTTGTGTCCTTCAGTCTCATTTTGAATATCAGAACAACTGGATGATAATATAGCTAACATTAACAGATGAAAACAGTTGCCTTATTTCTTCCAATAAAAGCATTTGCCATGTGCATCAATGTAAACATGAATAGCACCATACATGTACTTTTAAAATGAATGTTTTTGTATGAGGTCTGCGCAGCTGCCAATAGTAATAAAGATGTGTGTAAATCATTTTTATACCGTAGTTATAAAAATAAACTTTATGCATATTCTGCAACCTCAGTAATGTCAAAAAGTATGCATAATAGATAAATGCATGCATGTTCAGTCTGCTTATTCATTGGATTTTAAAACATATCTTTGCTAAATATACTTGTCAGTATTTCTGACAATTCACATTGATCCACAAACAAAGTATAAAGCCTAGTTCAGTTTCAAAAACGGAATATTTTTAACTGTGAACAACAAACATTCACTTCACCATTGAGCTTATAATTATTATTAATGATTTGACACTCAGACATGCCTCTTGCCTGCTAGGTTTCCATTAAATAAAGTAATATAGTAAATGTGTTAATATAAACACTCATATGCATTAACACAGTAATGACAGCGCCCTCCACTAGCATTTGCACTCTAGGTAAATATGAGCGAAGACGGTTGGGAAAAAAAAAATGCTTTGTTGTGTAACCTTTTGACCTCACTGAGAACAAACAATTGGAAATAGCACAGTTTAATCTAAAACAAACAAACAAAAAAACAAACAAACAAACAAACAAACAAACAAAGTTGTTGATGTAGGTGTGCCACAATTATTGACCCTCATATGTTGATAATGTTAATGCATAATGTTATTGATATCCAAGTACTTTTCTACTTTTATTCTTAGTGTGCCTGGCAAATGATTTAGTAATGATCTCATGTTTCACAGGGGTATAAATATGAGGTGAAACATAGGTCAAACTCACTCTGTCATTCATAACAATAGGTAATACCAAAGAGCAGAGTTGTGATTAATAACAAATGCTTGTTGAACTTCACACAACAGTAAAAACACTGAAAAATCCCGCTCCACCAACCAAATCCACCATCAGGGAAATAATCAATAAATTCCAATGAACTGGAAGTGTGATGCCAAACTGCCCTCCTGAAAAAAATAAACATTTATTCCAGTCTGCTATGAGTATACTTCATATAAACTAAAAATAAATATACCTTCAGTGTACTTTTTAAGTACTTCTCTGAAATGTAGTATACTCGACTTATATTGACAGTGTGTGCGTGTGTGTGTGTGTTCTTGGATGGGTTAAACAGAGCCCAAATTCTGAATATAGTACACCGCTTGACCACCTCACGACTTTTCTTCCTTCCTTCCATCACAAACTAATTACTTACTACAAGTATTACACAAGTAAACTACTAGTATACTTATACGTTCACTTGGAGTACAAATAAAAAACTTAACTGAGGAGGGGACGACTTGTGCACCTAAAGTTTGTTATTGTTGTAGCACACTCACAAGTATACTTTTATATACTGTTGTGAATTTGGTGATTTCAGTCTCTATTCTAGTCACAGGACCAAATTGTTGTAAATTGATGAACCCTGTCCAGGACACTCTTTATTGAAACGTGATGATTGTTCTGCAGTCAAACAGCATTTCCACACATGAGTCTGCAAGGGCCTACAACAGAGTCTTACAGTCAAACAAGACTCTAATGAGTCTAACACAAGTCTCAAACAAGTCTACAAGTCTAACTTGGACAGAGTTGTATTGTCTATTATATGTTTTAGGAGGGGCAGTGTAAAAGTGGAGACGTAGAAATAGCCAGGGGGGTTCAGGTGGTTCAAAAGACCCACCCCCCATCACTGACAAAGGTCCCATACAGCTCTCATTTGTCCTATTTTGACTGCTATGCCAAAATAATTAGTAAAAACCTGAAAATATTCCATCGAAGAAGGTTTTAAAACCACGTGGAATCCTGTGTCGGCTTTTGCTTCGGTGAAACCTCCTACATCCAAAATTCTAAGTGAGGAAAGTTGAATGTGCTGAGTTTGTTATTTGCCTAATAATTGACAAATGCTACTATTTTAAATTAAAAACTTTAACAGATTCCTATTTTTTCTTTTAAATTTTTAGGAAATGTTTTTGGTACAGGCCTGACGGGCATGACAATTTTAGTTGAAAATATTGTTTCAGGGTCTTGAATAGATCCTAAGATTTAACAATAGCAGAGTCGTTGACACCCTGCCTTTAGCATTTGCATCACTTTGAGATCTGCTAGCGCTCCGGAAGCAAAAGCTTTAATGTCTCTCACACCCTGGCAGCTAGAGTTTTGAATGAAATTATATTATTAGGTCGGTGCAATAGCCTAGTGGTTAGAGTGTCGACATATGGTGCAGTAGTTGCCGAGAGGTGCCGCAAGTTCGAATCCTGGCTTGAGGACATTTCCCTACCCCCCTCTCTCTCTCCAACTTTGCTTCCAGTCCTAAATACTGTCCTATCTAATAATGGCCAAAAATAAATCTAAAAAGAAAAATTATATCATTAAAAATCAAAGAATATAACTTGCATATAACTTAATTTGAAACTATATTATATAAATGTATATTTCAACAGAACTAAAAACAGGACCAATTTACGCTGCATTCAAGTAAATTTTTATATGCCCTTTTATGCACTTGCTAACCTCCCTCCATCTCGTTCAGCTGGATGTATGTAATGGATTATGTTACACAAATGTCCACTACTGGTGGAACATCTGAATGGGTTTGCAGTAAATGGAATGCCTTAAACCCTTGAGGACTTGGAACCTACACTGTTGTGATATCACAACCACGTTGCATTCTGGGACATATAGGTGTTGGAGTGAACATATGAGGTATGTCCATCTAAGTTTCCCTCGTTCACTTCAAAATGGCGATGGGGATTCCTCCAAGGGAACGAGTGAAGGGAAGTTTGTGAGTGCGTGATTCTAAAAGTTGAACGCAGCCTTAGTTCCAAGCAGTATTCAAGTAATAAACTAGGTATACTTCTAGTGCATAGATGTTTGTATGCTTATGAAATATACTTAAATATATACTTTAACATATTTTATAAACAGATATACAAATTACAGGAGACAAATTATGTACAAAAAAAAAACAAGGTCAAAGAAAACACATACAAGACAGCCAACAACAGCCAGCTTTGTGTGTGTGTGTCATTGTGCATTCTTCAACATTACTTAAGTATAGGGGAGAGCGGAGCACAAAGTAACGCTTTTTGGTTTTGGCCAAATAATGAACAAAGTAATGGGGTTAGTCAAATCATATTTACTACCAACAACACACAAGCCTCTCCTATAAATGAGCACTGAAAATATGATTGCCGGACCTGTGGTTTCTGTACAGTATTGTCAAAAGTGCCAGGAGTACAAATTTTACTATTTACCCCACCTGTGGGGCAAGTTGTACAGACAGAGGGTTAGTTACAAAACGTGCTTATAAAGTCAGATTTCACACAATTAATTTAAATTCAGTTTACTTTAAATGGAATATTTCCTCAGTACTTAACTCAATTAGTTTTTTTTCTAAATAGCACAGCATGTTTATTTATTTATCTATAGGATAAACACATTTGGATTTATTTGCATTATTATCCATCATTATACAATGCATTTATTTGCAGTATTAGCAATAAAATACATTTTTTTCTTCAATTACAAAATAATTTTTATTTAAAAAGATGCCAACATTACACTTAAAAATCAAAAAATATTTTGTTTGTTTACAGTAATTGGTGTCCAACAGTGTGTGGCTTATTTGTAACACCCTGTCATAACTAACCCTGCTGTGTTGTGTTTTCTTCAAAACTGGCTAGCAGTCACTGTGTTTTTTACATCTTTCAAAATTATTCCATAGTTTAGCTTAGAAGATGGTAAGCACAACAATATACGATTTTATGTTCATACTTTTACAGATTAAAAAATTATATACAGTATATATAGAGAATAATAAAAATACTTTTATGCTGCAAAAATGGTTTCTCCTTTGTTTCGTTTACAAATTTCACCAAACTTTTTCAATAACTGTGGTGAAAACCTCAGAACCCCACCATGGTTAACCCTGAGCAAATACCCTAAAACTCTGTGTTATATTTTACTCTGCATTACTTTGTGCCCCGAGCTTCCCTACTTCATTAAATAAAATGAATTATGCTTCTTTTCAGTATGGGTACACAATTAAGGACAGTTCGAGTGGCCAAAAAATGAGCAGAAGAATTGCAGAAGTTACTTTAGTCCTGTGGTCAGAAGATACAAAACAAAATTCCCACAAAATGTTTAAAAGGGTCTACTCTCATGCAAAAACAAAATCAAGCATCTTCAGTTTTTTTAGATATATTTGGAGCAAAAGATCAAAAAGTTAAACAATAAAGACATTTTTGTCACAGCCTTCTTTGCTCATATTTACCAAGAGTGCTAATATTAGCAGACAGTATTGTACAAGGAAAATAACCCAGAAAGCACCTTTAATTTCCCAGGCTAAACATACAGTAAGTGTGTGAATCTTAAGATTTGGCTCTCCTGTGTGTAAAGCGCATGGGTTCACAGCCTGCCAGAACAACCGTGCCCAGCAGCGCACATGGGACGCATGCGGCATAAGGCACTCACAGAGGACTGGAGGGCGGAGGCCTGCAGCTGCTCCGTTCCTGCCCATCCCAGTAGGGTTCAATGCCAGGCAGAGGGGTAAGAGGACTCCTGCGGCAGGACACACAATAGAGACGAGAGGGACGGGGAGGGGAAGGGTCACGTTGGCCACCAGAGAGGCTGCTTTCCATACAAACAAAATCAAAAACAGTGACATGGAGAGATACTGTACAAATTAAAGAAAGTGGGAAACATGGAAGTACCGTAGGAAACAATAATGATTAAGAGAATACTTGAATGTTCATTTAAGAAGTGTCACATTAATCATTCTGCATATACTGTACATCAAGGGTGACCAACACTGTTCGTGGAGCTCTTCTTTCCTGCAGACTTCAGTTGCCACCCATATCAAACACACCTGTCTGTAATTATCAAGTGCTGTTCAGGTCCTATTTAATTGGTCCAGGTGTGTTTCATCAGGGTTGAAGCTGAACTCTGCAGGAAGGTAGGTCTCCAGGAAGCGAGTTGAGCACCCCTGCTGTACATAAATAGCTGAGGTCAGCTTGAATCCATTCAGCCTTTTTGTTCTGACTATCTGTATAAGGTTGTAAGTAAAGAGTTTGTGAGAAAAAAAACACAATGTTAACTGCAAACTTACAGTAAGGCCTTCTGTTTATAAGCATATTTGGCGAATGATTAAAAAAGCAATTTAGAACATCTCCAAGTGATCACAGTCACAAGTTTGTTTATTTAAATTGTGATATTATATATGATTTAGAGGAGTAAAGGTATTTTAAAGTATCAAAGTAGTAAGTATGATAAAGCATTGTGTTTTTTTTCATACTTTAAAATGTTCTGTTTTTTAAATTAGGTTATCTTTTTTAAGCAAAAATTCACTGTAATACACTGTTGTAAATACACTGTTGCGTATTTTTAACATATTTCAGTTGAATCAAATTCATTTTACAAGTTAATTTTAGCAATAAAAAAATTAAAAATCAAGTTAAAACCTCAAGTAACATAACTAACATAAAAACATATGCCATCATGATATTCTGATCATATACATTTTCACAGTGTAATAACCGTTATACATGTTTACAAAAAAAAAAAGATTTACAAAATAAGTGCAAAAAACATTTATATACCCAAACATCTTGCCAGGCATATTTAGAAGAATCATTAGCTGACACATTAAAATATTAGGTCACACTTTATTTGATGATTATTAATTATTTTGACGTTTGTTGAATTTAAGTTACATTGCATTTACATGCCAACTAATTCTCATTAGGTTGTGCTTAGGGTTAGGGTTAGTGTAAGTGTCACGGATTGGCCAGGCTCTTCCACCAACATCACGCACCGAGCACCTTCACCTGAGTATTAACCACGCACAGCTGCACCCAATCACTCCCATTTACTATATAAGCACACACCTCACTTCACTCATTGTCCGGTCTCGTTCCTACGAAGCGGACTCTGAGTGAACCACTTCCTAGGTTTCACTCCCCTACGATCTCAGCAAATATACTTACCTTATCTCTGTTTTCATTCCAGTCTGTCCAGTGTTCCAGTTGTCCTGTCAACGTTGTGTGTCTCGTCAGTCTGTCTTCCCCGCAAGTCCTCTGGTGTGTGCATTCGGTCATCCTTCTGTGTCTGTCATCCCATCTGGCAAAGAGAATCATCAGTTCATCCAAACTCCATTTCAACTCTCAATCATTATCCAAATTACTCTGCTGTTGTAATAAACCTCATTTATACTTACTCCCCTTGTTTGTCCGTCTGCTTCCGTAACAGAAGACCGGACCCAACTACCAACAGCATGAGCACTCACGATCCCCTTCAGGAGTTGGTGGATTCATTGAAGAGAGTGCTACTACCATCTGCTCCACTTCCCGAAGCACCACCAGCACCGAGCACTTCTTCACCGTCCACCCACTCATCCAGTCCCATGGCTCGACCAGCGCCCTACTCTGGCGGGGCGGAGGAGTGCAATGGATTTCTCCTACAATGTTCTCTGGTATTCACTATGCAACCCGAGTTATACCCTACAGATCGGTCCAAAATCGCATTCATCATCTCCCTTCTCTCTGGGTCGGCTCTTCGGTGGGCTGAAACCATCTGGCAACAGTCTGGGCCGGTAACAAATTCCATTCAGTCATTCACCCAATATTTCAAGGAGGTTTTTGGTCGCGCGGATGCCGAAGTAGCAGCTGGAGAACAGTTATACCATCTCAAACAGGGAGCCATGTCCACTCAGGATTATGCTCTCAGGTTCCGAACTCTGGCTGCTGCTAGCGGGTGGAATGAGCGATCTCTCCTCACAACCTACCGGCTCGGACTAGAGCCCAGCCTCCGGTTACAGCTAGCCGCCCTCGACGACACAATGGGATTGGAGAAGTTCATCCAACACTCTCTGCGCTGTTCCGATCGTCTGAGGGTCTACCAGCATGATCCTCCACCGGTATCCCAAGCACTCCTCCGTTCGCCAGAGCCAGCCGTTCCTCCAGAACTAGAACCCATGATCATAGAATCTGGTAGACTCACAATCACCGAGCGACAGAGGAGGCTGACCCGGGGTCTGTGCATGTACTGTGGTGCCAAAGGACATGTCAGGCTGGACTGTCCCATTCGTCCAGCACGCTCTGTGGTGAGTTTGTTCAGTTCTCCCATTGAAAAGATGCATCCTCTCACCACTAATGTCCAGTTAACTACCCCTTCTGTCTCAGTTTCAGTCACAGCCCTCATCGACTCCGGGTCAGCAGGAAATTTCATCTCGCACGCCCTCTGTCGCCGACTACAGCTTAACACCGAAGCCTCGACGCACGTCTACCAGATTCAGCCCATAACCAACGATATCCATTCTCAGGCACGTATCCATCGAAAATGTGAACCCGTCAATCTCCAAGTAGGACTGCTCCACAAAGAGGAGATTCAATTTCTGGTTCTGGAGGGTGCATCGATGGATATCATCTTAGGGCGCCCGTGGCTGGTGAAGCACGATCCCATCCTCTCTTGGGGCACAGGAGAGATTAAGAGATGGGGAGAAGAATGCAGATCCAGCTGTTTTCCCGATCTACCCTTACCAATTCAACGACCCCTTACCGTCTACGTCACGTCTGTCGAAAGTCCTGTCGAGAAAATATCCATTCAGATCCCGAAGATCTACTCCTCATACGAGGATGTGTTTTGCCCCAAGAGAGCTTCCCAGCTACCTCCACATCGGCCATGGGACTGCGCCATAGACCTGCTTCCAGATGCTCCTATGCCCAGAGGTAGGATCTACCCGTTGTCCCTTCCGGAGACCAAGGCAATGGAGGAGTACATCCATGAGGCTCTGAGTCAGGGGTATATCCGTCCATCCACGTCACCTGCTGCCTCAAGTTTCTTCTTCGTGGCTAAGAAGGATGGAGGGCTGCGGCCATGTATCGATTACAGAACCCTAAATCAAGGTACAGTCAAGTTCCGGTATCCCCTTCCTCTCGTCCCTGCGGCCCTGGAACAACTCAGATCTGCCAAAATTTTCACCAAGTTGGACCTCCGCAGCGCCTATAACCTGGTGAGAATACGTGAGGGGGACGAGTGGAAAACTGGGTTTGTGACCCCTACTGGACACTACGAGTACCTGGTCATGCCCTATGGTCTGGTTAACGCCCCCTCCGTATTCCAAAACTTCATCCACGAAGTTCTCCGGGAGTTCCTCCATCTCTTCGTCATCGTATACATAGATGATATCCTGATTTACTCCCGGAGTGAGGCCGAACATCGCCACCACGTTGCGGAGGTCCTGAAAACCCTCAGGAAACACCGCCTGTACCTCAAGGCTGAAAAATGCTCCTTCCATTCACCATCTGTTCAGTTCTTGGGGTACATCATCGATCAAAGAGGGGTTCGTATGGACGAGGGGAAGGTCACTTCCGTCATCTCCTGGCCCGAACCAAAGACCATAAAGGAACTCCAACGTTTCCTAGGATTTGCGAATTTCTACCGACGTTTCATCCAGAATTACAGTCTTATCACCGCTCCGCTCACCAACCTGTTGAGAAATAAACCCAAAGCACTACCCTGGCCTCCCGAAGCCGCCGCAGCCTTCCAAAACCTAAAAGAATCCTTCACTCAAGCCCCACTGCTGACTCATCCTGATCCTGACTTGCCGTTTGTGGTCGAAGTGGATGCATCGACCACCGGAGTGGGAGCCATCCTGTCCCAGTACCACGGTACTCCTTCATTACTCCATCCATGTGCCTATTTCTCCCGGAAGCTCAGCCCGGCGGAAAGGAACTATGACATCGGAAATCGAGAGCTTCTGGCCATCAAGCTCGCCCTGGAGGAGTGGCGACACTGGTTGGAGGGGGCCAAACATTCGTTCCAGGTGATCACAGATCATAAAAATCTTCAATACCTAAAAGATGCTAAAAGACTCTGTCCTCGTCAGGCCCGTTGGTCATTGTTCTTCTCCAGGTTTCAATTCTCTATCTCCTATCGACCAGGTTCAAAGAATATCAGAGCAGACGCACTTTCCAGAATTCACGACCAGCATGAAATTATTGAGACACCGGCCAAGATCCTTCCCGATCAGATCACTATCTGTCCCATCCAATGGTCCGCTCCTACAGTAAACGCCACTCCAGAATCCAGAACTCCGCCGGGCTGTCCCCCCAATCGACGCTTCATCCCTGAAAACCAACGGGTAGATCTCATTCATTCCAGCCATACATCTCTGGGCACAGGACATCCTGGGGCCAACAACACCCTCTCGCTGCTATCCCAACGCTTTTGGTGGCCGAACATGGCGAGGGATGTGAGAAGGTACGTCCAAGGCTGCAGAGAATGTGCTATGTCGAAGAGTCCTCGCCATCTACCTGCTGGTAAACTCCATCCCTTGCCCATCCCAAACCGCCCCTGGTCACACCTAGGAGTTGACTTCATGACAGACCTCCCATTGTCTGAAGGTAACACCTGCATTCTAGTCATCATAGATCGATTCTCTAAATTCTGTCGTTTGATTCCTTTGAAAGGTCTACCCACAGCCCTAGAGACCGCCGAAAACCTGTTCAACCACGTCTTTCGAAATTTTGGGTTACCAGAGGACATAGTCTCGGACCGAGGACCCCAATTCATATCCAGACTATGGAAAGCATTCTTCAGACTCCTAGGTGTGACCGTAAGCCTCTCGTCTGGCTATCACCCCCAAACCAACGGCCAGACAGAGAGGAAAATTCAGGAAGTGGGGCGGTTCCTCCGGACCTTCTGTCACGGTCACCAAAACTCCTGGAGCCAGTTTCTGGGCTGGGCGGAATACGCCCAGAATTCCCTGCGGCAACCTACCACCGGACTCACGCCATTCCAGTGCATCTTAGGGTTCCAACCTCCACTCTTCCCCTGGGATGGCGCACCATCTGATGTCCCCGCAGTGGATTACTGGTTCCGGGAGAGCGAGAGAGTCTGGGACGATGCTCATCACCATCTCCAGAGGGCAGTACGCAGAGCCAAGGAGGTATCTGATAAGAGGAGGATTCCAGGCCCCATCTATACTCCAGGACAGAAGGTCTGGCTCTCCACCAGAGATATCCGTTTGCGACTGCCCTCCCGAAAATTAAGTCCCAGATTTGTTGGTCCCTTCACCATCCTGGAACAGGTCAACCCCGTCACATACAAGTTACAGTTACCACCACAGTACAGAATCCACCCCACATTCCACGTGTCCCTCCTAAAACCCTTTCACGATCCTCTAATTCCCTCCACAGAGCCTGGCCATGAAGAGGAACCTCCTCCCCCACTGATGTTAGAAGAAGGGGCCATCTACCAGGTCAAGGACATCCTACGGTCCCGGCGTCGTGGTGGTCAGCTTGAATATCTCGTCGACTGGGAAGGATACGGCCCAGAAGAAAGGTCATGGGTCCCCAGATCCGATATATTAGATCCCGCACTTATGGAAGAGTTCCACTCCAATCACCCAGAATTTCCAGCACCTCGAGGACGAGGTAGACCACCACGACGTCGGAGGTTCAGGCCCTCAGGAGCGGGCCCTGGGGAGGGGGGTAATGTCACGGATTGGCCAGGCTCTTCCACCAACATCACGCACCGAGCACCTTCACCTGAGTATTAACCACGCACAGCTGCACCCAATCACTCCCATTTACTATATAAGCACACACCTCACTTCACTCATTGTCCGGTCTCGTTCCTACGAAGCGGACTCTGAGTGAACCACTTCCTAGGTTTCACTCCCCTACGATCTCAGCAAATATACTTACCTTATCTCTGTTTTCATTCCAGTCTGTCCAGTGTTCCAGTTGTCCTGTCAACGTTGTGTGTCTCGTCAGTCTGTCTTCCCCGCAAGTCCTCTGGTGTGTGCATTCGGTCATCCTTCTGTGTCTGTCATCCCATCTGGCAAAGAGAATCATCAGTTCATCCAAACTCCATTTCAACTCTCAATCATTATCCAAATTACTCTGCTGTTGTAATAAACCTCATTTATACTTACTCCCCTTGTTTGTCCGTCTGCTTCCGTAACAGAAAGTTGACATGTACTTGCAAAGTTTTTTATAGTCAGTTAAATGTCTGTTGAAGGAGCAGTATCAGGAGATATTAAGCAGACAGTCTAATAATACTCAAATTGTCCATCAAAATAAAGTGTTACCAAATATTATATTTAAAAATCACAGTGTAGCCCTAAAATACTTTACAATTTTCAGTAAGCCATTTTTAATCACTCAATATAATATTACTTTGATGTTCTGAATGATAGAGTAACATCAGGTATTGAGTTAAGTTTGAAGCATTAAAGTAGACTCTTGACTTGTACTTAACAGGCTGTGTATACAAGTAAAATCACTTCTATAAATAAAATTTGACACAGACAAAATGGGATGGCTCTTGTTTGATCCATATATATTTCAGTGCCTTCATTATAAAAGTCTGTTTAATTTGAGTTATACCCATACATAGTTACATACATATCTAAAATAATAATTACATTAAAACCTACACTTTGACCCAGATACCATATTCCAGCATGTTACGAAAAAAAAGTACACTGCTCTTGCAACATGTTTTATAAATGGCATCGCTATATGGAGGTTATGATTGACATATCAAAGCTAACCCACTTACATTTAGATTAGGGAAAGATATATGTAGGAGGATCAAGAGATACAAGTTTAATATCTGAGAAATCACTGCTATAAATGCAGTAATCACAGGGAAGCACCATTATATCCTTTCTATTATACAATTATGAAAATTCTTTGTAGAAAATCATAGTCACCGATGTTAGCTCTTGAAATGTAAAGGACTAATTAGTTGCAGTGATTAAAATCTTGAAGAGAAGAAACTGCAACATTCTGTTAGTACACCATAGCAAATGTGATATATATATATATATGAAAGCACATTAGAGACACTAGAAGCCATTTACCATGATAGAGGGTTTACAGCTATCGTTGATATTAAAGGGATCATCCAAAGTTATTAAATAGTTCAGACAAAATAGGCACATCATGCTATTTCAACTCTGGGGATGATCATATTATTAATGCCAGTTTAAACACTGGGTTAAGCTGCGTGTGCATTAGCATATAAAAAAAGCTGTTTTAATGGTGGGTTATGAAACCCACTTAATGTTTACAAAAAACAACTGAGTAAAAAAGCTGAAATGTATACCTCATGAAATATTCAAGTGCTAATAAGCGCTTTTATGTTTCTAACACAAATCCACAGCTCTCAGATTATATTTGAGCGATTTAAATATACACATACAGTTTGATGAGACACACAACAACCAATTTCAGGTGATCTGTTCCTTTTACAAGCCATTGGTCAAAGTGGAATCCATTATTGCACACCATCCTGTGATGGACGGTACATGTCTGTGTATACAACAGTAAACAAAAAACACTTTTATCACACCTGTACAGTATTACTCAGTGTTTGTGCAGAAACTGACCCATATTGAGATGTTCCTGGATCCAGTTTTGTGTAAATTTACAACTAGGGTTGGATACCAAAACCACTGCTACCTCTAACCGGTACTGTAGTGAATCAGAACACAGATTTTGTTGGTTCAGGATGTCAGTGCCACTTAAAAGTGCAGTAGGATTGATTCCGAGTTGACAACTACACTCTAAAAAACGTTGGGTTATTTATTTAACCCAATGGTTGAGTTAAAAATATTTGGTGCTTTGTTGGGCTATTTTAAACCTTTTATTGGGTTATTTATTTAATAACTCAACCTGTTGGGTTACAATTTTTGAATTTCAACAGTCAACTGATTGAACTGACACAGAACCGCTGTATTAATATGCGTACGTGATGTTGCTCTTGCGTTATAAAGTTTATGCAAGCTCTAATGCAGTAATGTTGTTATTTTTTTAATCAAATTGCCTCTCCGTGTCGTGTTTTTTTATATCTGTTTCACCTGGACTCTTAATTATTGATAATACAAGCGTGCGCGCTTCATAGCCGATCTATATGCGGATAAAAACGCTTTCTCTTCCTCTGTGTTCATCTCTACAGTTGTTTTGGAGGAAGTGATACACGTATTTGAGATATTCCGCCGTCATTCTCATCTTTAGGACCCAGCAGAGACATCAAACCGGAGTCGCGTCCAGTCTTGTTGAAGGTATGTTATGTTGTCTTACAAAACACTGTCCTTTCGCTTGGAAACTATATTGTAACAACTACATACTAATATAGACACATATATGTGCTACATTTTGTTCAGGAAGTTGCTGGTTTTCCCAAGAGGTACGGAATCCGAGCATTATATTATTTTTGGTTCTTATTCGCCGATAGAGGGCGCTGAATGGATCACAATGGGAGAAAGTTATCCTGGACGAGCAGAGCAGAAGCTTACTACATCATCTTTTATCAGAAGAGGATTCAATATCCATTTCAAGGTACTTGATTATTAACTACTGAAAGTTAAATGTTATTATTACTGTTTGTGTGTCCTATATTGAAGGCCCTGAAAATTGCATTTTCCCTACATCTTATACTAACCTACAGGGATGAAACCACAACCCTGATAATGTTAGATGCTAATATAAATGTTTAATCGGTTATACATGTCATACAGCAATTAAATATAAGCTTAAAAACAATTATATATAATAATTATAACATCTGCTAGCTTTGTATAATAATAGTAGTAATATATGCTAATAAACAATAATACAAAGCCCTTAAACATACACTGTCCTTGCCCAGTTTTCAATTCAGGTGAGGTTTTAGTGATGCTGTGACCACTCGACTGATAAATGTTGTCTGTCAGCTTATGTTAATTTGTGGTTTATTTTATTTTTTTGTTTGTTTGTCTATTGTAGGTTGCTCTGGACAGAGCGAGTTTTAATCCTCCTTGATAATCTTGTTGAGAAAGGTGAGAAAACAACAGCTCTGTATTTTGTAATAAGTACATGATGTAAAAATGCACAGATACACACACTTAAGCAGTATCATATACTGTAAAGGTGTCTTTACATCAACATATAGCTTAATATCAACTTATACATTTGTAATTCTTCTTTAAATGCATTTATACTTCTCTGAACAGCACCTGTAGTGTGTGAAGATACAAATGCCTCTTTCAAAAGCATTTCTGTGCCTTATTTGAGTGTGAATTTGGTATTAGACTCTGTATCAGGCATGAGGCCACAGGTGAGTACAGATGACTGATATAGTCTAAGCACAGTTCAGAAATTTCAGAACTTCACTCTTGGAACATTTGACCAAATAAATTGCGATATTACAGACATTAAACTGTTTATATTAATTATTGTGTTATGACAATTTACTGACAGGTTCCAGTTATTTCAGTAGAAATCTGTGATCAAGAGTTTGACTTTTTTGCAAGTTTCTGAGCATGAGAATTAAGCACACTGATGAACATCAGTGCACAATTGACCATGTAAAATGGACCTTATTTGCCCACCAAATTTGCAAATGTGATGCACCTTAACAACTCACATAAAAGACTAATCCTGCAGCTAAAAGTGTGCATTTTCATCCTTTTTTTCTCTTTATCTGTTTAAGGTACCCCTGGAGATGACCACTTGCAGCCTTCCTGTTATTTTTTCTCCATTGCTAAACTGGGTAAATGCATGATTTTTGTTGTTATTTGGTCCGGCATACATGTGCAAGTTTAAAATTTCTTTTTTAAGGTTGGAGCGAACATCATTTGGTATAAGGAGGAGTAGGTAACTAAACCATTCTTGGTGTAAAATTCCATAGCATTTTTTTCCTCTGTTGAAGTCAGTGGGGACGATCAAGTTTTTGATTTGCTTTGTCCTTTAAGTTATCATTTGTGGTCAGCAGAAAAAAATAAATAAATCAACAACTTGAGGGTGAGTAAATGACGAATACACCCAAAAATCAGTGAAACACCCATACACTCATTCAGCAGCAGAGGCGAATCAATCATGTCCTGGAGCTGGGTCAATTGGCATTGCTGTGTGAAGTTTGCATGTCCCTCACAGTCCAAACGCATGCAGTATAGGTAAATTTAATAAACTAAATTGGCCGTAGTGTGTGGGTGTTTCCCTGATTTTGGGGTGTATTCATCATTTACTCACCCTCAAGTTGTTGTTTGATTTTTTTATTTATTTTTTTACTTTTTATTTATTTCTGCTGATCACAAATGATAACTTTAAAAGACAAAGCAAATCAAAAACTTAATCAAAACCACTGACTTCAACAGAAGACAAAAAATGCTATGGAATTTCACTGTGGACCAAGAATGGTTTAGTTGTGTTCATCTGAGGAGATATTTAGAACAAGGTGAATTAATGATGATAGAATTTCCATTTTTGTGCAAAATATCCCTTTAATAAATCCAGTGTACTGTTTGTATGGCATGGATTTAAGTGCTGTTTTTGTTTATTTATTTTTAGATTGCTCAGGACAGGTATTTTATACCCACACACCAAAGAAACTTTTTGAGATTTGGGGAGATGCATCACTGTGGTATTGCAAAAAAAGGAAGAGAGCCTTGGATCTACCAGTTCAAGCAGACATTTCATCTGGTGAGAAAATCCTGCATAACAGCTCTGTTTTAATCCCAACTTGTAGCATTTCACCTTTAATATAAGGGGCTTGTTTGAGATTAATTATTGTGTTTTTTTCTGTTTGATATAAAGACAACCTTGGAGATCCCGCTTTGGAGATGGTGCTTTAACAACTCAGCCAGCTATCCTTTCTCCACTGCCATACAGATTGTGCAGCAACATGATTCGGCCCTCATGCCAGGAGGCAAAACAAGAATTTGTTGATTTGCGACTTCTAGGTGCATTATTTATGACAATAAATGTTGGATATTATTTAATTCATGTGTGTATACTTGTATTTTGTTCAGTACTTGGAGGAGAAGGAGCAACAGAGACAGAACCCTCTTGTCCTGCTGCTTGGGGATGAACTAAACTGCTCTCAGGCATTTGTTATTGTGGGAGTGCCACTAAATTCATGGATTTAAATAAAGCTTTGCCAATGTATTAAAAGCTGTGTATTTTTTATTTACATATAAAGATGACTACTACTACTATAATAATAATAATAATAATAATAATAATAATAATAATAATAATAATTTATTATTATATAGTGGTTAAGCCACTTTTTGGAAAAAATAACCCAAGAAATTAGTTATTTTTATAACCCAAATTGTTGGGTTAACCTTATCAACCCAATGGATTGGGTTAAAATAACCCAACAGAAGGTCGGTGCCAAATTGACCCATCTATGGGTTAACTGTTGGGTTATTATTAACCCAACTGTTTTAAGTGAGTAGGTATTGCAATCTAAATTCTAAATTTGGGAGAGAGTTTTTTTACCAGGCCTCTCCTCCAATGACTTGACGCACATGCAAGCTGCCAGTTTGACAACATAAACAGCAACGAGCCTTAAAGAGTGCTAAAAAATATAAAATATAAAAATGAAACTTCTGTCATCATTTACTCACTCTTTACTTGTTTCAAACTTTTATGTGTTTTTTTCTTCTGATGTACACAAAAGAAGATAGTTGTTAATGATAAAAATATTGGAAACCTGCAACAATTGACTTCCATAGTGTTTGTTTTTCTAATTATGGATATCAATGGTTGCAGGTGTCCACGTTCTGTTAAAGAAATAAAAGTTGAGTAAATTGTAGGAAAATAAAATTTTTGGGTGAAATTATCCCTTTAAGCGGGTTGCACACCGAAAGCGGTGTGTGTACTGCAACTGTTATTTAATATAAAATAGTATAGTTGGGTTTGGTAGATTAGATTTAATTGTGAATTTGATATGTAAATTGTTTTGTGCTTTATATTTATTATGTTTATATTTAATATACTACAATACTATATATAATAAACTATATATCTAACATCTAAACACCAGTTTTGTAAAAAAACATTAAAAAACCTTCAACCCTACCTAAAACACAGTACTGTCTCACGGCAAACCAGTTCTTTTCTCCTGGTCTAGTGTGTAATTATGACACGCTAAACATTATTTTTTGCCACTTTTATTTGGATAATATCACTTTTTGTCACTTTCACTCAATTTTCAGGTCAGATCATTTCCGGATCTGAATCTAAGTATTCTTCTAATAAAATTTAACCAATAAAAGTGGCCAAAGCAAAAAAAAAAAAAAAAAAAAAGATGGATAGATAGATAGACAGATAGACAGACAGACAGACAGACATGCATAAGATAGACAGACAGACAGACAGACAGAGAGAGAGACAGAGAGACAGAGAGAGAGATAGATAGATAGATAGATAGATAGATAGATAGATAGATAGATAGATAGATAGATAGATAGATAGATAGATGGATAGATGGATAGATGGATAGATGGATAGATAGATAGATAGATAGATAGATAGATAGATAGATAGATAGATAGATAGATAGATAGATAGATAGATAGATAGTTTATAGTGTCATACACACAGACCAGGGTCCAGCTCCCGAAGGACAACTGTCCTGCATATTTTAACTCCTTATTAAACACACCTAATCAAAAGAAATTGCAGTGTCTAGTCACTGTAGTAAATGTATATTCCTTTAACAACATGTTCAACATATTTACGAATTCACACCAGATTAGTTTTAAGATAAAATGCACAAAAAATCTACTTGATGAAGAATCCTCAAAGACACCCTTCTGCAACACGTTTATGCCTTCAAAATAATTCTGAAATGCTGTTGTAAATCATCTTATGTTACTAATGTGCGCCCTCTGGTGGTAGATAAGATACAAAATGCTCCTGCTTTGCTGTCTTTTTGTCGCTGCAGATCTTGATGTTCAATTACATTATCATACTATTTTATGACTGTCAATATATGACTATATGAGGAGTTCAGTGGCAAAAACCTCTAAAGTCAATTTGAAATTTCCTTAAAAAAATTAGGATTTCTATGAGGCTCGTGTGTAGGTTCAGTAATTTCAGGTTAATGGCAAAGAATACACTCTTTTAAAGGTCTTTAAAAGGAAATAGCTCAACATAAACAAAGGAGTCTGAGAAAAATGCTCATTTTCAAAGGAAATTTCAGACGGCACTTAGAGGTTTTTGCATCTGAACTTTTCATATATATATCTTTTGACAACACTTTTATCTCATATCGAATGCCTGCATTTACACTACATACAGCAAAGATGCAATGACCCAGAAAAAAATGTGTGCTGACTGACAGCTGTGATTATAAATAAGCGCTCTGTTTTCCATTCCTGTATTTAATCTGTTAGCAGGGTATACTGTATATAAATATAGAAAAAACAAGCATTATAATAAGCTTAAACAAAAAAATCAAGATATCCTCGATTCATTCTGAGCAGAGATCAAGGTCCAATAATACAACTGATTAGTGTGAATAAACAAAAACACAGAACTATAGTAAACTGTAATTTAACTGATATTTTTACAGCATAGGCCACGAAAAAAGACATTTTTAATGTAGGTTTATCATGAAAACACTTTTAAAAGTTTAGTTGAGCTCTAATATATTTTGTAGATTCATTGGTTATCATGAAGACTGATCAAGACTGGTCCTCCTTCTGGAACGCTACAATTTAATCCTGAAAGTAAATATACTTTGGACTTAAAAGGCAGAGAAGTACTGATCTAAATTAAATAAAACCTATGTTAGCTAATTAGTATTCCATACTAATAGACACATGAGGAAACTGCTCTTTGATGAAATTAACTTCAGGCTGTTCATCCTATGAACACACTACAGTACATCCATGAATTAGTGGCCTATCACTGAGCAGTTATTAATGGCTCTTCTAATAGGATCTTTAAACGAGAGGGTGTGTCTGTCGAATGCCTTGATTTGTGAAGCACACTCTACTATCGGTCTGAATAAACTGAGGAACAAAGTAAGGATGAGGAAGTTCTTTAAAGACACTACTTACGGAGTCTCCACGCTCTTTCTGCAGTGTGTTATAGACAGAGGGGGATCTGTTGAAGAGAAAACCAGAAAGAGAGAACGTGATTACTGATTTCAGACAGGCATAATCAGACTCATTTTCTGTTGAAAAACATCCGAAAAGCCTTGATTTCTAAAGCATCATTAGTTGTCTTTTATTTAAACCTTGAGAATGTCTTTTGATGTTCAAACTGTCATTCACACTCGGTTTGAGTGCTTGGTCTAAACCCAAATATTTTACGTCAGATGATGATCACTGTTGGGAAGTAGTAACAGCTCAGGAGATGACGGAGAAAGGGTTGGATACCATTGATTGTTTGCCTCATGTTCGTACTTTAAAGGATTAGGTCACCCAAAAAATGAAAACTCTGTCATTAATCACCTACCTGTACCCTAATGTTGCTCCAATCCCTGAGACCTTCAATCATCTTTGAAACACAAATTAAGATGAAATCTGAGTTCTTCCATCCTTCATAGACAATTTAAACTCCAGAATAGGAACCAAAAGCAGTCAAAGCATTCATTTTGACTTCAACTGTAACTATACGAAGATTCAAAAAAGTTTGTGCAGACCAAAAAATTTGGAGCTCCGTATGATTATAGTTGAACCACTAAAGTCACATCGTAAATATACACAGTACACATGTAATATGTAATTACAAACTTTTATCTTGGAAGTAATTACTATGTCGTTACATTATAATTACAATGTCATTACATTGTAAATACATTGTAGTTACATCCAAGATAATATTTTTTAACTGTAAATGTTTCTTTGTATATTTCATGTACAGTATTTTTGTATTTATAGTTGTATATGTAAATATACACAGTACATGTGTAATTACAAACCTTTATCTTGTGTGCAATTACTGTGTTGTTACATTGTGATTACTAAGTCATTACATTGCAATTACGTTGCTATTACATTGTAAATAAATCCAAGATAATTTTCCAAACAAGTTTCTTTGTTTTTTTCAATACAGTATTTGTGTATTTATATGTGAATCTACGCAATACATATGTAATTACAAACTTTTTTGGATGTAATTACATTGTTATAACATTGTAATTGCATCTGAGGTGCAATATGTAATTACAAACTTTTCTCTTGTGTGCAATTACTGTGTTCTTACATCGTAAATACATTGTAGTTACATCCAAGATAATATTATAAATGTAAATGTTTCTTTGTATATTGCATATACAGAATTTGTTTATTTATAGCTGTATATATATATATATATATATATATATATATATATATATATATATATATATATATATATATATATATATATATAGCTGTAAATATACACAGTACACATGTAATTACAAACTTATTTACCACGTCACTACATTGTAATTACATTGCTATTACATTGTAATTACATCCAAGATAATATTTATCAACTTAAATGTTTATTTGTATATTTTATGTACAGTATTTGTGTACTTATGCGTAAATATGTGCAGTACATGGGTAATTACAAACTTTTAATTTGGATGCAATTACTAAATCATTACATTATAAATCTTATGTAATAACATTGTAATTACATTTATGATAGTACTGTAAATGTGTTTCAGTATATTTCATGTACAGTACAGTATCGTGACCTCTGAATTATAAGGTTCTATCTGACATTTTTGATTTTTGTCAAAATTAATTTATTCACATATTCTTATTAAATGACAACTTATTTACATCATGTGATGTTTTTTTTAAAGTTGTTTACATTTTAAGATTTTTCTAAAAAAAAAAAAAAACAGAAAAGGTTTTATCTACAAAGTCAAACTTTAGCTTTGCTCTACAAGGTTTGTTCTGTGAGCCAATCAGCATTTCGAATGCATGCACGAGGGCCAATCAGGATAAGCTTTGACAGGGGGAGAGACCAGAAAGAAACACAAAATCAGTCGACTAAATAATGCCGCATCACATAAAATTGAGAAGAAACCTGAAACTGAAATAGTGTAAATTTGATGATTTAGAAACGTTTTTTTTGACACTGAGATGAAATTTTTAATTTTACATCGTTAGAAAAGAAACAGTTATTAAAAAATGTATTGTGTAATTAAAAAGTAATTTGAATTTACAAACGTTAATCTTGATTTATAAACATGTTTGTACATGTGTGCAATTACTGTGTCGTTACATTGTAATTATATTGTAAATATACTGTAGTTACATCCAAGATAATATTTATGAACGTACATGTTTCTTTGTATATTTCATGTACTGTACTTGTGTATTTATAGTTATTTACATAAACATGCCCAATACACATATAATGTAATTACAAACTATTATCTTGAATGTTATTACATCGCTATTACATTGTTATTACATCCAAGATAAATTTATTAATGTGTTTGTGTATATTTCATGTACATTGTGTATTCATAGTTTACACCTAAATGTACAGAGTACACATGTATATAATATGTAATTATAAACTTTTATCTTGTATGTAATTACTGTGTCGTTACATTGTAATTACTCTGTAGTAACATTGTAATTATGCTGTAGTTACATGCAAGATACTATAAATGTAAATGTACAATTACACTGTAATTACGTCCAAGATCCAATTTATAAATGTAAATATTTCTTTATATATTTCATGTACAGTATTTGTTCATTTATAGTTGTATACGTAAATATATACAGTACACGTAATTACAAACTTTTATCTTGTGTGCAATTAAGACATTGTTACAATGTAATTACACAAGATAATATTTATAAACATGTTTCTTTGTATATTTCAAGTACAGTATTTGTGTATTTATATATAAATATACACAGCACATATGTAATAACAAACTTTTATTTTGGATGTAATGACATTATGATTACATTGGTTATAACATTGTAATTGCATCTGAGATGTAATATGTAATTACAAACGTTTATCTTGAATGTAATTACTATGTTGTTCCATTGTAATTACTATGCCATTACATTGTAAATACATTGTAGTTATAGCCAAGATAATATTCATAAATGTAAATTCATAAATGTAAATGTTTATTTGTATATTACATGTACAGTATTTGGTTATTTATAGTTGTTTACGTAAATATAAACAGTGCACATGCAATATGTAATTACAAACTTTTATTTTGGATGTAATTACTATGTTGTTACATTGTAATTACTATGTAACTACATTGTACTTACATCCAAGATAATATTTATAAATGTAAATATTTCTTTGAATATTGCATGTGCAGTATTTATTTATTTACAGTTGTAAACATAAATATACACAGTACACATTGTGTGTCATTACAGTGTCATTACATTGCAGTTACACTGTAATTATATCCAGGATATTCTATATAAACCTAAATGTTTCTTTGTATTTTTCAAGTAAAGTATTTGTGTATTTATACGTAAATATACACAGTACATATGTAATTACAAACTTTTATTTCACATGAAATTACTGTCATTACATTATAATTACAACACGATAACATTGTTAAAACATTGTATTACATTGTTATCACATTGTTTTTTACAACTAAGATAGTATTGTAAATGTGTTTTTGTATATTTCATGTCCAGTATTTGTAAATTGTTACATGAACATAAATATTTATATACATAAATATACACAGTACACATGTAATTCATATTATGTAATTACATTCTTTTATCGTGGATGCAATTACTATTTCGTTACATTGTAATTACTATGTCATTACATTGTAGTTACATCCAAGATAATATTTGTAAATGTAATTATTTCTTTGTATATTTAATGTTGAGTATTTTTGTATTTATACGTAAATATACGCAGTACACAATTTTTATTTTGGATGTAACTACTATGTCATTACATTATAATTACTATGTAATAACATTGTAGTTACATTATTATAACATTGTAATGACATATATGCTAGTATTGTAATTGTGTTTTTGTATATTTCATGTAGAGTGCACAATGTTTTGACAATGCTTTTGGTTCCTTTTCTGGACTCTAATACGATGTCTCAGGATCGTTGTTGCACTTGGAGGATGAGAGAGCTCTCAGATTTCTAAAATATTTTCAGTTGTGTTCCAAAGATGAACGAAGGTCTCAGGGAATTGAAATGATATGAGATATTTTCATTTTTGGGCAAACTAATACTTTTAGAGTTCATTGGTCAGAGCACATGATAAAGATCTACAGTTTTCAGTAACTCATCAGAATGAATAGACATCAGTTTCATGCCCTCATTATTTTGAGCAACAGTCTTCTGCAGTAATTATATGCGCTTTGAACGGTTGTACTGAAATATGTTTCTCCAACCAAATTTTACTTCATCTTTGCTCCAGGATAACCATGATTCATTCTGAAATGTACTGGAAAACCATTGCAGTATAATAACTCATAATACTTTGCTAAAGCCTGGTTCATTGATCTGTCGGGTCAGATTACTTCTCACAAGACGCAAAGCCATCTTATTTTCAAGCAGGTCGAGACCTCATCCAGGCCATCTTGGACCAGATGTTTTGTTTAAAATTAACTGAACTAAAAATAAAACACACCTTTAGGTTTGTTAGGCCAAATATGGCAGAAAGTGAGATTAAAAAGTTTCTTTTTCTGTCTTCAGCACATCAGTCAGTCTTGTCAGGAAAGCAAGTGAATAAACCCATAAACACACAGTTTGATCTATTTACATATCATCAGTAGTGAGTCACTTTCAAGATTTGGTATGACTCTGTTCGTTCACATCGAAAGCAAACTGTATCTAAGTTTGCATTACCTTGCATGGACTCAGAGGCAATTTGCAGGTACACACTCTAATTTGTAAAACAGCGTTCACATTATCCAGGCTAACTAAAGTCTGTTGTCAAATGCAGCCAGAAGTGCACACAAAAAGTGTCAGCAGAAAATCTTTACTGTAAATCACATTAAGAAAGAAAAGACTACTACAACCTAATTACCATGCTTATTTTAAACAAATTGAAAGTTTTTCAGTGTTTACCAGAACTGACTAACAAAAACAACTGGTTTGTTTGATTTTGAAATGTTAAAATTCTCTTATTATACAGTTTTAAAGAGACCCTATTTTGGAATTTTGAAAATGGTCTTTGATGCAGTGTGTAACACTACTCTGTGTCAATACAAACATCCTGCAGAGTTTTAAATCGGAAAATGCGCCATGTATAAAACTATTGTCTCTCAAAAGAAAGAGTTAACTCATTGTCAAAAAAAGAGCCGTTTTCAAAATGGATGTTTCATGTTGACATTAAAATGAAACATTATCATATTGTCCGACCCACTTGTGTACACAAACTTGAACCTCCATCCCTCAAATGCTGAAGTGGATTCCTGCAAAGTGGACAGCATCATATTAAGAAGGATGCTGCGCTCTGCACTGTGAGGGGAAATCAGTGAGTCTGGAAAAATATTCAGGTGTAAAGTTCAGGTTTGCATAAACCTGGCTGACAGTGACCCAGGAGGTTACAGGCTGTCACTTAAGCTAGTAGTGGCCCAGCAAATTATTCATAGTTGTGTAAATATCGCCAGTGGCATTATCAAGATGAATCTCTTCCAATTTACTGCGATGAGTACGTGTCATATTCATTCATGCATTTTCCTTCAGCTTAGTCACTTTATCCATCCGGGTCATCACAGCAGAATGAACCACCAGCTTATCCAGCATATGTTTTATACACCCTTCCAGCTGCAACCCAGTACTGGGAAACACACTCATTAACACACATACACTACGGCCAATTTAGTTTATTCAATTCACCTGTACCGCATGTCTTTAGACTGTGGGTGAAACCAGAGCACCTGGAGGAAAGCCACGCGGAGAGAACATACAAACTCCACACAAAAATGCCAACTGGCCCAGCCGGGAGTCGAACCAGCGACCTTCTTGCCGTGAGGATAACAATACTGAATTAAATATGATAGTGTAAAAAATGTTTACAGGTGCCTACATTTTCTGGCTTGACTACACATTGCATCAGCATCTGTTTTTCTATGTTTTCCCTCTCTATTTTGTTTTCTATTAAAGTTTCCTCTTTTTTACCAAGGCCATTTAAGTGCAGGTTCAGAGCTGATGGTGGGGTCATCATGACCAGCGGGATAAACAGAAACGGTTTTGAAATAGCAGCGGTACATAATGCTGAAAACATTGTTATCACTTCTAATCTCTGTTTATTCATATTATGGCATGATATTCTCTGTCTATATATACTACGCACACTGCATAAACATGTTGGATTCGTGTTTGGCTGCTGATGTAGTTTCGCAAAACTATTAACAATATACTGTCAAATTATTGCTGTGTTTTGTGTTTGATTCTTGTTGAAATCATGTGAAAGCTTGTGTTGCTGAGAAAGATGAGACAGTGACTCTGTAGTCTGTGTGAAAGCAAAACAGTTCTTAGAAGATGCCAGACAAACCAGCTTAGAACTAGCAACTTGTGGAAAAGGGGAGGCTTTTTAGCTTTGATTGGTCAGATGGCTCAGTCTCTTGTGATCGCTCATCACCATATTTGAACTTCAGTTTAGGAGGCATCCTCGCCACATGTGTACACAGTGAAACAAACAGTAACAATCCTTATGGTTTCCCCATAATAATTTGAGCCAGAATCCACATATTTTTTGAAGTGCCTGTAAAGTGCATTTGATTTCATGTCCCGGAAAGCAGGGTCTTCTAGACACATTCAACAATGCAAACCAAACCAACAACCACAGTGTTTGAACGCAAAATTACACATTTTTTGCAGCCAGCCAATGAAGACCATAGCCTGCCATTATACACAGTTGTTTCAAACACTACCTGACAAAAGTCTTGTCGCCTATGCAAGTTTTAGGAACAACAAATAATAACTTGATTTCTAGTTGATTTCATTTACATTTCATTTGGTTTCAGAAGTGGGTTATATGAAGGGCAAAGGCCTTACGCTTATTTTACCAAAATAAAATATGATCATGCCTTGATTTTGAATTATTTAATTATAACAGTAAGGTCTGACTTTGTTCAGACTGATGTCTTGTCACTTAACAGAAATAATGTATAGTATAGAATATAGTCATGGTGCAGTGAAAAAAAGAATTATTACTGTGTATGACTCCCATGAGCTTGGAGGACTGTATCCATACATCTCTGCAATGACCCAAATAACTTATTAATAAAGTCATCTGGAATGGCAAAGAAAAAGTTCTTGCAGGACTCCCAGAGTTCATCAAGATTCGTTGGATTCGTCTTCAATGCCTCTTCCTTCATCTTACCCTAGACATGCTCAATAATGTTCATGTCTGGTGACTGGGCTGGCCAATCCTTGAGCAACTTGACCTTTTTTGCTTTCAGGAACTTTGATGTGAAGGCTGAAGTATGAGGAGCGCTATCCTGCTAAAGAATTTGCCCTCTCCTGTGGTTTATAATGTAGTGGGCAGCAGAAATGTCTTGATACCTCAGGTTGTTGATGTTGCCATCCACTCTGCAGATCTCTCGCACACCCCCATACTGAATGTACCACCAAACCATGATTTTTCCTTCACCAAACCTGACTGATTTCTGTGAGAATCTTGAGTCCATGCGGGTTCCAATAGGTCTTCTGCAGTATTTTCAGTTCAACAGATGATTCATCAAAAATCTGCCACTTTTCCAAATGATCAACTAGAATTCAAGTTATTATTTGTTGCTCTTACAACTGGGATCGATGACAAGACTTTTGTCAGGTAACGTATATAAATTTATGCAAGACTGGAATTAAAACGTTTCAGGCACTTCAAAATTGGGCCTTTCTTTTGGACCTCTTACATTCACAAACATCTTCATTAGACACTACATGAAAGAGCATTATGGGGCACTATTGCTATGACGAGATTTGAGGTGCTAGAGTTGGCGGTGAGAGCAGCACTGACCTCGTCTCCTCTTGAGCTTACGCCGTCTCTGTTTGTTGACGAAGCAGGCTGCTAGCGTGCTGAAGAGGATGGCGGCTGCCAGGAAACAGATGGTGGCCACAATGCCTGCCACCACCGGCCGCGCCAGGCCCTCGTCTGGCACCTCAGGCGGTGGGAAGTAGTCTGAAAGATACAAACAAGCTCGCCTTCAGCACACACACACATAGAAGCTCTTTTATTCTAAGTGTGCCCAAACCATACAACTCTTTCTGAATAATTTATCTAATAAGAGGTTTGATTTCAATAGCTGAAATGGAATGAGATGCTGGGATGAGGAATGAAAACAAAGACTGAAAGGCAGACTTGTGCTTCTTTTGAGTGAAATCTGACTTTAGTGAATAAAACTATTTATTTGGTGAATTCAGGCATTCAGGTTTGATTGTCCATTGCTAGATTTGTTATATTTTTATTATTTGTCTTTATATGGATTATAAGTGATGGTTTAAGCCTTTCATCATGGTATGAAGTTTTTCTATGTCAAATAAAATATGTTTTAATGAATATTCTTTAATTAAACAATACTTAATGTAATTATCTACTGTAGATATTTCAGGGTCATAACATTTAACAGTTTAGTCTGTTAACACCTAACACTTACTCAGCGTCCTGGCCCAGAACAAGCTGGGGACGGGCCCATTCAGCGAGGTCGTCACTGTGAACACACTAGGTTGGCCAACTGTACAATACAGCATTCAATGACAAGTTCACTCTGTGCGCCCTAATATTGTGATTTCAGAAACATCATGTGACACTGAAGACAAAGTTATTGCTGCTGAGACTTCAGTTTTGTCATAGCAGGAATGAAAATATGTTAAAATATATAAAATATAAAACAACTGTAATAATAATAATAATAATAATAATAATAATAATAATAATAATAATAATAATAATAATAATTTAAAGGCCCGTAGCCAGGGGGGGTTCGGTTGGTTCGAAAGACCCACTCCCCTTCATTCAAAGTCCAGAATTTGGCCCCTATAGGAGCTCATTTGTTCCATTTTTTACAGTATTTCTAAAAAAAAACTGGATAGAGATGTCAATTAACTTGATAGCCATGTCAATAAAGGATTTTAAATATTTTTTTTCCACATTTTTCGAGTTCCTTGGAGTGATTTGTGCCGTTTATTCTGATGAATTCCTTATCTAAAGAGCACAGACACATTATTTAAGCTCCTGAGCACTTTTTGTTTGATTTTAGCATGATAAGCCCTTTGACAAAAATGTAGGAAGTATTTTTGTTGCATCAAAAAGAGTGGTAATGATAAACACCCGACAAGTTAATCCAGCACAAATTAGTGCTTAAAATGTCACTAAAATGCAGTATTTGAACCTCATAATTTGAGGTGAATAAATGCAAAAAGGTTCACTTTTTGAGAAAAAAGAACCACCCCTTTTAATAGGCTGGCTATGGGCCTGATTTACTATGTTTCTAATCAAATAGCTGAAGTGGTTATAATTTTATAACCATAAATAAATAAAATAAATAATAACATTATATTTTGAAAACATATCCAAGTGCAAACATGAAGGTTTATCTACAAGATAATAAATATTACAAGACAAGATACATAATAAATACAAGTGACATGCCTACTAAATACTAAGCAAAATGAGATGATCAAAGTCTTTGGCAAATGTTTAAGTTTTAAATTTAATTATCCTTGAACACAAACTGTAGCTTGAGAGATTGAAACCTTTTTTTTTACACAACTATATTTATTAATTAAAGAGGAACATTACTGTTCACTGATCTTTTTGAAGATATATGTTTAATTCTAAAACATGATTTGAATACAAGCTCCAGCAGATGGCAGCAGAGTCTCATCGGATCCTCACTAATTCAGTCAACTCATTCCATAAGCATTTCTGTGGGTCTATACAAACATATTAGAACAACATGTTGCATGACGTCATGCAGCACACATTCAAAATGCTCTTGATTTGAGCACTGACCTGTGCTAGAGACTCCCACTACATTACTGGGCTCACTGACAAGGTCTTCCATAACCGCCATCACTCTGAACTCATACCAGGCCTCCTGCAACACAACCCAGACAACTACAGCATAGGTATATCACCTTCATCACATGATATGATTATTTTATTTGTTTTGTTCATTAAGCATTACCCCTGAATGTACAATGTAGAATGTACAATGTATCCCAATCATCCATTTCTTTTTAATTATAAAATAATATTTCATTTTCCTCACATAATAACATAAAGGGATTAAAAAAAAAAGAGGAAATACATTTTGTGGGTGTCATTGTTCTTTAGAAAACTGTGCTTACCTTATTAGTATTCCAAAGTATTAAGGTTACATTACTAAACTTGTGTTATCTAACAAAATATGCTACAATCTGTAATCCGTAGTAGTAAAAGTAACCTTCTCAAACCTGGTTCTATGTTTGTCATCTAACATATGCACTGTTTATATAAAACTCCTGTAGAAATGCCAATACAAGCGGTCAAACTTTTGAAAGTCACATCAGGCATACCTGAATCAGGTCTCTGGCCAAGAGCTCAGTCTCTCCAGCAGGAATTGCATCATCAAGAACATCCCATCTCTCCCCGAGGCGGAAATCCATGATGTAGTGATCGATTGGCGACGTGTGATTGGCTGGAGGGATCCATGTGAGCAGGACTCCCTGCTGTGTCCGGTTGGCTGTGAGGCACCGTGGTGGGGTAAGCAGCACCAGTGGTTCTGGGGTACTTATAGGAAATACTGGAGGGGGGTAAAGCAAAACACTCTGTTTATTATTATTGTTATTATTATTTTTTGTATTATTATTATTATTATTGTTATTATTATCACAAAAGCTGCGTTTATTTCATCAAAAACAGCACTCAGGACTGAAATTATGCTAAATATTCAGTTTTCCATCCCAAGAATAAATGACAAATGATAAATAAAATGAATAAATGAATGAAAAATTAAATGTATTTAAGTATAAATGTGTTACTTTTAAATGAATATAAATGAAATATTAAATCCTTTCACAATCAAAAGTAACAAATCTGTCTCACCAATGTGCGATAGATGCAAGACAGCAGAGGGCATGGTTGCTCTCGCCTATTGGCTCTGTCCCTTACTGAATAGAGTCAGGACAAACATATTTGACTGGTACTCCAAGGCTTACAGCAGACCTTTTCTACCAGATGCCAAACTTGCCATCTTTGGCTTCTCACAAAACACATCTTCTCGCCCTCAAACAATGCAAGAGTCTTTAATGCAAGACATGGTGGTGTTTAAAAGACTATAATGCTTAACAATTGGAAATCACCTTCACCTCCCTCATTCCAGAACTGGATTTCTGACATGATATCTGTTATTCAGATGGAGAGACTTAGATTTTTAAAGACTAGCCCCATAAGAAAATTTTTGGCAATTAAGGGTCAATTTCTTCATTTTCTGACAAATGTCAAGAGCAATACCGTGACCCCTCTGAGGTGTAAGTTATACACCCTCTCTAGTTTTGATTGTATGTTTTTAAAAAAATGATGATGTGTGTGTGTGTGTGTGTGTGTGTGTGTGTGTTTCCTTTTTTTTTTTTTTTTTTATATTGTCTTTTGTATGTCCAGTATGAGCCAATGTTTGTTCTTGTTTTGTGTGTGTGTATATATCTTAAAAAAAACATCTTAAAATAAATCAATTGAAAAAGGAAGGACTGCATGCTTTAATACATTTTAAAATATGATATACTTTGCAACATAAAACATAAAGTAGTCATTTGTTCCTGGGATAGAAAACTGAATATTTAGCATAATTACTTCAGTCCTCAGTGTTACACAATCCTTCAGAAATTATTCCAATTGTGCGTACAAAAAATATTTGTAATTATCATCAGTGTTAAAAGTTTTTTATATATTTTACATGGTATCTTAGCTTTGTGGAAACTCTGATTTTTGTTTGACTAATATGAGGTTTCAAAAAACATATTTTGTAAACTTTTAATGATTTGCCTTTTCATGTGAAAGAAATTAATATTTCTTTGCATATATAAGTAATATATACAAGTTTTTTTTTTTATCAGAACGTTTATAATCATTTGTGCCCAAGCATAGATCATGTGGCAAGAAGCTCAAGCTCTAAACTTTCATGAACACATGTATACAGGGCTATGGATTAAAGGTAATCCTTCTGTGAATAATGTAATGTAAATAATGTGCAAGTAGCCATTGATTTGCATTTTTTTTAATCTTTCACTCAAAATAATCACCTATGTCTTGGATGCCCTGAGGGTGAGTAAATAACCAGCATATTCAGAATTTCAGGAGAACTTTCCCTTTAACTGATCCACTAAGGAATCCCAGTCAGATTTCCTGTCTGTAAATGTAAATTCTGTCAGACCTGCTTTCAGATGGTCACTGGCGGTGTATTTCAATACTTCAAAATAGCAATGCGCCAACAATGCACTTTAACACACCTCTATTTTAGACCAGCACACCCATGAGTCCACAAAGTGGTGCAAATAGATTTGCTCACTAAACAATGTGGTGCAAAACGTGAACATTAAAGTTGCGCTGGTCTGAAAATAGTGAAAATCACGGCAAACACGTCTTGCACTTATTGCGCAGGGTGTATGATAAGGCCCACAGAGTGAACTTGTCATTGAATGCTGTATTGCACAGTTGGCCAACCTAGTGTGTTCACAGTGACGACCTCGCTGAATGGGCCCGTCCCCAGCTTGTTCTGGGCCAGGACGCTGAATTGGTAGGCCGTCTCGGGCTCCAGACCTTGCACCAGGAGCCAGTGCTGTCCGCTGGGCACAGGCATGGACAGCCAGTCATGCGGTCCCAACTGCTCCCTCTTCACCCTGCACGAGGAGGAGGCAGACGTACAGATGGAGACAGTTCAGCACATGCGCAAACACTCACACAATGATCACTCACAACACTGATGAGAGCATTGCCTGTAACTCCACGCAAAAAAAAAAAAAAGACAGCTTGTTTGGCTCAGTGTGAGTGCTCAGGGATATCCAATAATACAAAACTGTCTCACGGCTTCCCAGAGGAAATCCTGAAGATTGCAACTGTTTTCCAGTGCCAATTGGTCTAAAAATATCTTCATACATGTTCTCGTATGACCTACAGCCTTTCTGCACATCTCTCTCAGAAATGACCTATGGCTTAAAAAGAGGCGTATGGAGAATATGTCACTTAAGGAAAACGAGGTGGCTGCAAATGTTTGAAGAGGTCCTGAAAAGTATTTGTGGCAAATTCAAGTTAAAATTGGCTTGAAAAAAAAACATATATAGAGCTCTATTTTATTGATCTAGGCACAAAGTCTAAAGCTCAGGGCGCAAAAGCATGTCGGAATCCACTTTTACTATTTTAAGGATGGAAAAATATGATTTGCACCCGGAGTATGGTGTAACAGGGATGTGCTTATTCTCTTAATGAGTTATGGGTGTGTTCTGAGCATAACGTGTTCTAAACCAATCAGTGTATCATTCCTTTTAAGAGTCAGTTGCATTGCATCATTTACTTCGCACACCTCCTTTTTAGACCAGCACACTCATGAGTCCAGAAAATGGCACAAAATGGATTTGCTATTTAAACGATGTGGTGCACAACATGAAAATAAGGGTTACGCTGGTCTGAAAATAGCAACAAATCGCACCATACACATCTTGCACCTTATTGTGCCGAATGTATGATGGGGCCCATAGAGTTGGAGGCAGAAATATTAGCTCATCTGAGAGCATAGGAATTTTCACAGTAGCTCCAATAGTATATTTTTCCTCCTGGAGAAAGATTTATTTCTTTCACTTTGGCTGGAATAAAAACATTTTTAAAAATATTTTCTTGATTTGCTATACAGAACAAATCACTGTAGTCCAATAATTCCCCTAACCCAGTGTTTCCCAACCCTGTTCCTGGAGGCACACCAACAGTACATATTTTGGATGTCTCCCTTTTCTGACCCATTAACTTCAGGTGTTGGAGTCTCTTCTGATGTTATGATTAGTTGATTCAGGTGTGTTTGATTAGGGAGAGGTTGAAAATGTGTACTGTTAGTGTGCCTTCAGGAACAGGGTTGGGAAACACTGCCCTAACCTAATTAACCAAGCCTTTGAATTACACTTAAAGCTCAATACTAGTATCTTGCAAAGTGACGATATACAGCCACATCGCACTGCAACCAGTGTGATATTGCGTTTATACAACAGTTCAATGGCATAATTGAGTGTATAAAAAAAGAAAATCAAACACGGAGAGTTTCAAAACTCTTTTGTAAGAGGAACCACTTTCTTCCACCATTCATTCACATCTGCATCTGATGTCAGAACAGCAGAAACCATTGCTCATTTACTAACATCACTTTAGAGGTAGTATTTGAATGATTCTCTAGCATAATGTCTAAAGTAATGACAAAAACAGGTGATTTTGCTCACAGTTTACGATTATAAGGCTAAACGGCATCTCAGTCTACAGAAATTTCCCCGTATTTCTCTGTTGCAATTGGGAGATCACACTATTACTATGGTATAAATACAGCACTACAACATACAAAAGAGAGAGAGATCGACAGAATGTCATTTACCTGATTTATAATGATTTCATCAGTTATAGTTTGAAATTATGCTGTTTTTTTGTGCATGTTCAAACCATGAGCTAAACCATTCTTGAGATTTTATTGGGACAACCTAATTTTTTTTAGGTTCAATCCACATAAATTTATTAAAAGTGTTAAGTGAACTTAATCAATTTGTGTTGGGACAACATGAATGAATTGTGTGGAACCCTGCATTTTTTTTACAGTGTAGGGCTTATTATGCGGACTCTGTGACCATCTTGTGGATGAACATCGTCAACCGTCTTTGCTCAAAGACAGTGTAATAAGTAAGAAGGTGTATAACCCCTTTGTGTGAGGGTAATGTACTGTTGCTCCATTTATTTTCCTTTATTTCAGTAACTTTAACACTGTGTGTGGCTTTTTTTTTTGTTAAGGACAGTATACCCATTTTATGGACAATAAAATATTACTGAGGGAAATTGTCTTGGTAAACTTTTATTTGATGGCTATGCATATTGTACCGTACGCAGGCCGTTACAACAGGCTAATGGCAGCCGACGCGCTCTCAGAAATGATAAATATTTAAAAAAGGTACTATCCTTATAAATAAACTGCATAGTTGCAATCTAAACAACTACACTCTCGACTAAAAGAGCCTCAAAAGTACATTATATTGTCCAACAGCTGCAAGATTTGTCAAACCGTAGAGCTTGTCGCTGTATGTGGGCGGAGTAATACACAAGGGTGAAGGGTGAAGAGGCTAGAACGAGTGCTATCAGCCAATCGGATTCAAGAACCAGAGAGAACTGTTGTGTAAATATATATTGTAATCATTTCAACAAGTAATAATTATTATTTAGGCTATTAATTTTAAAGTGATAAACAGAAAATCATTAACAAACCCAAGTTCATTTCTCTAATGTGGTTAACACGATTGCCTTGCAGCAAGAAGGTCCCTGGTTTGAGTCCTGGAGTGTGAGTGAGTAAGATAAAATATGTCATAAACTAAATCAGGAACTTTAAAATAAAATTTGTTACACTGACGAATTCAATACTTAACACAATACATCTTTCTGAGAATTTAAAACGACTCTGGAGTGTCGATATTCATGACTTTCAAGAAGAAATCAGAAAATAATAGAGTATGTACGTCATCAGCCAGTGTTCCTATTGGTGTGAGTCACAATATTCCACTGAGGTATAATTGATCACTTCCTCCATGGCCTTCCAGCATGAGGGTTGGCAGGCTCTTGAGATTTGTGTTATTCACAGCGTCTCAGCGGTCGCTCAGCACCTCTCCTGCAACGCACAGGAAGTAGCAGGAACACGCCAACTATCTGCGTCAACGAGCTGTTGTTTAATCTCACATGGGCCACCTTTAAAGGCCATTCACACACAACCTTTAAAGCATGACTCACACCGGCCAATGCTTCAAATGACACTTTTAGTCAGATCCTGGCACAGGCCTGCAAACACTCGGGCACCCGTGGTGGACACATCAGACCAGCAGATAAAGATGATCTGAGAAGAAGCTAGAAGCTATGAAACAGGCCTGGCTCTCAAGTGAGGATTAGCAAGCTTTCTTTTATTCTTCGACGGAGCTTCTATACTTTTAACCATTTGTGGATTACCATTTGTGCAAGCTTTAGCATTTGTGCTGATACTGTAGTACTCACTTTATGTACACTGGAAGCTTCTGTAGCCAAAACAAATTCCTTGTGTGTGTGAAGCACATTTGGCAATAAAACTGATTCTGATTCTTATTCTCACGGGTACAGATTGTGCAGTAATGTTGGAACATTTTAATACCAAACAATTCAAAAGGTATACTAACCTACTGTTTAGATACCAATATGAAGTTTAGATACCAAAAGAATGCGTTTTGAAGAAGTACCAATGCAGTGACAGCTCTCGTACATTTATTTCTGAGATTAGATATAAACATGACTGTTCACTTGTATTACAATAAATGGAGAAAAGTCCAATGGTCTGAATGATTGTCACACTGAAGGGAGTCCCACCTTCTGGACAAAAAAAGCCAATCGTCAATCTTTACAGACTGGAGTTTTTTTATTCATTACAGTGTAGTGCCGAAAAGCGCACCCTTGTTGGATTATGCCTCTCCACATTGACCAGTATAGGGTAGAGTGTGGGGGTAGGGTTAGGATTAGGGGGTGTGGTTGTGATTAGGCAATCAGGTCGTAAATTCAGCAAGGGGTTGCATAATTTGACAGAGGTGCATTTCACGGCACAACAACTGCAATCCCTGCCATTTGGCGACTACTGTCTTTTCAGTGTTGTCATCCAGTTTTGTTCCAGAGTCTGTGTTCAAGTTTTTGTACCAACTGAAACAGCTGTAGTCGAGACAGGTGTCCTGTAATACAATACTTGCCAATCTTTGATCATGCGCAGTAGCTGGAACAAACTGGAAATAATATGATTGAAACATAATTAAGCAACAAAAGTAATGGGACTGGCCACTTCAAATTTTGTTGCTGATTTGAAATGAGAAATTGAATTTTGTTCATCAAGCAGTTTTTGAAATTTTAGGGTTCTGCTGTGTTTAGAATCAAACTGAACAACAAGTTGTTACCTGCACAAGTTACCTTTACCAATCAGATCTTGCTAGAAAAATAGAACAGCAACAATCCCATAGTTAAAAATTATAGGTAGTAACAACCGTAAAAAGAAAAAGAGGAATGCATCTTGACTACAACGGCACATACAAAGGTATTTGCTCTTTGTTTACAACTAAACTGAAAAACTAGCTGTGTTATTAATGAATTTAAAAGTGCATCAGTCGAATCTGTCTTTTGTATGTGTGGTGCAAGAAATCCCAGGACAAAACATTCAAGCCTTGGCTCACTTGTGTTGCTAGATCTTGCTAGGAAAAAAAGCGAACAAGAACAAGCCCATAATAAAAGAACAAAAATTTGTATGGGATAATGAAAACATTCCCAAAACATTGTGACACATATCTCCTCACTTCAATAACCCCATCAACTTAATTGCTCTATGAGCATACAACATGAGGAGAATACAACCTTCTAGAGTGCGGTCTGCATAGAAGTCTTTCAAAACTTCTGATTTAGTTCAGATAAAACTGGATACCATAATGGGTTTTTGGTTAATGTAATATAAAAAAATTTGTGTAATAAAAGTGCAATAATTGTGCAGATAATTTGGGATTTGTGAAGCTGTGTATCGATGGATTTGCTCTTCAGTGTTTGAACTTTCAGCAGTGAAATTTAAACCACACTGAACTGAACTAAACTTCAACTCGGAAACTGGAAACAGTTTCAATTTACTAGAACTTCAATGTTAAGCTGCTTTGACACAATCTACATTGTAAAAGCGCTATGGAAACAAAGATGAATTAAATTGAAGACAGGGCAGATATTGCAGCTTTAACAGTAAGTTGCATTTCAAATGATTTTGAACACAACCAGGATGAATTATACACTCCATAATCCCTCATCCTTTCATCCAGTTATTTTTTTTTTGTGCTGGCAAATAAAAGGAAAATTATTAAACATTAATTAAATATTAAATAAAAAACAACATATATGGCATGGCTTTAATAAAACTTTGAGGACGTGTAATGCAACTACAAAAAGTTTGAAGCAATTGAAAAATAAATTTACATAAGTGCTCAAATTTACAGTATTGTAAACAAAAATAGTTTTGTTAATTTATCATTTAAATGTTACTTCCATGTCAGTATGTGTGTGTGTATGTGACATCGAAAACCGGAGTAATGATGCTTACCATTTTTGCCATCAGAGAAATAAATCATGTTTTAAATATATATTGCAGAGGACAGCATTTGTTTCAAACTGCATTAATATTTCACACTATTTCACAGCATTTTTGAAATCATAAGGAACCGTGCACTGTTCTCAAACTTTTGGTTTAAGAGGGGATGTCGCATTAGGTATCTCTATCAAATCTATTAAAGTGTTTTATATATCAGCCATGCATATATATATATATATATATATATATATATTACAGTTTCAAATAACTTTTGTGACAACAAAACGTCTAAGAATAAACCATACAAATATATAAATGAACATGAATTAGCATTTTAGGTCTGCAATCTGACCCAGAAATAGTCATCAACGGATTCTTGCTGTAATTTGTTTAGCATACACTGTAATCTATTAAAAAAAATTAATGACATTTTAACGGCTGTTGTTTGTAGTTACAGTAGTCTGCCTCAGTGGCCCCATCCAGACCTGATCACAAGAAAGGATATTTTCGAGATGGTGCTGGCTAAAGATAAGGATGGTTTTTGAGATGGTTTTGATAACAAAAATGAATAGAATTGAGCAATTAAGGTAAAATAATAACAAGAAATTCTCTTAGTTCTTAAATAGTTCCAACTGAGTTTTGAGAGATGAAAATGCAACACAGGCTCATTGTGAAAACGTAGCCCTGCGGACGTTTCTGGAGACAGCACGTATGGCTGCATTTCATTTTTTTAATCGAACGATACTGGGTGGTGTGACGCCGTTCCTTTTCGCGCTTACCAGCTGACCCGTACATCGGCGGATTTGAGATGCAGAGAGGAGTTGACCACGAAGAAGGGGTTCGAGTCAGGTGAAAGTGGTTCCAGAAAGCAGGTAAGATAAAAACAGAATCCAACATATAAAACAAACAAGTGAATAGCAGGATGAGAATGTGGTAAAGTCTGAAAAAGTGGTAAAAAAAAATCAGACGAGGGCTTTTGTTTTTTTGGATTGTTTTTGAAATGTGTTGGTTGAGTTTAGGGAAGTGGGTGGGTGGTTCAATCGATAAAATTGGTGGGTTTAGGGAAGGGGGAGGGTGGGTCAGCCGATCGTTCACTCAGTCAGTCAGAAAGCCTGTCAAAAAGTCGACAGCAGCCTCTGGTGGGTTTACGCGAGAACAGCAGGCACAAATGGCACTCGCGAGGGAAATTTGAGATCTCAAAAAGCGTACACAGAAACCTCTGGCGGATTCGCGAAAACAAAAACTGCAGAAAAACGTGCCGCCGGGACGTATTTTGCGGTCTCCAGAAACGTCCATGGAGGTATGTTTTCAGAATGAGCCTGGGTTGGATTTATCACAGCCGATCTCGTATAAGCTAATCATGATCTTCCATTCATATGATTCCTAAGTTACTAGAAATAACCACATTTTTCAGTCCACTTTATCTTCGTTTGGAAGAAACCCCCCTTCCTCCCCATTTTTCTCCTTTACCGGGTGGCACGGCGGCCAAGTGGTTAGCACTGTTAGCTCCACAGCAAGAGCACCGCCGGCCCTGGTCCCGCCAGGCAGGTGAGCGTTTCTGTGAGGAGTTTATATATTCTCCCCGTGTCCGCGTGGGTTTTCCCCAAATTCTCCGGTTTCCTCCACCATCCAAAAGATATCCTTAATGCATAACAGACTTAGCAAATCAGGCACTTGTCTAGCTCCCTTCTACTCACGTGTTCCCTTAGCTTCTGCAGCCGGGGAGTTCTGAGATCCACCGAGCTCAAGCTCTTCTCTCGCTCTGCGAACAGGAGGGAGCCCTGGGCTCGAGGATCCTCGAGCCCAGGGCTCTCTCCCAGGACAGCATGCCAAACAAGCTTTTGATGGATCATCAGCTAAGTGTGAACTCTTGAAACAGAACACGTTGTAACAACAAATTACAGCTTTTTGACTGCTTGGATGCTTGAAAACCCCTTTTCATTATGAACCCCTAAATATACCCAAGTCCAACGATCCTTACATGACCATTACTCTTTCTCTTTATGACATCCGCATGTGTCTCTAAACATTCAAAGTAAATTCCATGCCTATTTATAGCTCAAAAAGGACTGTAATCCGTCTCTGGGGCTTGTAATGGGCTAAACCTGTACATGCTACATTCCCATGAAACCCTGCTGCCATCTGTCACTTGGTGTGACATTGCAGAAATATGCTCTAAAAAACGAGTACGTTTAAAGTTGTGCTAGCTAACACACACCATTTGAAGGAGCTTCCAAGAATGTGCCGATTGTGACGTTCTTGGTGATACGCACCGAAGCATACAAACAGAGGTTACAGCGAAGCACATGCCATTCTATAAGCGCAGAAGCATAGAGAGCTATAGAATGCTGATATTCGAGTGAATATAGCAGGAGGCAGTGCTAAAGAGAGAGAGAGCAGGGATGCAAAAGCACCGGCATGAGCAGCAGAGAGATGGAGACAGGCGGAGGAGATGGCCGTGCTGCTAAGTAAGCCATTATGAATCATTCATTAATAAAATTTCCTCCAGATCGCCCTTTAAACCCTGAATAATACAATACTTACATGTGATTGTTGGCTGTCTGTGTATGGTTAAAATATCAAAAATTGTTTAAATGAACTGTGAGAAGGTACAAGACAAAGTTGTATTCTATAAGTAATACATTTCTGTGCATCACATACTGTATCTTAGTTTAGAATTTGCCTAGGTTTAATTAATACTCTATATTTAAACTGATTCCAATAAGATGTAGTGCATTAACTAGCATCACTATTAATACTCAAAATGTATACTTGACGTAAATAACATTACTTAAAAGCCTAATTCAATATTTTGTTATTATTTAGGTTTATTAGAAGTGTTACTTCCTGCAATTAATAAAAATTTTGTCAAAATGACTTAATCATAAACAAAAATAGCATGCAGAATTTTGTTTTATTTTTATTGTTTATGTTTATTATCAAATGTAATTATTTTTTATTATATTTAACTTGACTGGTTAAAAATCTGATTATTTTACTGGAAGTTTTGGAATAGCAAGTAGTACAGAGACCCGGAGGGGACGTGATGGTGGGGAAAAAAATGGGTGGAAGAAAAAAACTGAGTGATAGCAAAATCTTGCAAAGATGTGCTCCCTCCCAAAACTGTTGTTCCACAAACACTTCTTGTTCACTTCATACACATCAACCCTCTAGTTTTTGCTAGGATTCTCCTGTATTTTACCATTCTATCCAGCTATCATCCTATCATTAAGTATATTTCTCCCATGTTTTTAATCTTGAAAGCAGGATGAAATAATATAAAAATGTCTGCATTCACTTTCTTTCCATTAAAACTGTGCGTCAATTGTCGCCCTTTATATGCAACCTCTAAATCAGTGAATGCATGTATAAGTGCTGACTGATGGACATGCTCTGTATGATAAACTGATCCCAGATCAGCTTCTGTACACACCATTTAAAAAAGAGTTAAAGTGCAGGACACTTTGGGATTGAAAACGTAATAATATGTAAACATGTCCATCCCGCGTGTTGTAAACACAACTAACTTTCTCTTAAATGAGCACAAACAGCTACTAAAGTAATCGAGTGCTTTCATTATGGATCTGTGCATTCTTAAAGTGACACCTCTGTTATCAAACAAGTGAAGAGCAGCAAATTATTCTCTCGTTTTGTTTTGTTTGAAAACAGAGGTGTGTACAAAAGCTGTGTATAAAAGCTGATCTAGGATCAGTTTATCATACAGAGTGCATCCGTGAGTCAGCGCTTATACATGCATTCACTGATTCAGAGGCTGTACTGTATATGAAGGGGGACAATCGACGCACAGCTTTAATGGAAAGACATTCAACGTGCTTTCAAGATTAAAAATATGGGAGAAATATGGGAAAATACTTAATGATAGGATGATAGCAGGAAAGAATGGTAAAATATGGGAAAATCCTGGTAAAAACAGGATGTTTGACATGTATGAAGTGAACAGGAAGTGTATGTCGAACAACAGGTTTGCGAAGGAACGCAAAAACCACTCAGGTTTTTTCCCCCATCCATTTTTTCCTTTCAAGTTTTTTTTCTTTCACCCAACTTTTCCCCCACCATAACGTCTCTTCCAGATCTCCGTACTGGTAGAAACAAAGATATAGATTTAACTTAGTACAAATTCAATATTTTTAGTGTCATTCAATCATATTGAAAAATATTGTCTTCATGTCATTCCTTCAAATGAAAAGTTCACCTAAAAATGAAATTTCTGTCATCATTTAGATGTCTACTCAATTAAGACTATTTTTCAGTTTTTTTAAATGGTAGTGCTGCTTTCTTGCCTATTTCATGCTGAGTTCTTTTTTTGTTTAGCTCCGGTGTATATTAAAAAAATACGCATCCTTGTCCAGTGCCTGAACATTCTTCTCCACAAGTTATGATCAATAAGAATGTATTTGTATGTATTTAACACAGAGCTGCGGATACCTTTTTACACTCTTATATAAACACTCATTAATGCAGGCATCTGTTGTTTTAGCCCAGTCACAGTGAAGGAGGAGAAAATCATTAATCATATCATTAAAAAGGAGTCAAATAAGAGTCCATACTGAAAACACGGCTCTCAGGCAATAGCAGTTAGGCTTTTTTTTGGAAGAGTGATGGGTTGTTCCACCATATTGGTAAAAAAGACAAAATGAAAAACTCTTCTTAGGGGCCAATCACACCGAATGTGCTTTTACATTCTACAAACGTGTGGCGCACCACACTGCCTTTTTTGTTGACAAGAAAAAAATAATTGCGGTTCGCTTTTTTGGCACTAGGCATCGACTAAATCATCTGCGTATTGTGCGTGAGTGCTGCTATTGATATTGTTATAATTGTAATATTTAATAATATAGTGATATTTAGCACTATACAGCTCTGGATAACTTGAATCAGCGACCACAAGTCTCCCCTCAATCTTTAAAAGTCTCCGTAGTTGTCTTGACAACACAAACACTGTTGTCACCTTAATGTAAACCCCGTCTCTGCTTTCATTTGATTGGAGAATGAAAACAATGAGATTGACGTAACATGCTTTTTCCGCTCAGAGTTGACCTTTTTTCAACTGTGAGCATACAAAAGCAAAAAGGTGAGGTGCAGCAGGCAGTTAAAACGCAAGTCGTTAAGTCTTGTAAATCATTCAAAAAAGGCATCTCTCAAGGCAAAATGCACGTTCAGTGTGATCGGCACCTTATGTGCTAAAAAGAAGAAAGAAGGTTTTACAGATTTGCAACAACATTACAGTGAATAAATGATGACAGAACTTTCATTTCTAGATAAAGTGTTCTATATTTCTTTCTATGAAAGAGGTTGTACAAATATACAGCTACCTATAAACTATATAAAAGACTAATGTGGGTTCTAGAGCAATGCTACAACTATTGGCACGGCAGGCTCAGTGGCAGACTGTTCCTTCTAAATCCCATGAACATTATTTTTAGTGTGCTGAAGTGTTTAAAAACCAGTCCAACAGCACACAACACTGAAATTGTCTTGTCTTGTTAATAAGGTACTTTGCATGCAGCCCGACTCAATACAACCCCGTAGAGGGATTTTACTGCCTGATCATTCCATTCCAATTCTGGCTCTATGAAGCAGATTAGCATGCTAGCTAAATACCCACTGAAAATAAAACCTGATAAATGAAAGAGGACTAGCATAGGAATGATTACAAGTCTTTTTCAGGATAAAGTTACTTCAAAGTTACTTGCGCTATGCAATAAAAAGAGTCCTGAATATGGCATTCTAGCCATAATTAACATTTTCCTATTAGTATTAAAAGTGCATTTTATGATTGCAGAGCCCTGCTGTTCATTGCACTCCTAGGGGGAAAGGTTTCACCCCATCCCGGACGAGCCCCCAAATGTAGCAGCCTCACAGCAGCAGCAGAGCTCAGGTCAACAGTTAGGAAGAGAAGCAGAAAGCAAAGCATGCTGGGATGACTCACACATGGCCGTACCAGACTGAGAATGTCTGCTCAAAGCCGCCATCATAACTGGAATCCCACGAGACATTGGCCGAGGTCGTCGAGACCGTAACGTGGACTTTGGCGGGGGCGTGTGGGCTTGTGCCTGTGAAGGAGGACATAATGTGTCACAATCAAGGTACATATACACTTGCATACAAAAGCTAAAGTGAAGATACACATATTTTATTTCTGTAGAAATCCCTCGGTCACACCGATTAGCTCACTTGTCTCAAACAAACACTTGCATTTGTCCAAACAAACAGACACAGTGTGCATCATTTATCCTTTATCTCTTATTCAAAAGCTAACCACTAGCCTGAGGGGACGCTTTGAGTAAAATCCTTCTATACTAAGACACTGAAACCTTTCTATGAGTCCGCGCACAGCTTATACCATCCCTCAGAGACCCAAGTGTCTGACTTTTGTAAGGAGAGCTTTTGATAGGAACTTACTGAATAGTTTTCAAATTGAAAACCTGCATGTTAGCCTAATGGCAGCTACTTGGCTGTTTATCAGAGACTGTCAACAAAGTTTCTTTAACTGACAGCTTCAGTTCAGTCACACAAATCCAAACAGTGGCCAAAAGCACAGTGGACATGCCAAAACAGCAGGCTGTAATACAAGAACTGCACTGGCAGTGCTGTTAAAGAGCTACATAGGCTGCTAATAAAAAAGACCATGACAACAAATTAGCATTTGTGGAACTCCCTATGGAATTTTTGAAATGCAACCCAGCAAGCATTTTTTGTTTTTAAAAGATGTTTATAGACGTCTAAACATCTAAGAATAGGCCAAAACTAGACCAGTCATCAAATAAACAGAAATGAATGACTACACATATGAAGTCTGTCTAATCTGTCTATTTGACGACTAATTGTTTTGGGCTATTCTTAGATGTCTATTAGATTTTCACTGACAGCCCAAGTTTAGCCTTGTTTTAGCCAAGCTTTCTACATTTAGATGTCTATTAAACACAAAATTGTTTGCTGGGAAGTCTGCATGTGAGTATACTGTACTTGAAAGCACTGCAGGAAGTAAATAGATATAGCTAGTATATCTTTGCAAAAAATAAGTATATATTAACATCAGTGTCCTAGAACAGTGGTCCTCAACCACCTGGCTGCAGGACCCATAATTAATTATTTCCATTTTATTTATTATCTGAGTCTGAACAATCTTTTATTTTGAAAAATCTTTAATTCTGAAAAATGTCCATATTCTCTCGATTACATCTCGGTAACTTGAGTGCCCAAATTTAACCCACAAGCGGCAAAATGAGTAAGGAACAGACATCTTTGGAAAGTCTCTTTGCTAAAGGGAAAAGGTCCAGTGAATGACCCGCGAACTGCGAAGGAATAGATCTGCAACCCATTTGTCAACAAATCAGGTAAATCTAACATGTCTGTGCAAGAAGATCAACTGTTGGAGATTGCAAATTGCGCAAGTTCGTTATTTTCAATGGAGGTGCGTGGCTTGTGTGTGCAAGCAACGTGATGCCCTCGCGCCTTCCAGGCGCAACTAGATGAATGAATGCCGCGAGCTCACTAACCCAAGACCTGACCATTCAGCTTGTATGGAATATACACATTTCTGTAGACTAATTATCTCAGACAAACACAGAACACCCAAACACTGCAGTGCTTTGTAATTGTCTCCATAAACTTGTACTAGAGTGACAGCAATCCTTTGTCAGCTTGTCATACTCTGCTGGTTTTCTAGCAAAGTACGAACCACCGCACCAACACCCCCCAACCTGGTATGTCGTAAAATTGTCAAGTGTTGACTGGTCCGTGGTGATAAAAAGGTTGGGGACCACTGTCCTAGAAAAAACTATATTAATATACATGTGGGTTACTAGATAAACTTGCCGGCTACTATCTCAGTAAAGGTGCGTGTCCGCCGAAGATTTTTTGCACAGCTAAAAATGCAGGCGCTCTTCTAAAAATACTCAGCTTTCTTACTTTCTAGAATTTACCTCAAAGATGACTGTTGGCAGAAAACAAGGAAAATAATGGAATATGCCCCTCAATATGTCACAAAACCAGCTACAATGGCTTAGATACAGAACAGACAGATACCACACTTTTTGGAAAATACACCAGGTTTACTACATACAATGCGCTCAGACTGGATGCATGACTTTTACAGATTACCCAAGTGATGAACTGCTAATATAATGAATGTAAGCAAAGCTAAATAAATAACATTGATCAACTGAACAAATAAAAAAATGGTGAGTCAGGTGTTTCATGACCTTGCAAAATTGAAACAACAAAACATGTATGCATTTAAAAAAAAAAAAAAACACCCTCAACAATCTGATGTACAATAAAAAATGTTGAAAAAAAAGTTGTGTTTGTGCGTCACTGGGTTTTACACCATTTGTTTTCACGCCTCCTACCGATTACTAGGAGGTGCGTGCTGGCAGTGATGCTCGTGGCGACATTGGAGGCGACACACTCCCACTCCCCGTGGTCCTCCTTGCTGAGAGATTTGAACTGTAAGCTGCCTCTCGGTAGGACGTTGTGCTTGCTTCTGCTGGGCTTCCCTACCTTCTCCAATAGAAAATAAAAACAATTCTGGCAAGCTGTTCATTTGGCTTGGGAAAGACTTCTTAAAGATCCTTGAAGGACATGGATTACCTTTCTCCATGTAATGTTGGGGAATGGGTCTCCTTCTGCCTCACAGGGGATGACTAGCTCTCGACCAGCCTCCTGCCTGTACTCCCCTCCAGGAACCACCAAAAATTTGGGTGGATCCTATCCATCACCAACCACACATTAAATTGACACAAATGGATGATACGATAAGTAATGGTGCAGCCACAAGGTTTAACCTTACCTTTAGCACCAGGGGGGCGGGAGGGGACGGCCCCATGGTACCGAGGCTATTGTAAGGCACGCAGGTGTAGGTGCCGAGAGAGTCCTCTGTCACCTCAGACACTCGAATGCTCCCATCTTCCATTTGGCTCCAACCAGGGTACTGCAACATAGAGACGTCCCATTACCCTCAGTGCACACAATAAGAACACCAAACACCAAAGTCATGAGCTTGAGGAAACGCATGACCTGAAGAAAAATGAAGATCAATGAAGATCGATGCCTACTTCTACATCACTTCAGCCACAGATTCATGCCTACTTTTACATAACTACACCAGTAAATCTTTGTATTAACTTTATTTTGATCCTAATAGTGTATGTAAATTTAACACAACCATGTTATGTTGTGCTGCATCCACTGGAGAGATAATCACAGATTATGATGGGTTTATTGAATTTTATTACATTGTGCCTGAAAAAAATCAGATGATGCAGTGTCGACTAAACTAAACACAACAGTAATGTTTCAACACAAGTGTGAGTTGCATGTTTTACTACAGTATGAGACACTATTGCTTTGCTGCATATTGTTGATTCTGTGGTTCAACCAAAATGATTCACACTGTTTTTAGCATACAACCGCGTCCATATATTATTTTAATTTGTAACAAAGCTACCTGATCGTAGTAGAGGGTGTTTAGTTCTTGAATGCTGCACACTATAAAAATGGTGTGTTTCAAAGAAAAGAAAGAAAAGGATAGAAATTAGTTCATGGCTTCTAAATTATGAGTGACCTGATTAAAAAAAAATCAAGATTTATGGTAAATCATATTGGATTGTGTACACAGGCTAGTGATGATGGTTTAATCCAGTTTTTGCTGAAAGTTTGTGTACAGTAAATGGGTGTTAATCATAACCAACCAGAAAACCTCCCAGATTATGACTGGATTGGATTGGAATGTCTTATTGTCCCCGAGGGGCAATTTGGTTAACAGCAATAGCCGACACAGATCAACACTCGAACAAACATAGAAATAATAGTAAATTTGGTACTGTTTTTCTAGGTTTGCTTGAGTTTTGACAAAAATAAAGTCCTATAAAAATAAAAATTCAAGCCAGAGTCAGACAAAGGTCTATATAAGTGTAAAGTAATTTGGAATTAGGAATACTATGTAAATGGCGTTGCAGTATTTTGAAGAGCATTCAGTATATTTCTTAAATAGACCCCTTTTAAAACATTTCCCAAAATGTCAGAGAGCAGACATATTACACTTTTACAGTATTTCCAAAATCCACATGGCTTCTTCACCACTGACAAGCAGTCCGCCTACTGAACTAGTGAAGTAAATGGACTGAATCTGCACTCAGTGCACTCTGAATGTAACATGATAAGTCTACCCATTTCCAGCTACTCGGTATTCTTCAAAGTCAATTGCATTGACGAGGAACAGAGCTGGAGTTATTCTCTGTTTGTCTCTATAGCTGAAGAAGAGCTAGTGATCTTTGTCAGTGTGAGACCATGAGATCAATGTAAGCTGTGAATGAAACCCATCTCCTGCAGCTGTGAGAGATCACTGAAGCTCATGTGACAGTAGCCGTGAAAACACTGAGATCATTGTCCAGCTGGACTCACCTTCTCTATCCGCAGAGGCAGGCCGTCTTTTTTCCACTTCACTGAAGTGACAGGCGGGTTGGCATCCACCGGGCAGCGGATGTACCCCGGCAGTCCAATGGCCACGTAAATAACGGGTGGCATGTTTATCACACGGGCAGGGTCTATGGGATAAAGAAAGATGAGAAGCCTAAATACAGCTAATTACACATGTTGAGTTTTGTGCACTGTTAAACTGTCTGAAAATTAATAGAAGGAACGTACTCTGAAATATTTAGCACAAATCTTCTGAATGAGTCAGGTATTCTTGGAAAAATATCCTAATAACTAAGAATGTGGCTGAAATGAAAAGGGCTAAGCTAGCCTGAGATTATTACTCATCACAGTAAGAGCCTTGGGATACAATGAGAAAATGTGCAATAACTAAAAAAAATTAAACACAGAAAATCGTAATATTTTCTAAAGAACATAGAGAGTTAAATAGACATTCATACGCTGTTGAGGGCTGTTTTTTAATTCAGAGAACCACAACAAAGAGCCCAAATCTATCACTAGATAAGGTCTGAGAGCAAACCTTATCAAGCAGCCAGAGTGTTTGAGAGGCAAACCTTATCTAGAGACAGATTTTTGCTCTAGATGACTAAACAGGGAATGTTTAGTGTTTGTAATGGGTTATCTTGTGTTGTTCAGACTGCAGGCAAATCTTAAATCAGATCTTTTCAGGCAGAATGTCAACACTATTGATTGCAAGTGATGAATCAGATTTGTGTATCCAGACATAACCGGCCGATATGCATGAGTGGTTTTGATCATGATGAACTGTAGGAGTAGCCAACTTTAAAACGAGACTTCTGAAAACCATTCAGAATTTTTTTTTGCATCATCCACTCTCCAAGTATGGCAGAGGCCAGCTAGTGAGGTGCTGTGCAGGTAAACCTCAGACAGACGCTAGAGACCATGGTTTTTAGCCTCCTTGTTAGAGCAACCGACTCCCATGTGGAAGTTCGCAGATTTGATCCCATCTCGGAGCAGGTTGGGAGGTGTAGGACCGGCGGGTTACATTGGTGCCATGACCCGGATTGAAGTGAGATTTAGGGGGGTGAGTGTAGCAGAGGCCAGCTATTGAGGTGCTGTGCAGGTAAACCTCACTCCTCTGCCCCCTAAAGGTTCTCTAGCGACGAACAATAGAGGCCATGGTCTTTAGCCTCCTTATTAGAGCAACCGACTCCCATGCGGAAGGGTGCTGGTTCGATCCCAGCTCGGAGCGGGTTGGGTGGTGTACGACCGGCGGGGATACATGAGCACCCTGTCAAGTCATGGTGCAGAGAACTTCTTGTGTAACAAAGAAATACTACACCACAAATGGTATAGATAATGATGGTTCTGGTGTTTGATAAGTATGGGTATATAAGAATAACCTCCTGTCACTGTTTTTATCATTGTAATCGCATTATCAGTGAGATAAAATATAATATGAACTCAGATTTAAGCAACCAGAGTGTCCAGGTTAAGATCCATCTGAAAAACCTGATCAGAACTGGATTTTTGAAAGATCATGTAACACTGAAAACTAAATGAACAAACAAAAAATTTCAAAATAAACTGAAATATAAAGCAGTTATATAAGGTTATTAATCATAAAGTGTATTAATTTCACCCCAGGTTCATTCTGAAAACGTACCGATATACATTTCTGGAGATTGTGAAATACGTTCAAGCAGCTAAATTTTTTTGCAGCTTTTGTTTTTGCTAATATACCAGAGGCCGCTGTTCATGCTTTTTGAGATCTCAAATTTCTCTCGCAAGTGCCATTCGTGCCTGCTGCTCTCATATAAATCCACCAGAGGCCGATGTCGACTGACTGTTTGACTGACTGAATGACTGACGGACTTACTGACTGCTCGACTGCCCTGCTCCTTCTCTAAACCCAATCAATAATGTTTTCGAAAGCACAGATTGATAATTTGTTTTAAATTATTCATTTTATACATACTTCTGGCTACATAATTCGCGATCTCCAAAAAGTATCTCGGGTTAGGTTTTCAGAATGAGTCTATGAGGATTAATTCCATATTTCAGCATTAAACAGTATTTTGATCAATCTAATTCCACCTTGGTGAATATAAAAGACGTAAAAAATCTACCCAATCTACCTTTACTATAGTCTTTCAATAATCCACAAGCACAATTTTGCAATATCACAGAAAAAGAAGAATAAAAATACTCTTAATAATGCATTTCATTGGTTAAAGGACATCTCTGTACCATTTTTTACCCAATAAAGTTGAAAGAAATTGCCTTAGCCACATATATTACTTTTAAAAAAACTAAATAATGTATATAAGGTAATTTACAGCACAATTGTTGCCAATTTTATTACGATTAGATGTACAAATCCACTATTAATACAGGGTTCTCTTCACTTCCACAGGAATTTATTTAGTTCAACATCAACTACAGAATAATTTCTGATAAGTTTTATCTTCTTTATAGTGTATAACCCCACAGTAAAGTGAAGCATATCAATACTGTTGTAAAAAAGATTCAGCTGCATGTGACTCATAAACCACTGTCTCTCATTAGTGAGGACACCAGTCAACTGCAGCCTGCCGGAGAGCTCCGAAACCAACACTTTGAAGAAATCCACTGCTCCATCTTAATGCTTAGCAATGTGCCAAGGTCTATTTTTAGAACAAGTCGAGCTGAGGGGCGGGATGATGGGAGGAGTGCACCAGAAAGAGGTGTAGATTTAGGGATTAACTGATAGGATGGTTTTTCACTGATACTGTCTGTTTACAAAAAAAGCTGTGCAAGGAGGGTTTGAAGTCTATAGTTTGCTTAGAGGTGGGCACATGTGCAGAACTAACTAGCTACGTGTAAACTGGCGGGAAATCCAAACAGGTAACATACTGTATGACACATATACAGTATACACTCAACAAATAAACTCTAAATAAATCAACTCTAACAACCACAGAGCTGGCAGACACAACACTGACCACAAAAAAATCTACAAAAATTTAAATGTAATCCAATGTCACCTTTAAATTTCACTTTAACACAATGGTATATCGGCAGTTCTCACTATTTATTAGTGGCTTATTACCTGCCTATTATTACAGCCATATCACCCTGCAGTCCAAGACCGGTTACTCACTGAAGCTAAGCAGGCCTGAGTCTGATCAGTACCTGGATGGCACTTCTCGTAAAGTGTAGGAGTGTAACCCCGGTGTCCTGTCCAAATACCCTCCATTGTCCCTTACCCATCATGGCCTTCCAAACATCCCCATCCACCAAATTGGCTCTATCACTATCTTTCCACTCCACCAATAGCTGGTGTGTGGTGAGCGCACTGGCGCTGTTGTCCTGTGGCTCCCGTTGCATCATCCAAGTGGATGCTGCCCACTGGTGGTGGAGTGGAGAGACCGTCCCTCATGATTGTTAAGCGCTTTGGGTGTATGACCATGCACGGTAAATGCACTATATAAATACACACATTACATTATTATTAAGATATTGGCTGCTTATTAGTAATTAATTAAAAAGTACATATTCAGTATGATCTTATTCTATAACCACAATCTTAAAGCTATACTACCATAATAACTATTAATATAAAAAAATTGAGTTTATTGAGCTAAAAAGCAAAGTTAATGGTTTATTAATGGTCAGAATTGTACTTTAAAATAAAGTGTTGCCCAGTTGTTAACTCAATGGTTGGGTTTGTCCATATTTGACCCAATGTTGAGTTACAACATTCATTCATTCGTTTTCCTTTGGCTGATTTATCAGGGGTCGCCACCAGGGTTGCACTTAACCAATACGTGAGGTAAGCATCCGGCCACTTAGGGCTTTAGGAAATTTGGGGGCCCCTAATAAAAACCTAAAAGTATAAATTATGCCTAAAAATTATTTAGGTTTTTAATTCTATCATATTTTGTATCGTGAGGGTCTAACAACTCAAATTTTAATGCACTTAATACATACGTGCAATGGTGTCCCCCACTCCAAATGAAGCAGTCCAGCAGACAATTCCGATGAAGATTTAGTTTAAAATCATTCATTTTCCTTTGGCTTAGTTCCTTTATTCATCAGGGGTCACCACAGCAGAATGAATCGCCAACTTATCCTGCATATGATTTACACAGTTGATGCCCTTTTAGCAGCAACCCAGAAATGTGAAAAAACACCCCATACACACTTACATGTACACTCATACACTACGATCAAGTTAGCTTATTCAATTCACCTAGAACACATGTGTTTGGACTGTGGGGGAAACCGGAGCACCAGGAGGAAACCCACGCCAACATGGGGAGAACGTGCAAACTTCACACAGGAATGCCAACTGACCCAGCTGGGACTCAAACTAGCGACCATCTTGCTGTGAGGTGACAGTGCTAACCACTGAGCCACCGTGTCACTAGTTTATTCTTACACTAGCTGATTTATCCGTGGTTGCCCCAGAGGAATGAACTGCCAATTAGAAAAGAAGATTGAGTGATATATAAAAAAGTAAATAAATAAAAATACAAAGGGTGCATATTAGGACTGTTGGGTCCCATGGCTGGAATGTTCAGGGTCCATAAATCACTAAATCAGCCCCTGGTCTCCACAGTGGAATGAACCACCTGGGTTACAACATCCTAGTCTTGTTTAGGTTGTGTGTTGATGGTTTTCAATTCTTCAAAAATTTGTTAACACACACACACACACGCACGCACACACACACGCACGCACACACACACGCACGCACACACACACGCACGCACACACACACACACACACACACACACACACACACACACAAACACACACGCACACACACGCACACACACACACACACACACACACACCACACACACACACACACACACACACACACACACACACACACGCACACACACACACACACACACACACACACACACACACACACACACACACCGAAAGAGCAAAATACAAGTTTGTTGTAACTGTTTTGCTAATAAAAAAAAGAAGAGGAGGGACCTGCAATGCCTCCAGCCGTCTAACGGGGCCGCCATGCGCCCACACTACCAGCCTGCCAAAGCGTCTGCAGGTGACGTCACTGCAGAGAAGAGGGTTTCCACACACAATGATGTCATCCTTTACACCCCCCCCCCCCAAGCCCCCACCTCCCTTTTTCACACTTACTGTCAAATAGTCTTTCTCTGCGCCTCTGCTCGCTACACACACAGACAGCCAGAATACACGAGATGCTTTCAGAGAGAGACAGCTGAAATTTCCTGCAGTCTGGGAATTCTGCTATGATGTAATCCCTTCGACCGAGTCCAACACAGACTGCTCTGCTTCCTCCGAGAAAAGGGAATTCAAAATATCTATTGCATTTATTACCGGAGCAACTTTTGCAGCACTCAGATCTCGCTCTATTACCAGCAAATGTAACATGCTTAGGGTTGATTTACTAAAAAGAAAACAGGATTCTTTGCATCAATCTATCAGCATGAAGAAAGTGAGCCATGGCTGAGTGATCTGCTAGCTTACTGACTCAAGGTCACCGTTTCAATTCGGCTCCAGACTCCGGGGACAGAAGGCCATTCCAATCTCTCGGCTGCAAATAGAAAGCGTCAGGCTGCCCAACAGCAGCAGTTCAAACTATTGCTTGTGGTCTATGTGTTGAGACAGAATTCGCCGGGAGACTGAAGTAACCCTTTTTTTTTTATCAATTATAAAAGATTATCCTGTAAGGAAAAGCTGCTATCCAGTGTACTGTATGTGATTTGATGTGAAATCTGGCTCGTGATGAGACGGCATAATCTCTGCCCTTGTGTTGGTTTATTTTCACGCTCAATCCAGTGAGACCAATGTCACAGATTGAGGATGAAGGAGAATTCCTGCTCTATTACATCATGTGTGATGTTATATAATACAGAAGGCAACTTGGAATTTCTTTTGCATTTGAAATGAAACTGCTACAGTTAAAGGTTGTCACTGTATGGAATTTATTAAAAGGCATATTTATTTATTTACAGGGCATTTACAGGGCATCCTATTTATTTACAGTGGCATGGTTGGTAGCATGATTGCCTCACAGCAAGAAGGTTGCTGGTTCGAGCCCCGGCTGGGTCAATTGGCATTTCTGTGTGGCGTTTGCATGTTTTCCCGTGTTCGTGTGGGTTTCCTCCGGGTGCTCCGGTTTCCCCCACAATCCAAAGAGATGTATGGGTTATAGGTAAATTGAATAAGTTGTGAATAATAAATAAATAAATTAATGTAAATTGTCTGTAGTGTATGTGTGTGAATGCAAGAGTGTATGGATGTTTCCCAGTATTAGGTTGCAGCTGGAAGGGCATCCGCTGTGTAAAATATATGCTGAATAAGTTGGCGGTTCATTCCGCTGTGGCGATTCCTGATTAATAAAAGGACTAAGCCGAAAAGAAAATGAATGAATGAACGAATATTTATTTACTAAATGCACAGAAAATCAGTAGTTTTTATGTTACTGTTTTACCTACTGTATGCTGAGGAATATCTGAGGAAATTAAATGTTTTTATTATTTATTTACACATAATTTAAATCTAGAATATTTATTCATTAGTTTGTTAACAGAAAATAAAAGAAATTCCTGATATTGTTAAAACTTCATTCATTCATTTATTTATTTATTTATTAGTTTATTGATTTGTGAATTTTATAAGTCATTTTATTATTCATTTATTTACACAAGATTTCAATAATTTATCACACATTGATAGCCTTCTAACTTTTAATTAATTAATTTACTTTAATAAATAACATTAATTCATTACAAATTAGAAAATGTTATGGTATATAAAAATTTCCTTATTTAATTTAACAATATACCCATTGTCTTTGTATGTTTCTTCATAAAATATTAATTTAAATGTACATTTTATTTCATTTTATTTTATTTTACTTATTTATTTATTTATTTTATGAAACCTAACTAACTAAAGTAATTGTTGTTTGTTTACTTATGAACAAATAAAAATTATGACATTACGATTAATATTCTTTTATTTAACCATTTATTACTTACAAAATAACAAATGTTCATTAATTAATCTGAAGCATTACACTGTAAAAAATAAATCTGTAAAATTTACGGTAAAAAAACAGCAGCTGTGGTTGCCAGTACCTTACCGTTAAAAATACGGTACCGACAGTAAAAGTAATTTCTAATTTTTACAGTAAACTACCATATTTCATTAATTTATAGAGGTAATATGTCTGTTTTTGAATCACCAACATCTACACATCTTTTGTTACACAGTTAGACACGTTAGCACAGCCATAAGCAGGTGATGATGAGAAAGTTACTTAATGAAGCAAAGCTCATCACAAATAACTTTTCCCACAAGCAGAAAAGTGTATCAGTATATAGAATGTGCTCAGTGTCATTCACACAGCTACTTAACACCAGTACGGTAAAATTAAAGTCATAAAATAAACATTGTTTATCAACATTAGATGTAACATAAATCTGTAATGTACATAAGTGATGGGGAAACAACTAAAAAGATCCATATTAATGTCAACAAAAAGCATAAAAAGTGATGTGCCATGCAGGGAATTCTGGGAAAGTCAATTTACGGTTATTTGCTGTATATATTAAGGAAACATACCGTTAACCAGGTTACAGATTTTTACTGTAGCATTTTTACAGTTTTTTACCGTTGAAATCACGGCCATTTTTGACAGTGTAATTAATTTACTTTAATAAATTACATTAGTTCATTACAAATGAGAAAAATGTATGGTAAATTGATAATTTGATTATTTAATTTAACAATATATCCATTGTCTTTGTATGTTTGTTTATTCATAAAATATTCATTTAAATTTAAATTTAATTTAATTTAATTTAATTTAATTTAATTTAATTTAATTTAATTTAATTTAATTTAATTTAATTTAATTTAATTTAAACTAAAGTTATTTTTGTTTGTTTACTTATAAACAAATGAAAATTATGACATTAAGATTAATAATCTTTAATTTAACCATTTATTTACCTATAAAAAAAAATCAAATGCTCTTGATCTCAGAAGCATTAAATGATGCTAAACCTCAACCATCATACTCAACAAAACAGAATTGCCTACAGTTTCATTCTCAGATTCCCACCGTATGATCAGCAGGACTTATTGACAAGAACTAAAAATACCAAATCGATATACTCTGACGGTTTCTCGCCTACACACTGACGTTTATTTCAGCATCTGCGCAGCACAATACAGACCGTTTTAAGAAGCACCAGGGAAGGAGAAATGCTTCGAGATGAAAGACAAAAGCGAAGTGACTGACTCACAATGCACTGTCAGGTACGCTGATGCTGAAGGTGGGCGGCCGAGGCTGTTACTCGGACTGCAGGTGTATTTCCCAGCATCCTCTGGTTTCACCTGGGAGATGATGAGTGAACCATCGATCAGAATACTCACTCTGCGCTTCAGATCACTGCACAGAGAGAAAGCCAGATTGACAAAGAAGAAGAAAAGAAAGAAAGAAAGAAAGAAAGAAAGAAAGAAAGAAAGAGTTGAATTAGCATCTGTAGCATAAATGACGATAATTCCCACAGTTACATCTCTACTTGGTTTGGTTTGCCAAAAGTTTTTAAGTTGTAATATTTCTCCATCCTATCGTATTTCATCAACTAAACGCATCATTGGTGAGACTTCCCAGCAGGCACAGGACATCAACATGATGTCTGATGGACGTTGTACTCCAACATCGTGGGACTGTGCATTTTGTTTGGTAATGAAAACCGTGTTGACGTCAAAACCCAACGTCAGGCTGACGTCAATGTTGAATGTCGCAGAGACGTTGCATTTTAGTTACATTCCAACGCAACCTAAAAACAACTAAATATCACCGTCTAATGTTTTTACAACTTGACGTTGTGTGGACGTTACCAATATGACGTCTACCAGACGTTGGATTTTGGTTGCAATACCTGACGAATAAATGTCAGTATTGGACATCAATATGACATTGGTTTAAGATGTTGGCTCAACGTTGGATTTTGGTCACTTTCCAACACAACCTAAAATCGACCAAATATTAACGTCATTTCACGTCTTTATTGGACATCAAAATAACATTGTTCTTAGATGCTGGTGACCTAAATCTAACCTAATATTATCGTCTTATGATGTTGTGTGTCTGCTGGGTTATAACACGTAATAAAGTCTTTCAAACCCCGAACTTTGCTGTACATTATTTTTGATATTGAATTCTAAATTATTAGCATTTATATTTTCGTTTTCAAATATTTCCCAAATGATGTGTAACACAGCAAGGAAATTTTCACAGTATTTCCTATAATATTTTTCTTCTAGAGAAAGTCTTAAACCTCATTCACACTATGAGTGACTCGTAGAAGCAATGCAACAAACAAACGCTTATTTCAATGGAGATTAACCGATTTCCGGCGACCTCCGTCTACGTGAGTGACAGCGACCATTGACCAGGTGGGCATGTTGAGTGACACAACAAAATTGAGAATCCTCCAACTTTATGTAATTGAAGAGCGACTTTCTTGACAACCAATAGGAACACCAGTAGAGCTCATGAGATCCTCTCTCAGCTCGCTCAGAGGCTGGTTGTAATCTCCATGCTGTAGACCTACACAGACCCGCAGATCACTACCCAGGGGTGCATTTCCCAAACAACGACATAACTAGCATAGTACGATGCATAATTTGGGAAAAGAACGATGTAGTATCGAGTGTCCCAAAACTAGCGGCTTTATCGCCAATCCATCATTTGAACCACTTTAGTTATAACGTTAAACGTCAATAATGATGCTCTAAACTGGAGTAACAACTTCTTTAGAGAAAAATACCATACTTTTTTGTGCAAATTACTTGGCTAACACGTATTATAATCTCATATATAAATCATATAAATAGTTCATTGTTGTAATTTACAGTAGGCTATTTGTTAAGAAAAAAATTATCCTATTTAATAATAATAATAATTATTATTATTAATAATTTATTGTTACTGTTATTATTATCATTATTATTATTGTTGTTATAGCTATTATTATTATTATTATTATTATTATTATTATTATTATTATTATTATTATTATTATTATTATTATTATTATTATTATTATTGTTGTTGTTGGTATTATTATTATTATTATTACTATTACTATTATTATTATTATTATTATTATTATTATTATTATTATTATTATTATGGTTATTATTATTATTATTATTATTGTTATTATTATTGTTATTATAATTATTATTATTATTATTATTATTATTATTATTATTATTATTATTATTATTATTATTAAGTATGATATTGTTATATACATTTTTTTAAGTCTACTTTTACAATTTTGACACATTCAAGCCACTGCATGTTCTAACCAACAGACCCCTGCCATATAGGCCTACTGATACATTTCTTAATCAATAGCCTACTTTAAATTAAAACCATTAACGTATGCTATATATTTTTGTTTTCACAAGCTTTCAAGACATACCGTAAATTCCGCCTTTGAATAATAGGTTACCTACAGCTTTCGTCATGAACCACGGCTGCATTCAAAATGGCATAAATGTTTGCAAAGTGCACTGCGAAGGAAACGCAATTGTCCATAAAGATCAATAAAACTGAACTGTAAAAATACTTTAAAAGCAAATTAAGACATTCCAAGTTTAAATGTTGGAACGTTTGAAAGGTATAGTGCATGGGGGGGGGGGGGGGGGGGGGGGGGGGGGGGGTTATAACTGGGAATAGAACACAACCAGGAACTATGCTTACATAGCCTTTATAAAGCCTGCATAGCAGTTCTTGAAAGCATTGTCAGGTATGGTATCACAGTGTGGTTTGGCAACCTATCTGTTCAGTGTAAATCTAAATTGATGCATCTCTTAAAGACAGCATGGAACATTTTTGGGCACAATGAATATTTTTATATTCCTCGAGTTTTATATGAGAATTGTGTCCTCAATCAGGTGGAAAGGATTGCAATCCAACTCATTTTTTGTTTCCACATTACGAACTGCTTCCCTCTGGTAGAAGATATAGAGTCCCAAAGTGTAGGTTAAACCGTTATAAGAAATCCTTTGTACCTGTATCAGTGGGTTTATTTAATAAGAGTCTATCTTAATTAGCATTATACATTTTGTAACTGTTGTATTTCATATTGTTTTTATTGCTTGTTTTTAGTGAATGTTTGCAGCAATATGGCGATGCCCATAACAAATATCCTGTCAAGGACAATAAAGTTTTACTACTACTACTTACAGCTCTAGAGGTGTAGTTGCAAGTGCAAGTTTGCAATGCAGTTTGCGAATGTTCGTTGGAAAGATTGATTTGGGAAATGTTTGTAATGACACAACTTACGACCTTAGTTGGTTAACGATGGTTTTCAGAAATGCACCCCAGAGCAACAGGCAGCTACAAAGTCTTGCTAGTGTGAATGAGGCATTATTTTGTTTTATTTCAAGTAGAATGAAAGCAGTTTTCAATTACAAAAAAAAAAAAAAAAACACTTTAAAGTCAATATTATTAGCCCCCTTATGCAATGTTTTTATTTTATTGTCTACAGAACAAACCATCATTATACAATGAACATAGTTAAGCCTTTAAATGACACTTTAAGCAGAATAATAGTATCTTGGAAAATATTTAGTAAAATATTATGTACTGTCATCATGGGAAAGATTAAAAAATCAGGTATTAGAAATGAGTTATTAAAACTATTTTGTTTAGACATGTGCTGAAAAATATATACAGGGGTAATAATTCAGGAGGGCCAATAATTCTGATTTCAATTGTATATATAGTGTTATCCTCCTAATATGTATGCCTCAAGAATTATAATTTCTTTCAACACAAACAGATGGAGTGTCCCAGGCCGAGATCAGAAAAAAAAGAAAATTGCTCCAGTGGACAAAATGACTGTGGCCTCTATTCTTCCACCTGTCCTGTTGCACAGAGCCTCTTTTTGAAAAAGAAAAAAAAGCATATTATCCCTTTTCTATAGAGTGTACAGGCCACGCATGAGGGCATCTTGAATGGCTCAGGGCCTCTGCTTATAATCAGTGCTAGCGGAGCGTATGATGACACAAGCACCATGTCACTAGATATTCTTGTCATGGGGAGAGAAGGAAAAGAGCCAGCCATGAGAACCCAAGAGCCTCTACGGTCAGGCTACAGTTATCGTTCCTCGTTTATGGTAGTGGTCATTTACTTTGTGCCCTTTCCTTTTCAAGGTTAACCCAGAGGACACACTATTTACAGTGTGTGCTCATTTTGAAAACTACACTATGATGTGTTTACCTTAGCACTATGCTAATAATACAGTCAACTGTAATCAGTTGGTGTTTCTTTAATGAGTTCCTATGTTTAGCAATCACACTTTGACATATTTTCACATGTACAGTTGAAGTCAGAATTATTAGCCCCCCTTTGAATTTACTTTTCAATATTTCCCAAATGATGTTTAACAGATCAAGGAAATTGGGGAATAAAATAAACAGGGGGGCTAATAATTCGGACTTCAACTGTATGTGTAATCCCAGAAGTGTGAATATGGATGTTAAGTGCAACTGTTGTGTTCTGGAATTAAAAACACAAGTTTTCTGAGGCCTAGTGTGAGGTTATTATCAAGCACAGTGATAGTTCAGTCAGGCCATGTAGGCATAGTGCTTGATCAGCTGACTGATCTGCTCCAACCGCTGTCATTCTGTTAGACCAGATACATATATACGTGGCACGCAGCTCAGTAAGTACAGTCAAACTGCTTGCAACCCCATTTATAAGTTCAAATATATTTGTGCAGCTCCAGACTGTCGTCTCCTCTCATTTCAGACTACCAAGCATCAAGTATTAGTCATTGCTGAAGGACAGAAATCCTCCACAGCAAGGTTCAGCAAAGCCGTCCTGAGATCTATCATAATGTTTACATGATAAAACTCAATTAAATTCTTATTTCCTGTATTTGGCTAGCTTATGGTTCCGGGTGTTAATGCAGAACAGTTGTATGCGATAGTAATCATGAAGAGAGAAACCCCATTAGAAACCATACTGCTAAATATATATATATATATATATATATATATATATATATATATATATATATATATATATATATATATATATATATATATATATATATATATATATATATATATATATATATATATATATATATATATATATATATTTGCCTTATATTTATGTCTTTAACAGATATTGTCATTTCAACTTTAGCGTAACCCTTTGTTTCTTTGTTTTATTGCTGAGATTTAAAAATAAGGCCATCCGAAATTAAATAAATCAATTAAATGTTGTAAATGTAAACACCAGTTAGTCAAAAATGATTTTTTTCTCCGTTTTCTTCAATTGAGGCATTATATCACTAACAGCACAACACTTGTTAAAAATTGTGAGATATCTTCTATTGAGAGGTTGTTATTTTTATCATTAGGAAAAATGTCTGTGGCTTGATTTTATGCGTCTGGATGCTCCATCCCATCTCCTGATATACAGAGAATAAAAAACTAAATGGGAGGAAGAGTTAGTTACTGATTTTGATGAGGAAACATGGTATGATATTTGGTCTGATGCTAATAAAATATCTGTTTGTACACGTACAAGAGAAACACAATATATAATAATACAGAGACTCCAAATCTCCCCTGACTGCAGACATCAATTTAACCCTTCTGATTCACCTATGTGTTTAAAATGTAAAACTGATGTAGGTACTTTAACGCTTTGTATGTGGTCATGTAACAGACTGCAAAGGTTTTGGTCTTTGGTGCTGAGGGAAATGGAAAAGATCTTTGACATGCCGTTGGATTTTGACCCAGTTTTATTGATTTTGGGTATACCTAAATATTTGGGTATACCTAAATAACAAAAAAATATTTAACTTAATTGGATTAGTGATAAATCTCCATCACTTAAAGGTTGGCACAAGATTTTTTTTGTAAATTCGCCTGGAACATCTTACCCATGTTTTACACACACACACACACACACACACACACACACACACACACACACACACACACACACACACACACACACACACACACACACACACAAAAACAGTACAAGTTTGGACTCCATATTTGGATTATTTGGAACCTGGTCTTTGCCCTATCATGCTAAAAGGAATATTGTAACTGTATTGTTATCTGAAAAACAATCAATGTTATTTTCCTTTTTTCTGATCTGATCTGTTTAATGTGGAGTAGTCCCGTTTTATTTGTAATCTGAGCTTCTTCTTTTTTGTGTGTGTTGTTATTTTTCTTTGCGTATCTTTTGAAGATGTTTTGTTATGTCTGTATTTTTGTATTTTACAGATAGAGGTAAAGGTAAATAAAAGTAGATAAAGGTAAAGGCAGGAGCAGCTCAACCAGTGTTTATGTTTTACTGTAATAAGTTAATTATAACATCTTAAAAATGATACTGCATTAGTTCATATGATTTAAAGTAACATTTTCTAGTTATTATTAAACATTACAGAATAATTAGGAAATTACCCACGGCAAATTTAATATATACGCCTTGGTATATATTTGCCCTACAGCCCTCAATCAAACTTTTTTAAAAACATAAAAACAATCAATTGTCTGACATTAAAATAATGCAGAAATTAAAAAAAGTGCAGTTGCACAATTCAAGTCTGTTGTCGTTTTTTTCAAGAACGAAAAACTCACACACTGCTGTCATCTTCTCTCTAGCAACATTAGCTAGTAACTGCACATCTGCTTATGTGACGTCACCAAAAACCTAGTGGCCAACAGCAAGCATGTGGAGTGGTTCAACCAGTGCAAATAATACAGAATTTAATTGGTCTAAAGATATCAACTTCATTTTGTTATTGAGCAGATAACAATATTAAAAACTGCATTTATCAGTAGATATCGATTTAATGCGCCGGTATGTCACACATTCCTAATATCAACTGATTATTTGAAATAGTGGTGCTGCACATTACATTCAGATCATCAGAAAATTTAGACAAGCACACAGGACAAGTGAAACATAGAGACCATCTGATGTGTATTTGACATAATGACACACTGACACATGCACACAATCTAAACACAAGTGAGAAACAAATAGCTAAAAAATGCAAAAAAAAAAAAAAAAAAAAAAAAAACAACTTACATTTCTAACCTTTTTGTACTATTTCAGCTTATTATGCAAAAATTCAGAACATTTTATGACTGCATATATATTTTCTACAATAAATATAATATGCTGTAAATCTGTGTTTAACTTCACAATACAAATGACATGAAATTCATGAAAATGCATTTTTAATGATTTAAACTACAGGTGGGTATTTTATTTTGGAAGTCTCACCAAGTCTGCATCTATTTAACCTAAAGCACAGTAACAGCAATATTTTATTTGAATACACTATTTTAAAATGCAATGCATTCGTGTGATGGCTAAGATATCTTTTCAGCATTATTACTCATTACTGATCCTTGAGAAGTATTTCTAATAGGCTGATTAAGTAACATTTCGTATTATTTGCAATGCAAAGTTTTATTCTTAAGATTTTTTGACAACTAGAACGACATTTATTTGAAATAGCCCATACAGAAATTTGATCCATGGAAATATATGCAAATGACAAATATTACATACAAAGTCATATATATTTCAAAATGTTGATGAAATATATAACATACACTGTATAAAAATGATAGCTAATTTATTTGAACATTTATGTACATATTTGTAATTCCAATGGTTAAAATACAACCACCGGACACTTTATTAGGTACACCTGCTGGTTAACCCAAATTTCTAATTAGCTAATCACATGGCACTGTACTCAAATGGCCTCCACAGTCACCAGATTTCAGTCCAATAGAGCACCTTTGGGATGTGGTGGAACGGATGATTCGCATCATGGATGTGCAGCTAACAAATCTGCAGCAACTGCTTGATACTATCATGTCAATATGGACCAAAATCTCTGAGGAATATTTCTAGTACCTTGTTGAATCTATGCTATGAAGAATTAAGACTGTTCTAAAGGCAAAAGTGAATCCAATCTGGTTCTAGTAAGGTGTACCTAATAAAGTGGCCGGTGAGTGTATATACAGTATATACTGTATCTGAAAGTGGCCATTTTTGCAATATTTTGAAATATATATTGCATATTTGCATATGAACGATTTAATTTATGTGAAATCCGAATATGAACTTGTGAAAAATCAGAAAATATGAAGTGTCATATATAATATGTCATTGCATATATTGCCATACTGTATGTCATATTTCTATTTAGGAAAAAATATTTTGTAATTATATGCATATATATAGTAACGTCTTTACTGTCACTTTTGATCAATTGATGCATCCCTACAGAATAATACTTCTGAATAATAGTTTATTCCAATATCATTTAATTATTTACTTATGTGCTTTTAAGTTCGCATTGAGTGTTCTGTTGATCAGAAGGACTCTAAGCAGTTAAATCAACACCTATGCATTAAAACTGGACAACAGGACATTTCAAAATTGAACAACACAAATGTTTGACCAAAACCTGCAACAATATCACAAAGCCCAGAGTCCCTAATGGCAAACTCACTGATGCCTCAATGATGATGACGAAACTACATGGACTGTGACAAACTCCACATGGACACAGGACAGTGGGGGAATGGTACAGTAATGAACCCGATCATAACTTTACTTCTTGAAGAAGACGTTATCTTCCTCCCAGAACCAGGTGTATGTTAGGTTGCCAGGGTAAGCCTCGGCCTGACAAGTGAAGAATGCATCCTGGGAAATGTTTACGGTTATGTTCTCTGGCGGTGAGACAATAAATGGGGATCCTGAAATAGAAAAAGAGACACATAAAAAATCAGCATTACATATCGGGACGAATCACATCCTATTGAAGCATGTAGCAATCTCCGTCCTCTTCAAGGTTAAAGTGTACAGCGGTGGAGAAAAGATTTCAGATAACTGTTTTCAATCATGGAGATTTTCGTTCTGACATTTGGTCGTTTGCATTTAACAACTGTTAGACAATGTCAATCGATTGTGGAGTGAATGCACAAATTATGTCGCACTCAATCAATACCTCGTTTATGGTGGTGTACAAACTGAATTAAGTGTTAAAGCAGCAGTCAAACATTTTGAATAATTATGATTGTGTGTGAAAATAAAGTCAATAGCTTACACTCAAAAAAAAATGTTGCCGTTGTTCTAACTATTTATAATAAGCTGAAACAACACAGTTATTTAGTTGTGTGGAACCTAGCATTTTTTATAGTGTATCTTTACCAAGGTTGCACATTTTGGTGAAAAATCTGGTTAAAATGTAACCGTTAAATCAATTTAACTCAATTATTAAGTTATTAAATCAATTAAAATCAATATATATTTTTTTCTTTTTAAAAATATTTCAAACTTGATTAAATTGAGCAATTTAACTATTTTTTTCCTAACTTTTAACCAGTAGTATACACTACCTGACCAAAAGTCTGATCGTCGATCTCAGTTGTAAGAGAAACAAATAACAACTTGACTTCTAGTTGATCATTTGGAAAAGTGGCAAAAGGTAGATTTTTCATATGAATCATTTATTGAACTGCATCCCAGTCATCACAAATACTGCAGAAGACCTACTGGAATCCACATGGACCCAAGATTCTTCTAGAAATCAGTCAAGTTTGGTGAAGGAAAATCATGGTTTGGGGTTACAGTATGGGGCATGAGAGATCTGCAGAGTGGATGGCAACATCAAAAGCCTGAGGTATGAGGACATTTGTGCTGCCCATTACTTTACAAACCACAGAAGAGAGCTAATTCTTCAGCAGGATAGCGCTCCTTCTCATACTTCAGCCTCCACATCAAAGTTTCTGAAAGCAAAGTAGGTCAAGGTGCTCCAGGATTGGCCAGTCCAGTCACCAGACATGAACATAATTTAGCATTGTTGTGGTAAGATGAAGGAGGAGGCATTGAAGATGAATCCAAAGAAACTTGATGAACTCCAGGGAGTCCTGCAGAACTGCTTTCTTTGCCATTGCAGATGACTTTATTTATAAGTTGAGTCATTGCAGAGATGAATGGATACAGTCGTCCAAGCTCATGGGAGTCATAAACAATATAATTTTTTTTTCCACTGCACCATGACTTTATATTATATACTGTACATTATTTTTGTTCAGGGGCAGTGACTTTTGTCTAAGCAAAGTCAGACCTTACTGACCTAATTAAGCTATTTAAAATCAAACCATGATCATTTTTTATTTTGGTAAAATAAGCATAATCTAGAGGCTTTTGACTTTCATACAAGTCACTTCTGATACCAAATGATCAACTACAAGTCAAGGTAATATTTGTTGTTTCTAAAACTTGGATAGGCAACAAGACTTTTGTCAGGTAGTGTATGAGTTATTGTAGGTATGACTGTATATTTCATATATTTGGATCAGCCACCTCATTTGATCCTCTTTGTCTAAAATGACATGAATTAACACAGAGAGAAAATCTGTTGCGGGCGACCAACAGATCCCACTCCACCACCCACAGGCTTCAGTTGGCAGTGCCAGTGTAAAGAGAGGGCTCTTCTGTGAGGAAAGCCTGCAGACACAGACTGTGCACATTCACATAGAGGACACACACGCCAGCACATACAAACTTGTCCACAAAACTGTGTGTCTTCAGATTTTCAGCACATTTATATGCCAGCTATGGAGTGTTATTAAAACTTACTCATATTTTTTCCTTTTTCGTTATGAGATGGTGTCATTAAAATTTCAATTCCTACAATTTGGGTTGTCATGACCATTGTGCACTCTTAAAAATAAAGGTTCAAATGGTTCACTGGGATGGTGCCCTTTTAAAAGGTACACTTTTGTACTTAAAGGGTATATGCTAATGCTAAAGGGTAAATATTGGTACATTAAAGTTGAATATTAATACCTAAAGAGTCTAAATTGAACCTTAAAAGATATATTAGTACCTAAAAACATAAAAAAATATACATGTTGAAAGGGCACTGCCTCAGTGACAGCTTTTGTACCTTTATTTATGAGAGTGTGTTGGGTGCACACCAAATGTGAAGCTTAAAAGAATCATTAGACTACTCACAGAATGTTTTTTGCCCTTTTTGTCTATTTTTCTTATTTGAATAATAAGAAATTATTTATTACCCAGACCAAGGGTAATAAATGATACATTGTAGTATTTTCTGCTGTCTTTGGGTCCTTTTCACACCACACTGATTGATTTGGTCTGAACCAGTTGAAAAGAACCAGAATGCACTCAACTGACAAAATCCACATCACTCATCAATTCACCTGTGGGAAAACTCCCGCAAGTAAACAAACCGTCAGACACAAAATGTCACTTTTGACTTTGGAGGTACGACTGCGCTGACTGATTGTATCCCTGCTCATAGGATACTATTTAGTTTGTATACATCCCAAACTATACATTTCGAGAATGAAGTGCGGCTGCGGCTGGAAAACAATGTTTTAATGCATTGCAAACGGTGACAGTGCATCCAACGTCACTTCAGGAGGAGGTGTGAATTAATTTTGCTAAACTACGACATGGTCATCTTCCAGAAATATTACCAACGATCCATCAGGTAATGTTGATCCAGATCCCACTTAATTGCAAACACACAGCTGTAGCTTGTGAGGACTGATTACCCAGACTATAAACACAGCACACGTGTATCTTGACCTTTGCTTTGTTTATTGTTCTATGTCGTTTTGCCGCCTGTCCCGACCATTCGCCTGTACTCTGACCACGCTTTTGGATTATCTGCATGCTCCTGTCTGTCCTTGTTTTGACTAGTGGTGGGCAGAGCGAGACTTCATGAAACACTGAAAACTCCTGACTAGCATGTCGAAATAATGTGTTAGAATTCAGAGTAATCCAGTTACAGACATTTGTTTTTAAATGCTCTGTTCTTGTTACGTGTTTTGTTTTAACATTGGTCTGACATCCGAATGAACACTTTGTGAATAAATATGTATCGTTTTAGTCTTAAAAAATTTAACATTAATAAAATGTCAAAAAAAGTCAGAATTTAGGAGAATTTGTACAAGTCAGTATTTGAACTCATGTCATTTGCAGCACAGTTACTCTGAGCACATGCACAGTCCACTAGGCTACTTGAGATAGAGTTTTTATCCAACCCTGTCAATCAAATTCAGATTTGCCAGCTCTCGGAATGCTTCTGAAATGACCGATGTTTGGAATCGCTTTAGTCATGTGACCTGGGTGTTTTGAATCACCTTAGTCACGTGACCTAGGTGTTTCGGATCATGCTTCGGTGCAGTGTTTCAAAACACTTGCGCTTCAGGATTTCAACACTGTCGAAACGTCGAAACACAGCCATCCCTAGTTTTGACCTTTTGTCTGCCAGATAACTCTCTTAATAAACTCAACTCCATTGTACCCTGACTCATTACCTATAGCACATTTCAATATTTTGCTAGTTGTGCGTAGAGTAAATGAGGCATGAACTATAAACAAACTGCCATCTTCTGGAAAGGAACTGGAGAACTGCAGCTCATTTGCATTTAAAGAAAGGGCACGACAGTACTGTGCAGAATAACCTGTCTGGCTTTTGACCATTTCAGACAATTTCATAAGGGGTTTAAACATGGAAGTCTGTTTTTGCAGACACTGTACATACTGTACTGTTATAATAAGGAAAAACATTCTGATAACTATACTAAAATATAATAATTTAGAGGACATTTCTCATTATAATATCTTAGCGCTACATAATAACAAGAAACTTATAATAAGAGCTTACAGTGTCATAATAAAAAACTTTCTTAATATGATGTTAGTCTCATTTTAACCCTTAGAAAACAACTCTAATATGCATGACTTGTATAAATAACATTCTTTTCCATATTAATGAGAAACTTTCTTTCAATAATGATATGGTTTATTATAGGTTGTTAGAAAGATTCTCGAAGGTACTGAAGGAACAATTCTCATTTTGACATACACAATCCCATTTTTACTCAACTGTGGCAGAAACTTGCATACAAATGTACCCCTTCATCAACTGCAAATCAGCACTGATTGTCTTCTTATTCATTTAGCATCATAATTAACAGTATCAAATGCCCATCATCAAATTCATTCAACCCAAATCATTCAATACAGTGTGTTGAAAGATCAAAACTGTTTATAATAGTTTAGAATAAGCAAATAATCAGTTAAAACTGAATGCAAGTTAGTTTGATACTGGTTTGATTGGCATTTGATGAGACAAAAATAGAAAACGGCGCTTTATTGTTGTGAAAGAGGTTAATAAAGAGCACATTTCCAGAAATCCATCCACTGAAACCTAATTTTAACAGCACTTGTTTTTGTATAAATATCTTTACAAGCAAAGTACATGTATGATTCTCCATGCACTCAAGCTTTGGTTAAACCGCCTTCATTAAAACATAAAATGTTAGCAAGTACATAATAAAAGTGTGTGATTAGGTTACATGCAAGCAGACACAGAGCAGATTAACCACCCCAAATGCTTCTTTGGCGTTACTATTGTGAAAAATCTATCTGACAGCGAACCCATTACTGCTTTATACTGTACCAGACAGCCAACATATGGAGTCCAATTATCTCTGTAGCTCTGCAGCATGGGTGCCATGCAGCATGCAGCTTTGCAAGCATGACTTTACGCACACACTTACACACGAACATAAACACACAGAGGACTGCTGAACAACCCAGCACAGCACAATCTGACAACCTGACCGTGATGCTGTTCAATTAACAGCTAACTGTAAAGTGGAGGAGAAATGGTTTATGGTGCTACCTTGCACGAGCAGGCGTGTGGTGTGGACGGCCTCTCCTTGTTCGCTGTATGCCCGGCATGTGTATGCACCCCTGTCCTCACGGCTGATGGAAACCAGCGTCAGACTGCCATCACTCACCTGTGGAGAGAGGTCACAGCATCACCAATGAGAAACCAATGAACAAATCTCATTATCATAAAGAAAATCATCTCACTGACATGCTATGAGAATTACAATGAGCACTGATAAATATTAATATTATTAACAAAATTAGTACATAACTATAAACATAAAACATAACATACAATTATAAAATATAATTATTATATAAAGCAATATTTTAAATTAAAGTTTTAGCACAAGCAAATATAAAACTTATATAAAAATACACATTTTTTAAAGCTTGATCTCCTAAACATAAGGTCAGTAGCACCTAAAGCACTATAATAACAGACAATAATCTTAATGCACTCTGTCTCACTGAAACCTGGCTGAAACAAAATGACCATATTAGTTTAAATGAAGCAACTCCTCCAGGATTCCTATATAAACATGAGGCTCGTCAGACTGGTCGTGGTGGTGGAGTTGGATCAATCTTTAGTGATATTCTTAATGTTAATCAGAGAAACAGACTTATTAAGACTGTTATCTCTCACTTTAATCACCATATATAGACCCCCAGGACCCTGTGTCAATTTTCTAAAGGAGTTTTCTGATTTTATTTCTGACTTACAAGTTAAAACTGATAAAATACTAATTGTAGGACACTTTAACTTCCACATAGATGATGCTAATGATACATTAGGGCTCGCGTTTACAGATTTACTACAATCACTTGGGATAAAGCAAAACGTTGTTGGTCCAACCCATCGCTTAAAGCACACATTAGGTCTCATGGAATTGAGGTCATTGATGCAGACATTGTTTACCTGAAATTAGCAGATCTGCACAGATATATCGTCCCGTCCACTAAAGAATAATATAATATAATATAATATAATATAATATAATATAATATAATATAATATAATATAATATAATATAATATAATATAATATAATATAATATAATATAATATAATATAATATAATATAATATAATGTTTTATATGCATACATAAAATACAAGTGTTACTATTATACTATGTCCTATTATAATAAAAATCTAAGAAAATAATATATTATGGTTTAATGCAAATATTAAACATATTTTTCCAATGTCTGTGATACTCACATCTGCAATACTGTATGTTTCTTTACATTCAACACGGCCACTCTCACAAGGTTACATAACATCTCGTGAAGAATAAAACAATTTGACAAAACAAACTGTCTCGCACACCGTACAATCAAAAGTGCTCTGCAGTGAAACGGTTGTGAACCAGAGACACAGAAGCAGAGACTGTGTAGGAGAGATCAAACAAACCAGGCCACTCCAACAGAGACTTAAAGATCAATGTGTATCTCTCTTTCTGCGCCCACACAAACGTTATTTCCATTTTACCAATGGCAGAGCAGTTCCTGCATTTAGCTAATATGCTCTAGATTATTCTTGGCTAGATGGACTGAGCAAAGTGGCGTAAGGAAGGTTGTTGTTTTTAGTAAACATCTGAAAATAGTGTAAATGCATCATTTAAATTGGCCATGTTTTTGTTTCCTTTTTTTGTTTTGATTTTATCCCTGTTTTCCCTCTTTTTCTCTTGCTGTCTCTCAATACAAATATTTTACACAATAGCATATAATAACATGATAGAGATAGAACTGCTATTAGAATAACAATAAACCAAGAAATGAAATGAAATAGAATAGGGAAACAGGAACTAAAGAGGATATAATTTAAAAAATGCAAGTCCAATCATCAAAAATAAAACAGAATATAACTCTTACAGTCTACCCTCTTCTCAGACATATCCTCACACATTACAAACCTAGTCCAATAGTTTAGAGATAGAGAGTCTTTTGGAGGCAGACATACTATAGATCAGGGGTGCCCAAACTTTTTCTTATCAAGGGCCAAAATCCAAACTTTAATAAGGCTAGTGGGCCAACGATGAATATTGTAGCCATGGGTAACTTCCTAATTGAATTTATTTAATAATATTTAAAAATAACTCAAAAACATTGCTTTATATTAACTAATACAGTATATTTTTTTTACATTTTAAACTAAACTTATTACAGTAAAAAAAAAAAAAAACTCATTTATAACAGAATTGAGTTACACTAGCTTTTGCCTTGATTAACTCGCCGATGTCTTCTGCATAGTCCTCTATTTGTCAAGTGACAGTATTTACATTTTAAAAACTTAACCCTCTGTATCATTTTAAGATGCGATGGTGGGTCAAATCAAAGGTTACAATGGGCTAACTATGGCCCGCGGGCCCTACTTTGGGCATCTCTGCTATAGATGAACAGAAGCTGCTGAAAGAACAATTCAAGGGGGATCCAGCAAAGAGAAGAACAAGAGCAGAGCTTTAGTGTAACTTAGTGTAAATCAAATCAAATCACTTTTATTGTCACATCATAAGCAGCATGTGTACTATCATGAGTGAAAACAATATACTATTAGCAGTGTTGATAGTAATACGTAAAAGACAATATATCTGTGAAAGACAATAAATCTGTGAAAGACAATAAATATATGAATAAATACATAAAAATACGTTAAAATACTTTAAATACGTTAAAATACTTTCGAGAGTTCACACTTAGCTGATGACTGATTATAAATCAAGTTTGGCATGCTGTCCCAGAAGAGAGCCCTGAGCTCATAAGATCCTTGGGCCTGGGGCTCCCTCCGTTTGCAGGGCGAAAGGGGAGTTTGAGCTCAGGTAGGTCTCGAGAACTCCCCCCTTTGTTAAGTGCTGATGGCAGATTATAGTTATAGCATAGTATAGCTATGTAGAGATATACTACTGGTTAAGAGCTTGACTATAGTATTATATTAATTCACTTATGACACATGTTTTTAGAATGTGGGAGAAAACCGGAGAAACCCACGTGAGCATGGGAAGAACATGTAAACTCAGAGAAACGACAGCTGGCCTGTTAAGGATTTGAACCAGTGACGTTTTTGATGTGAGGCAACAGTGTTAATCACTGGGCCACCGTGCCGCCTTATGAAGGGAAAGATGGAGAAGTAGGGGTGGAAGGGGGAATTCTTCAAGGCGAAGATAACTGTAGTAAGAAACCCTGGCTTTTATAGTGAGTTTGGAATCATCTGATAGGTGAATTATGCATTAGTTAACGCGGAACCAGTCGTGTTCAATAAAGAATCATGTGCTCCTCTCGAAATTAGTTTATAAATAAACTTCACTAAGGGAACTGACTCATGGAGGCATAGCCAAATGTTGGGAGACCAAAAATTACTTTGTTACAGGGTAACATTGACGACTCAAAGCCTAATGTGGAGCCACTTAAGGTACTGAGACAGGGATTTGGCAGGACAAGGTGATGAAGAGGAACCGAGGAACAAGATGGTCTCTGAGAAAGGAGAAACCTAATAAAGTTCAGGGGTACATGGTGCTGCTAGAGATTCAGAATTTTATACCAAAACCAGAGAAACATGCAACGAAGGCAGAGCTGCAGGGCCAAAAGGAGTTTATTGGAGCCCAAGGTCTGTCATTCTACCATAGAGCTGATGCAAAGAAAAAGTGGTGCACAGTCATGAAGCTCTATGTCTGAGGTGAAACTATCAGTTTCCGACATCTGGTTTCAGACCTCAAGGTTCATGATTGACTACCCCAGTTCTTCTCTCCCTTGCATTTACAATTGTAGGTTAGACCTTGTGCTCAACTGGACTTCCTTTGACCTTACAGCTCTACCTTGTTTCCTTGTTGTTTTGTTTATGCCATGGAATTTGGGCTTATAAAGTTGATGTGGTGCAATGTGCAGCCAGAGGCCCAGATTTCCAATTGAATATGAATGAATACCCTAGGATGTGGCTTAGTGACAAGAGGGGCTCTAACATGGTTGTTAGTGCTGGCTTTGGGCTGGTGTTGTTCTCCTCATGGACCTAACAGATGGTGTAAAGAGACCTCCAATGTTCTGGATTATTTGAAGAGGTTTAAGTGTGCAAGATGAAAATCCATTCAGATGAGCCTTACGGTAGTCCAGCCTAGAAATGACAAGAAGGATCTGACCTTTCTGATGATATATAGTGCAAATCTGCATGTGTGTGCTGTGTTTGCAACATGATCATTGAAGGACACTGGTCATCAAAGATCACACCAATATGCCTCATTGAATTAGATGGGATAATAGCTGATGGTCCCAGCTGGATTATGTTGAATAGCCAGAGTTGCAGGTAAGTCTAAAAGTTCTATTTTTGCTGTAGGTGAGGATCTTTCTTTCACATCAAGATGTTCACCAGGAAGTGCGATATCCCTGCAGCTATCACCGGATCATTTGGTTGAAATGACAAATTGAGCTCGGCACATCATGGTAAAAACAGTGATAAGAGAAGCCATGTAATCAGATGATGAGTTCTAGCAATGCAGTGCAAATTGAAAATAGAAGGGGACCAAGAACTAATCCCTGAGGTACCCCTGAAGTGCTTTGGACACCTCTCCTCTTGAGAATTTTAAAGAGCAGTGGATCTTACACAACTTGTTATAGCTGGTGTAGGAGAAGCCACTGAGAGAGCAGTTTGGATAGTAATGACATGCCAGATCTCCTTCAAAAGTCTTCTTCGCTTACTCTAGAAGGAGGGGATGAACTTTTTTTAAGTGTTTATTTTGTCATGTTGCATGGTAATCCAAAATGCTAATGCTTACAGTATATTACTTTTGTTATTAATATTATTATTATCAGTATTAGTCGTAGTATTTATTTAACATGATTTCTAGTCATCTTTAAATAGAAATATTACATATTTATAAATTATTGAAATTATTTTGTAGAATAAACTAATACTCATGAGCTAAGCCATATCTGCAACACTTCAAATTATCATCACATTTTAACAAAGCGACAGTCCAAAATTATTCTGACCTTTCTTTTATTGCATGATGTTTTAAATGGGCTTTTGTTTTTAGTGTAATTCTCTGTCAGGCTATGTCTTGTTTCTGTTCAGTGCATATAAAGCTCAAGTCATAATTCATTAATAGGATCCTGTATGAACTTTGAAACTCTTTCAAGCTGTGATGGTTGGCCTGCTGGCTCAGTTTTACAATCATCTTTTTAAGGCAAAGCCAAGCTTATGAGAGGGCTGTCATGCTTACATGTTTCTGCTTGTTTTGGCCTTGAATCATGCACAGTCTCACAGAGAGTGAGAAAATACACAGATTAATAATTTATTTACTCTATAAAAGTGTGTGTGTTTGGTGTCAAAATTGCAGGTAAGGGCTGCATTCTCATGCTTACTACAGTATGTATGAGTTGCAGAGTCATCAGTACATTTTATTCTAAAGGAAAAGCAAAAATGTTTGTCTTTGTAATGTTTGCTTGTCAGCTGACCACCTGTGTGTGCACTAAAAATAATGAAATCTTTTTTAAATGGTAGTGTCATATTTTACTAAAGTTGAATTTCACTGTAAAAAAATTAAGCTAGTACAACAACAAAGAAAAAAGCATAATCCTTATTTTCTTTCAGTTTTTCGTTCACTCAACTTTTGAAAACATCAGCTGCACTGACCTAAAATTATTTGTCAGTAATACAGAAAACATTTAGTTGGGTTAACAAAAGATGTTTAGTTTTCAGTAGAGGTGAACTATTCTGTAACAAAACTTTTTAAGTTATACCAACTGAACATTTTTTTGTCTGCAGAACTAGAATGATTGAAGTTGGGTGAACAAAAAAAAAACATAATCCTTATTTGCTTTCATTTTTTTCTCGTGTAGTCAACTTTAGAAAACTTTTGGAAATTGCTACTAAGAAATAATCAGATTTTTCAGGATTTTTTTTTTTTGCGCTAAAAATTACTGATTTTGTGGCCGTAATTTCCAGAAATTTGCGGACAATTTGCGATTAAAAAAAAAAAATAATAATAATAATATATATATATATATATATATATATATATATATATATATATATATATATATATATATATATATATATATATATAAATGCAAAAAATTATATGTATTTACCATATTAGGTAGCCTATGTTAGGTCTGCAATCTGAAACAATGACAAAGACAGAAATCATAAAAATAAAGCTTCTTTATTTTGGTCTCTTGTGAAGACAAGATCTGAAACGGTAGGGATTAAGCCAAAGGAAGACTGTATTACTCTTATTTTTATCCACGATCTTACTTTTTTCAGATTTCACTCCCTGGAGCATCTGACAACCTCACACATAGGACATGCGTTAGGGCTTCCTTTACCGTAATACACCTAAAACACAGACTGCCGTAAAACTCGTCAATGGCAGGGAAGCGTTTTTTTCTCATTAACTGCAGGGAAAGAGTTAAACGAAATAATTTATTGATTTGACGCACATCAAAATACCAACCATACATGTAAAGCGCAAATAATGTCCTTCAATTCGGTCACGTCCGGTGACCGTCACCCTTTAACCAATCTCATCTTCACCTGTCTGTTCCATTGCTTCGTTTGCTCCAACTTTCTTTTGCAGTCTGAAGCGCGTCAAACGCACAAAATGCCCAAATCTTTGCTATGACTTCACATGTAAATCACTCACGTTTCATCCACATCTGCTTACTGCACAAGCTGAAAACTCCCCCGCCTCCCATTTTATGTAATGTTATGATTGTGAGGGTGCAGGTGAGACGTCATTTTTTGAGAGACACTCAAATACATCACCTGCGTTGCATATGCAATGCCTATGAGTCATGTATAACAATTCTTTGCTAACTGAAATAAATAAAATGTGATTATATGGTTTGGAATTTGATGTTTTATGACATATTTTATATTTTTTGTGATTGTTTTGTGTTTATTTAAGAATTTTGTCGGATCGCAAAAATTTTCAACTTTTTGTTGATTTTGCGTTGGATGCAGCGATCACAGAATCACGAAATACTAGGGGTCTGAATAATACAGAACAATCAGACATAGTTTAATTGAAAGAATAAACTAAAACTGACAAATGTTAACAAAACATTTGTTAGAATTAGGAATAGGACAGGAGGCAAAACAACAATAACAGTAAACAAGACAAGGCTCAAAACCAGGCATAACAAACAGGGACAACCACAAACAGGGAAAAAAACAAGACTCAGCAAAGAGTCTGTGTGAATGAAGTGTCTTTACAGTCCTAGTAATCAGTCCATCATTAGCTTCCAGCTGTGTGTGTGCAATCAGTCCACATGCGCTAAGCATTTCTTTTTGTAGAGCGAACTAGGTAAATGTGAGATGACCATTCAAATTAAAAGTTTTTCTGCAGCTGTGACCCCCCTCCACCCCTCAATTACAAGTGAATAATAATTTCAAAATACGTCAGCATTATTGCAGTAGTATTTTGTTGTTGTTAATAATAATGACATTAATGTTATTATTGGTGTTACTATTATTTTTGCCGTTGTTGTTAGGGTTAGAAATACTGCAACCTTTATTTTTTGACATTACCTCAACTTAAAAGTTGGCAGAAGCTTTTTTGGGTGAACTTGCAAAGTTTTGCTCACTTTTTAACTTAATAACTTAAAAACTTAAGAAAATATCAATTTAGGTTAAGTAAACATGTTAAATGTAGTTGTACAGACATTTTTACTGATTTTTGCCAAAACAAACTTAAATTTTTCAAGTTGGATTTTTTACAGTATTCAATGAAATTTTATATTAAAATGTAATGAAGGTTATATATATATATATATATATATATATATATATATATATATATATATATATATATATATATATATATATATATATATATATATATAAACATTAGATTGAATTACAAGGTGCAACATTAAAAGTCAAAAGACGAAAAATCCTACTTAAAAATGTATTTTGACTCTCAGGAGAAGAAAAGGAGAAATTTTAAATTAAAGTAATACTAAAATTAAAGTAAAAACAAGTAATAAATAAAAACAAACTGAATATAATAAATATTATCATATACTAACAAGGTATATGTCAGCCAAACTTAAATTAAATGCTAATAAAAGCTCAAATTTACATTTTCATCAATAGAATAAACTTAAAAATATATTTTAATTAATTGTATTTAAAATTAATATTGTATTCGCCACAAGCCAGTGAGAGACACAAAAACAACCGCACTTCCTCACTTTCACTCCTACAGTACTTTCAATGCAATTCTCTGCCAGTCAAAACCTCATGGGAAATATGTGACCGGGTACAACTGGTCTCAGAACAGCATAACAGTTCTGTCGCTCTCCGTAGACAGACCTGACAGGTAAGGGATTCTGCAGAGCATCTTTTCTCCCTGTCCTGTCAGACTTGGATGGTTAACGATACATGAGGGTCACTTTACTGCTGCTGGTTGGGTAGGTGAAGTACTTTGAGCAAAAAAAAGAAAGAGTCCAAGTCCAAGAGCAGAGACAGATGACATAGATTCATGGTAAAGTAAAGCATTCACTGAGGAGGCTCTCTGATGAATTATTCAGCGTTCCATCAGACGGTGTGATAGCAAGACCTACTAGCAAGCATCATCATTGCAGTTCATGAGTTATCAAGCATGTGTGACTTTCCCCCTAAGAACACACACACACACACATAACACATACCTTCAAGCTAAAATTTCTTCTGTCTTTGGTTTTGGGTTTAGAAACCAAAGATCAATGCAGTAAGATCATTAAAGTAGCTACAACATCCATCCACCAGGGGTAAACTATGCTAATCAGCCCCTCTTTGACCCCTCGGTGTGAACAGACACACTCCATTGCTTTTACAAACTGAACATGCATGCCTTGAGTCTACAAATGGGCAGCGTGAGGGTGAGTACTGCAGCTAAATTACTCAACAAACGACTGCAGTCTGAGGCGCTGCTGAGGATCTCAGACTCTGTAATTACTCTAATTACACAGATGGAGATGCACGGAAAGGCTACAGCAGACCCAACAACAACACACGTGTCTAATAAATCATAGCACACCACTTTAGAATGAATACAAAATATTTATACAAGTTATTTCGCATTAATAAAAAACCTCATGGCAACTCTCCATTCATAAATAACCTTCTTTTTGACCCTATGGCTATCAATTTATATTTTTATGGGTTACTTGAAAAGATTCTCAAGAATTTATATAAGTAAAAAGGGTTTTACCTTGTAATTTAATATATCGTCATCTTGGAATTATAAGGTTCTATCTGCGTTCTAAATGATTTTGAGATATTGAGCTTCAAAGCTTTTTGAATTCCATATAGCAAACAATATGTGTGTAACAGTTCCCTTTCATACATTAACATGACAGAGACCCTAAAAGTACTCTAAATGTAAATGATCAAAATTCTCTTAAATTTGCAAGTTGGGGTAAAACAAACAGGGCAAATGCAGATAGAAATTCTAGAAATTCCTCTTGGAATTAAGATTCTATCTGGCAGATCATTAACTAAAGCATTTCTTTTCATGAAATACAATCATTCTGCTTAATAATTTAATTAAAAAAATAAGAGTTGGTGTTGCAAAAATATGTTGATGCTTGAGAAAGTTACATTTTAGTTTTCTATAACATTTATTTAATGTTTTAGGATGATTTTTTTTTTATAATTTTTTTTTTTGATGATTTTTTCTTGTTCAAATTAAGCATACAAGGCTGTGCTAAATATTTTGTCCAGTGCAGATGTTAATTTTATGTCATTAATATGGTAATATTTATTGAATTATTTGCTTTATATGATTTATTGAGTTATATTTATTGAATTATTTGCCCCATGAATTAAGTATTTGCCCTTCAAGGCTTAATATAAACTTTAATATCCAATTTAAAGAATTTAAAATAAAATCTTTCACTGACTATATATACACAAAATATAAAAATATTAATTATTATATTATAATATATAATAATTAATATTATAATATTAATAAATTTTTTTTTAGTTCCTGTTTCTTTTTTAGCAATGTAAAATGTATCATTTCATCTCAAATTCAAAAATCTTCTAAATCATCATTTACACACATCTTTTCAGTTTCAGGTTTCTTCTCAATTTAGTGTGGTGTGGCATTATTTATTCCACTCTGATTTCGTGTTTTTTTCTGGTCTTTCCTGTTGTCAACAGAGCAGTCTGGTGAAATGACAAATAAAGTTGATCCTGATTGGCCCTCTTGCGTGCAATTGAAATGCTGATTGTCTCACAGAAAGAACTTTATAGAGCCAAGCTAAAGCTCATTTGTTTGTTTATTTGTCTTTTAAATAAAAAGTCTTAAAATGTAAACAGTTTACAAAAAAAATCTAATAATGTAAATAAGTTGTCATTTAATACGAATATATTAATAACAAAATTTTGACAAAAATGTCAGATAGAACCTTATAATTTGACAATATTTCTAGTTGTCAATAAAAGGGTGCTTGACTGTTATTAATAATTGGAATTCAGAAGCAAACATTCACCCAAACATGAACATTCTGTCATTAATTACTCACTCTCATGTCATTCCAAACCCATGAGTGAAATCTTTAAAGACAGACCTACAGGTATGCCTCGATGCTTTTATTGAAGCCATCGACATGCATTCATGGTTGAATTGCAGATGAAAAACAAGATTATACATGATTCAGCAAAGAAATCTCGACCGATCAGATAATCTAAGCCAGGAGTGTTTGAACTTGTTCCTGGAGGGCCACTGTCCTGCAGAATGTGTAGGTTTTTAGCTTCAAACTGTGAACCAGCTGCTAAAACTTATTAGACTCAGAGTCAATCCCAAATGTAACCCTAAAAAAGGAGTACTTCTAAGTCCACAATCCTGTGATGAAAAGCCACATTGACTGTTGGATAGAAGTCAGCCTGAAGCTCACCTTCAAGTGCACATGAAGTATGCCATTTGGGATATCTACGTCCCAATTCCCTATGGCATATTTTATGTGCACTTGGGTATATTTGGCTATGTGCTTGAGTTCATTAAGTCCATGAGACCACAGGGTGTCCTATTCATCACTTAGCTTTCAGAGAGGACTTCTGCACTCAGTGTACTTTCCAGTTGATCCCAAACAGAGTGAAGAAGTGAACTTTTACCTGATAGATGAAGTAACAATACTTCATGAAAGTGCAAACTTACACTCTCAGAAATAAAGGTACAAAAGATGTCACTGGGGCTTTACCTCTTTACAGGTGCACATTGGTACATTAAAGGAACATTTTTGTACCTGTAGGGTATATTTTTGTACTTTTGAGGTACTATGAAGTACACCATTGTACTTTTTAGGGATACATATGTACATTTATGGTACAAAAGTGAACCTGAAAGGTGTAAAAGGTATTTTGAACCTTTATTTCTGAGGGTGTAGAGGAAGATGGAGTTTCTTTTTTAGATGTTTAGTTTTTGAGCTGGATGGAACTAATATCTGCAGGACATTGGCCCTCCAGAAGCATCCATTTTCTAAATACTTTCAAAATTTTTGAAAGCAATACATTCAAAATATAATTTATGATACTGTGAACAACAACGAGTCAGTTTATCTTCCCTGTCATATTACTTTACCCAATTAACTTTACTATGCACAAAAGACTTGGCTGCTCCTGGTCACAGAGGTAATAATATATCAAAAGTGGTCAGAGAAGAACAAACCACAAACAGTTGGGCTTTTAAGGCTCATTGATGGACTACAGCAAAAAAGACTTTCCCATCTGGTCTGAGCCAAAAGAAAGGCTACTGTTGGACAAGTCACAACATTTTAATGCTGATTATGCAATGCACTCTGCTGTGTATGGGGTCATGCAACTGCAGACCAAAGTATATGATGACCTGACCTTGGAGCAGTGGAAGAAAGCTGTCTTGTCCACTGAATGCAGTTTTCTTTTACATCATGTGGATAGCTGTGTACATGCGCACCATTTATGTGAAAGGGAATTTATCACAATGCACTGTGTGATGATGACAAGCTGGCTGAAGAGACTGTGGTGCTCTGGGTAATGTTCTTCTGAAAAATCCTGGGTAAATTTGACATGAGCTACCAACCTAAAATACTTGTTGCAGACCAGGCATAGTACACCCTTTCATGACAGTTGTGTTCCCTGGTTGTAGAAGTCTCTTACAGCATGATACAGTAATGCACAAAACTACATTGTAAATCGTATCTAATTTGTATCTTAAAAGTTAAGTTGCATCTGTGAAACATACTCGATCAACAAATTTGGTCCACATCAGATTCATCCAGCCGATTCGAATGTTATCATTTAATTGAATGGGCATTATCAGTGGTTATCATCTGATAGATATGGACCAGTAGGGGCCTTCTGCACATACTGATAGGCTCAGAAGGCTGCTATCATCCAACCACATGATTAATCAGCTATAGATCAGATACGGCTGCAGCCGAAAGTTAACAAGAATTATTTATATTATCAACAAAATTTCCCATTAATTGTATTTTATTAACGTCTACCCCAACCCTAAACCCAACTGTCACAGAAAAAACAGATCTGCATCTGGAGTCTTCTCTATTAGTATAGCCGATTAACCATGTGGATAGATGATAACAGTCTTCTGAGCCTACTGGCCCATATCTATCATCTGATAACCACTGACAACACCCATTCAATCGAGTGATAACATTCGAAGCGGGTGATCCATCTGGCAACTTACAGAATCAGAATCTGCTGCTAACATCTGAGATAGGACACTTTAGTTGCTTTTCTATTGCATGGTAAGGCACGACTCGGTTTACTTTGCTATAGTTTTGCTCTACTGCATTGACTTTTGAAAAAAATGAATTCCAAGTCACCCCATACAGCTCTCTCGCAATTTGTCTCAACTTTTTATTGGGCTAATATAAACATCACTTAATTGTGTGAACCAACAGTACTATTAAAATATAGTGGATTTGGTCACAAATACAGTGACCCTGGTAACTTATCTCAATTCTCTTAGGCCAAATTGTGATAAGCGGTGTGTATATTTTCAACTGTTCAACTGTTTGTGAACTGCAAGTCAGAGGTGGAACATGAAGAGGGCGTAACTTGCCGTTATTGAGATCCCATTGAACAAAGCAAGATGACACAACGAGATGGCAGAAATATTTTCTATAAGCAAATATTTTCATGCCTTTTTCCAAATTTATCCACAACATATTCATTTGATATTATTTTGGCTTAGTCCCGTTTTTAATCATGGGTCGCCACACCGGAATGATATAGATGACAATAACTTTGATGGTTGGGTTTAGGGTTGTGGTAGGTGTAGATGTTAATAACTATGATAGTTGGGTTTAGGTGTGGAGTAGGTGTAGATGTTAATAACTGATGGTTACAGCGTCATCTTGCCAACAACATGGTTTTGACATGTGTGTCGTCATAACCTTAAGTTAAGCCTCTACTACAAGTTATGTCCCCTTCATGTTAACCCACCCTCCCCATCTTGCAGACAGACCCTACTCTATATATTTTTTCATTTTGCTAATGGTATGGCTTGCTTGAAACTTACCACCCAAGGTGATACTAAAAAAGTACAAGGTACTACAGAATGTATTGGAAAAGCTCCCAAAAATAAGCTGTACAAAACCAAACCACACCATAACATGGGCCTTTTCGTGGATCTTGAGTCCATGGCCTGGTGGGTTAAACATCCACTGGTGTTCTGACAGAACACAAATGACCAACATCATATAAGGCAGGTGATTATAATCTGTATACTGCATGTGGATTATAGCATAGTTCTTTACCTTATTTCAGCTTTTAAGAACATTATGCAAGGTACAGGCCTTATACCTAGGTAATTTTGTACAATTACACTGTACTAATCAACCCCAGAATCATCTTTTAAACACATGGCAGGCATATCCAGAAGTTTTCCTCCTTCCTTTTAAAAAAAACATTAGAGGTCCTATCAGTCAAAACAGCTCTCTATTTTGACTGAACAAAGAGTTTGGCATCCTTCAAATTAACAAGCAATGAATACTGTTGTTCCTCTCTCGATGTTATCTCGCCCTACTTCAAAAGTGTTCAATCACAGAACAAAGCTCGTCGCTGACAGGTTGTCATTTCTCTGCTATGTGTGAGAAGATGGAGATCACTCGATGGGCTCTTGTAAATCAAACCCTTTTCAGAGAACTAAGCCATCCGTTCCTGCAGGAATCTCTCCGTTTAGTCTTCAGTGAGCAGATGGTTTATATTCCGCGAGTCTTTGATGGTTAGGTTCACGATGTTTGGTTTGCCGGAGACACAGTCAATGGATTGCTTATGAGAAAAGAGCCTGTATTTGACTCTGGATTGAACAAGAGGATCCAGGAGTCTGTTTCATTTCACAGACGACTCATTTGATGAAATATAAAAGACGTCACTCAAGTCGAGGAATTCCATTAGTGTTGAAATACTTGGACGGTTTATTTGGTTCCTAATTACACAGTACTGTGAACATAACACGCCCAAGGGACACCTTCACGACACATAGTTTAAATGAGCATAGTTATGAGCATCGAGATGGACAGAGGGCTAGTGTTAAACAACTAGGGAATATGACAGGGCTGAGGGGGATTAATTAGTTGTTCCTACAGGCCGTGCAATTACTGTGTTAAAACTGCAGCTTGATTTCTCAAAACTGACAGTTTAAAACCGTACAGCAGGCATGCTCAAATTGCTTAGCTTGAAGGCCACTTTTAAACAAGAGGCTGGTAAAAACATAAAAATGACAAACTTAATAGAGAATATTCCTTAACGTCTGTTTAGAAACACAGAAGAAGCGACTGAATTGTGGTGGTAGGCATTGATAACCTCATTGAGGGCCAGATTTGGGACCGTGACTATAGTAAATTGGACAGAAAAAAGCACAGCAAGAAATAAAGATAGAGGACGGAGTTGTCAAAGTGCCTATGACCTGTCATTTACACAGTCATCAAACATTCTGAGCTCTCACAGTGGGGCAACCGCCATCCTGCATTTTTGAAGAGAAGGATATCAATCAAGCACTGTAGGAACTCTTCAATTATCCTCAACACTATGGCTGTCACATCATGTTTCCCAAAACCACAGCAAAAAAGCAATAGAATTTTGAACATGTTTATACGTGGCTGAGAGAGCTCAACGTGCTGCAACTTAAGAGAACACATGAAAATAGAAAAAAACACCAGCAAATTAAGAAAACGTCTTAATCGGTTTAGCAAATATATTTATTAAAATTATATTTTGGTCGCCAAACATATTTAAAAAATTTTAAGATAATGCAATTAAAATCAATCAAAATATTGCTAAATAAATTACAACCTACATAATTTCAACAAAATTTTTACATTTTTTGCTTCTCTTGATTTCCTCTTTTTAAAAATTTGTATTTAATATTTGTATAGAACATAAATTTGGGTGTACTAAAATTTGGAGCATTATCATAAGTTATTTTGTTAGATAAGCTCCAGATTTAGCTTCAGTACTGTCTAATCTAATGTATATGCACAAATATAATATTGTATAGCTTCCTAAACAATCAAAATATGTTCAGTTAAAAATATGAGTTTAAAAGCTAGATTTGTAAGGGGTGAACTTATATATGCTGAGCACTGTATATTATTCTTATCTGCTATTTATTTTGACTTTGTTGTAACAACTAATGAAGCATTGCAAATTTATTTTATTTAACCTTGACGATTATATTTGAGGATGTCAAGATTTAGCTATCTTAAATAACAACCTTTCCCAGTTAATCTCTGGTTTATTTAGGCTAATAATCAGCAAAAGACAAATAAATTGTATAATCAGCATGGTTAAATAAACAATAATCTCACTTTTCAGGTCAACTACAGCTTTATTGACCAATAGTCACTCACAATAAGCCAATCCCTGTCGGGTCAGTAATTTTTAGTTTAACCCTTTGAAAAATATTCATGGTCTATGCTATTTGCATGCGTTGTAAGGATTTGTAACACATGTGCTCTGAAATGATGAAGATGTTTTCTTAATTTGCTGGTGTTATTTCTTTTTGGATGCATTTTCTCAAGTTGAAGCATGTTGAGCTCTCTTAGCATTAGTGTGTTTACAACCCAGGCTCAATCTGAAAATGCACCTCTATATACACTTCTGGAGAGTGCCAAATACATCCTACGAGGTACGTTTTGTTTTTTTGCAGTTTTTGTTTTCACGAATCCACCAGAGGCCGTTGTGTACGCTTTTTAAGATCTCAAATTCCTCTTGCGAGTGCCATTCGCGCCTGCTCTTCTTCCATTAGAGGCTGCTGTCAACTGACTGTTTAACTGACTCAATGACTGGCTGACTAAGCGATCGACTGACCCCCCCTCCTCCTTCCCTATACCCAACCAATAGTGTTTTAAAATGCAACGATTGACCCGCCCACTCACTTCTCTGAACCCAACCGACAGATTTAAAAAGTCCTCGCCTAATTTTTTTACCTCGTTTTCAGATATCACCAAATTCTTACTCTGTTATTTACTTGTTTATTTTATTTTTGGCCTTATTATTTTTGGTCTTACCTGCTTTCTGAAACCATTCTTCACCGGACTCGAACCCTGTCATCACGCTCAACACCTCTCTGCGTCTCAAGTCTGTCGACGTACATGGCAAGCAAACTGGACAAATTGGTAACAGCTAGAAAGCAGTCCATATGGAGGTAAACGGTCAGCTGGTAAGAGCGAAAAGGAACGACGAAAAGCAGACATACGTTCTTATGGCTACATAATTCGTGATCTCCAGAAATGTATATAGGGTTACATTTTTAGAATGAGCCTATGTTGTATGTTTATATTATAAAAGTGAAATATTAATTTACAAAACATCATTGTAGTTAAATGGTTTTGAATGTTTCAGTTGTCCAAATAAATATTCAATAAATATTTCAACATTTACACTATCTATTGGCTTTTTTTCTGTAGTTATTTCTCAAATACAGCATAGATTGACACACATCATCTGACATTTAGACATGATTCAGTGACTTCACATTGACACTCATACTGTAGGTCCTGAACCAGCAACCAAAGCTTTGTTATCTGTATTAGACACACACACACAGAGCTCTCTTGGTGGAGAGAAAGCGAGTGGATAACAGCACAATGTTTTCTTCTCCCAAAGTCAATAATACAAACATGTAGTACTTATTTATCTGTCAAGGCTCAGGATTCTGAACACAGCCTCTGTCTGTGATGTCTATATTCACTGTCTGATTTTCTCCGCCAATACAGGCTTGACTCAAATCTGAAGTAGTGCTTTATTTAAGATCAACTTTGCTTTGCATTGTCTTTAAAATCATGTGTAGTTACATAAATAAATAAACATTTGATGCATATTGTATTTTTTACAGCATTTTATTATTGACTAAAATTCCAAAATCATCAGCAACTATAACTATAGAATACACAAGTTAAGTCACTTGTATAGTTTTGAATGGGGAAAAGTGTATGGGTCAATAATGGGAATGAAGCCCCGCCTTCTAGTACAGCCAATCATCAATTACTATAGACCAGGGGTGCCCAAACTTTTTCTTATGAAGGGCCAAACAAACATAGCTGAGGGCTGTGGGCCAAAATTAAATCTATCAAACTGTTTTACAAAGTTGTCATGGTTATTTTCCTAATTTAAAAATAATATTTAAAAATAAATAGAAAGAATAATTTAATAATTTAACATTTAATCAAAACATTTACTTCAAGCTTGCCTTTTTGCTTAACAATATGACAATCTCTATTAAAGGCATGGGATGACCCTACTTTGGGCATCTCTACTATAGACTGATGATTCTCCAGGGGAGTGGTGAATTTCTAGGGGTGAGTTTCTGCAGATTTTGTGTGATTCGAATGTTTAGAAATGAAACTAAAGAAATAGTTGTTTAATTTGATTGGTCTTTCCAAATATTAAATTTAAGCGTAAGTTTTGATGGAGTTTTGATGTTTCCTCATTCAAAAAGAATGCCCGAACATACTTTGGCATGGCTAACATGCTTAATTACGCCCCTCCAACTGTCAGTTTTGACAGCCCTATGACAACAAGCAAAATGGTGAGAAGGAGGTGTCCGATAGGTTGTAATAACTTTCCCGAAACCCTTTTTCCTGATATTTCTGAATGAAATGCTTTATTACATCCAATCAGCTCACAGTAGAAAAAAAAACAATCTACACTTACTGTTTTCACATTTAATATTCAGTTTTTCTAGGAACTGCATCACAATATGCAGGAGAAAAAAAAAACGGAGAGCAGTTTCCAGTTCATGTGGACTTTAAGTGGTGTTTATAAGTGCAGTACTGCTTTGTTTACAACGGGAACCCTGGAAACACGATATCACTGTCATTTTTCTTCATTTTTTATGATTTTAAGGACACATCATGGAATCATAAAAACAAACAAACAAACAAACAAACAAAAAAACACTACACCATCAGAATCTCCCCTAGACCACATGACCAGCTGATCTTTATCCATAGGAGATCTGTTTGCTTACCTTATACTTGGTGCTGTCCTGCACGGGGTTGCCCTCTCTCAACCAGCTGACTGAAGGTTTGGGATTGCCGAACGCGGTGCAGCTCAGAGTGATGCTGCCTCCCTCTTTGGCCTCTACATACTGCGGCGGTGTGTCTGTGAACGTCGGAGGAGCTGAGACACAGAAAAACCATGGTAAAAAAAAAAGTTCTCCATTAGCCCACTGGAATAAATCAGGCAGGTTCGTTTATAGCAATATTATGCGCTGTGATTTATATATCTTTTACAGTCCTGGCTAAAGCATGACTCATTGCTAATGGGTGCCACAGGAGTTCAGGAGGCCATTGGAGTCATTGTGAATGAGAGGATCTCCCTCCTGCATGCATATGTGGACATTTATGAGCTCTTGGTATACAGTATGTGAGCTCTCTGGCTGCCATTACTCTCATTGTTAATAATTCTGCTGCAGCTCCACGGCCAGTTCTCCCCCAAAGGTGATTTAAGAGGAAAAATCTCACTAAATATATTTTGATGTGCAGCACTGAATGACAGATCAGGTATAGTGTCATAATGTTCTTTACAGTTTACCTAGCTTTTTATTATGTGAAAGGCTCCAAATTAGATTTAATTTGAACTTTTCCACACTAGGCAATGGTGGGGGACATGAATCCAAGCAAACATAAAATACAAAAAAAAAGTACAGTAAACAAATAAGCAAACAAATAAGTAAACAAATAAGCAAACAAACAAACAAACAAAAATAGACTAGTAAATTAATGAATAAGTAATGTAATAGAGGCAATTATGCAGCCCTACACATTTGTTTATTATTTGTGTTCATTTACATGGCATACTGTTGCATTATTATTATTGTTTTATTATTATTATTATTATTAGTAGTAGTAGTAGTAGTAGCAGTAGTAGTAGTAGTAGTAGTAGTAATTGTATTAGTATTAGTATTAGTATTAGTATTAGTAGTAGTAGTAGTAGTAGTGGTAGTAGTAGTTGTAGTAGCAGTATTACAAATAAATATATTTATACTGTAAATAAAATGTATTGTCAACTTTTTAAAATGCAATTTGCTTTTACAAACAACAAAAAAAATGAATAAATAAAATAAACGAACAAAATTAACAAAAAAATTATTAAATAAATAAACAGGTAGGCCAATGTGGTGCTGAAAAAATTATTAAAATATCCAGTTCATATTCATTCATTCATTCATTCATTCATTTTCCTTCGGCTTAGATTTTTATTCATTAGGGGTCGCCACAGTGGAATGAACCGCCAACTTATCCAGCATATGTTTTACACAGCGGATGCCTTTCCAGCTGCAACCCAGTACCGGGAAACACCCATACACTATCACATTTACACACACACATGGCCAATTTAGCTTATTCAATTCACCTATAGCGCAGGTCTTTGGACTGTAGGGGAAACCAGAGCACCCAGAGGAAACCCACGTGAACACAGGGAGAACATGCCAACTCCACACAGAAATGCCAACTGACCCAGCTGGAACTTGAACCAGCGAGCTCTTAGCTCTTAGGCGACAGTGCTAACCACTGAGCCAGCATGTCCCTCATCCGGTTTGCAAATAAATCCATTTTTGTTTATCTTCATTATATTAATCATTATTAAAACATTGCTAACAGACATAAATATGGTTTAAGTTTATTTATTTTCACAACAAGGGTCCGTGTACATTAATCAACATTCCCAAAGAACGTAAATGCATCCAAATTAGTCCTAGATTTCATTGATGGTCTCTTTGCCAGATGTAAAAGATCATACCATTCATTCATTCATTTTCATTTCAGCTTAGTCCCTTTGTTACTTAGGAGTCACCACAGTGGAATAAACCCCCAACTTATCCATCATATGTTTTACGCAACGGATGCCCTTCCAGCTGCAACCCAGCACTGGGAAACACCCATCCACTCTCATTCACACGCATACAATACGGCCAATTTAGCTTACCCAATTCACCAATAACGCATGTCTTTGGACTTGTGGGGGAAAAAAGAGCAACTGGAGCAAACCAACGTGAAAACAGGGAGACTCCACACTGTAAACTCCACACAGAAATGCCAACTGACCCAGCCGAGGCTCGAACCAGTGAATTTCTTGCTGTGAGGCGACAGCGCTACCCACTGCGCCACCTCGCTACCCAAGGTCATATCAATAAAAATACAAATTCAAACTAAAAACATTGCTCAAATAAACAACCACAACAACATCAAAGAGCCTAGTGTTCACAATGCTGATTGTTAATTTCTTAAAAATGACACTTAAATGACTTAAGAGACACATTCTCTAACAGATTGCGGTTTCAAATTTCACTGATGTGATGCTTTAAAAGAAAAACAAGCTTGACCAAAATATGTTTTTTTAAAGTGGAATAATACAATCAGCTCTAGATGCACCCTGAGTCACTCTTTTTGCCACAGATTGAAGCTGGAAAAAGTCAGATAGAATGGGAGGAGCTAAACATGCATCATCTTGTAAACTACACAACCATTTTTTAAACTTGATGTTTTCCCAAGGAGGCTATGGGTTTTTAAAATAGTACAGTGATGTAAACTAAACGGAAAGTGATGAAACTAAACATTTTTCTATCTAAAATGTAAAGTCTCAAAAGGTTCAAGGTTCAAAAAGAAGATTATTTGATTCTGGCGTACATGCATCTCCATACATCCATGCATGGGATAACTTTAATATTTCACAGTGAAACTTGTTATTAGTAACTTGCTGTATTGATTATATTTCCATATAATTCATTATATATAACATTCATTCATTCATTTTCTTTTCGGCTTAGTCCCTTTATTAATCTGGGGTCACCACAGCAGACTGAACCACCAACTAATCCAGCATATGTTTTACACACTGCGGATGCCCTTCCAGCTGCAACCCAGTACTGGGGAACACCCATACACACTCACATGCACACTCATACACTTCAACTAATTTAGTTTCTCCAATTCACTTATAGTGCATGTCTTTGGGCTGTGGGGGAAACTGAAAGACCCACAGGAAACCCATGTGAACACGGGGAGAACATGCAAACTCCACACAGAAATGCCAACTGACCCAGCCAAGGTTCGAACCAGTGACCTTCTTGCTGTGAGAGATTGTGCTACCCATAACGCACCATTATATATAAAAGTACCTCCAAAATTAAATGTATCAGGTCTCATGAAATTATTTTGGTGGTTACTCTTTAACTTTTAAAATCACAATGCTGCCTGGTTTAGCAGAGGATGACAGAGGAACACTAGGGAAAAACGGGTTTGTCTCAAACGTGTTCAAATATTTAAGACAGCACTCTGACACATTAGCACATACATCACAGGAACACCGTGCTTTCCAGGAACACAGAAGAGATGGATTTGACCATATCTGTGCACTTACAGAGACCTGGACTGAACTTTTCTGAAGCTGAGCATTTATTATACATGCCTCTAAATATCAGACTGTGACGCTCTCTGAAACCACAGGAAAAAAAGAAGAAAAAAAACTTGATTCAGTTTTCTTGATTTGGATTGGTCTGATGATGATACTAATCTGCATTTGCTTTTTTTTCTCATGCTGTGTTTTTCTGTATTATCTTGAACATTATAAGCATTTGCTTCATGGATAGCCACAAAGGTCACATAAAAGTCCTTCACAAAAAAAAATCTGATTACAGACTTTCATTGACAACACTGTAAAAATATCCGTAAAAAATGATCAGTTTTCCATATTTTGTGATTCATCTTTTTATTTAATTTTTTCTTTTTCCTTGTTTATTTATGCTTTTGTTACATTATGGGATCTTGATCTCTCTTACAACAACTTTTAAAAGTTTAAAAAAGTGATTTTTATGAACATTTTCAATGATTTAAAGCAGGGGTCACCAATCTCGGTCCTGGAGGGCCGGTGTCCCTGCAGGGCTTAGCTCCAACTTGCCTCAACACACCTGGCTGGGTGTTTCAAGTATACCTAGTAAGACCTTGATTAGCTCATTCAGGTGTGATTGATTAGGGTTGGAGCTAAAATCTGCAGGACACCGGCCCTCCAGGAACAAGTTTGGTGACCCCTGATTTAAAGTGATCTATTGTCTGGGTTGATGTTGTATATTATGCTACAAAAACCTTCTAATAAACTGCCAGTACATTTTCTATTATTTTACAGACTTATTCGTTTCTATATTATTTCTTTTACATCATATAATTTCAAACTACTAAAATGTCAGTAAAAGTCACTTTGTTAAACTGTTTCGTTGAATTTTCAAGTCGACAGAGCAGAGAGCTACATCCCATAATGCATTTCACAAGCGTAAATAAACGGAAAACACTTTTGAATTACAAAATATAGAAAATGTTAATTAAAAGACATTTTTTTTTTACAGTGAACCAATAGGAAGTTTCATAAGTAGTTCATGTATTCATAATAATAAATGATTAACCAAATATTCTTACAATTAGCTGGGTGATTTTATCAATTATTTCAATTGCCACAACTGTTTAAAACAGGGAATCAAGGATTGTAAAAATTATATATTCCCATATACACACAATGACGATGTCAATACAAAAATGTGCTCTTTATGGAAGACCATTGAATCATATATATATATATATAAGGACTTTTCACATCGGATGCACTTTGGTATTGAAAAAACGCAAGGTGTGGTAGTGTCTTATAAATTAATGGCTCAATTTTAGAAAGTCATTTCATGCAGAAGACTCTGCAAGATACACTGCAATAGATCTAGAATGCAAAAGTTTAGTCGACAACATCAATCAAGCAAAAAACAATGAAAACCAGCACAGTGGAATGCAAAAAAAAAAACTGTTAGGAACTACTACAGCATGTTTAATATGTCATGTGTAAATGATGCAGACAGGTTGAAAGGTGCTTTATCTTTTTTATTAATATTATATTTATTTTTTACAAAAGACTCACTGTTAATAGCAGACTACAAATGGTGTTATTCATTTAGCTATATTAAATATATAGAAGTATATACATTGTTTGCATTCACAATGAGCCTGTGTTGTTTACATTGCTAACCATTTCATGTGTGTTTAAACTGAGCAAAAATGTCTTTACCAGAAGCTTAGAAACTGTAATCCTGAATCAGTCAAACATTCAAAAAATAGAAATAAAGATGATCCACCTTTTTCCTATGCCCCGTAATCCTACAGTAATTTAATAGTAATGAAGCTATTTATTACAATTATTACAAAAAGGTGCAATTATTTTCCACACGGTTCATTAATCAAATATAATATTAAAATATATTACAGTAAAATCTCATTCGAAATAACAAATTACTTTCAGAAGACTAAGAACCTCAAAAACTTGTGATGTTATGAATGTAAATGTTATGAACATACAGTTGAAGTCAGAATTATTAGCCCCCTTTGAACTGTTTTTTTCTTTTTTAAATATTTTGTTTCATAATTTTATTTCTCCTGGAGAAAGTCTTATCTGTTTTATTTCGGCTAGAATAAAAGCAGTTTTTAATAAAAAAAAAAACATTTAAAAATTATTATTAGCCCCTTTCAGCTCTATATTTTTTCCAACTGTCTACAGAAAATGCCTAGTTAACCTGCTAACCTGCCTAGTTAACCTAATTAACCTAGTTAAGCCTTTAAATGTCACTTTACGCTGTATAAAACTTGAAAAATATCTAGTAAAATATTATTAACTGTCATCATGGCAAAATTTAAATAAATCAGTTATTAGAAACGAGTTATTAAAACTATTATGTTACAAATAAACAAATAAACACATTTAATTCATGAAAATAAATAAGGCCAGACATCTTACATACATCTTGCTCATATTTTCTCTTTTTATATGGATTATTTGTTTGACAACCATATTATTTCCTTTTTTGTTTTGAATAAAAGTTTACTAAAGCAAAATCAATAATTTAAAACAAAGTAGTCACATGTGGGAAATGATATTTCAAGCCATTTCACCCATAATTGCACTTAATTAAAACTTCAATGTCTGCAGCTTTTGAAAAGAACCCCCTAATATCCTGTAGAACATGACCACACTGCTGAAGGCAACATTTCTGAGACCAGCCGTAAAGACATCTGTGCAAAACACACCTCCATATGCTGCCAGTCTTACACACTTCGACACGCTGCTGACCTGTGATGTTGATAAAACACACACACACACACACTCACACATAATGAATGCTTAAGGCACAGGCTAATAAGAAGGACGCATGTGTCTTATATGGAGTGAGAAAACACCCTCATCTGTGATCGTCTCATGTTTCACAGGCACTGAAATCGGCTAATTGATATGGACATCTAAGTTTGCCTTTGCTTTTCAATCTGCATTCCCATTAGTGGCAAAACATTCAGGCGAATCCACTTGACATTAGCTAATGCCTGCCACAGCCCGCCAAATGGAGGGAGAGAGGAACTGCCCAACACCTGCTGTGTGTACAAATCACTGAGAATATGTTTGACCAGATTGAAAAGCCCTGCTCCATCTAGTATGGTGAGGTTTAGACAATGAGCACAATATGTTTCTGGCTGTCCTTTTCTGCATCCACAGCTTATCTTGTTCGTTTGAATGTATTTTAGTCTGATAGGCTGCGATAATGTCAAGTAATGCTTTAAATGAAATGTTGTGTGAGTGAGGTAGTAATTATATGTAATAATTATAGATTTTAACTTGATATAATAAAAAGAAAGTTCTGGATAATTCCATTGTTTCTGGTAAATGTAAGTCATTACAGTTTGAATGAATCAAAATTAATACATAACATATTTAAACTTATTTATTTTTTTACAAAAAAAGGTATAATTATACGTCATAATACATCAAAATATTACATTTACAAAATATTTGCCAATAATAATACTTCAAAATATTTAATTAACAAAATATTTTCTAATAATAATACATCAAAATATTTAATAAACAAAATGTTTGCCAATAATAATACATCAAAATGTTTAATTAACAAAATACTTGTCAGTAATAATACATCAAAATATTTAATTAACAAAATGTTTGTCAGTAATAATACATCAAAATATTTCATTAACAAAATGTTTGTCAGTAATAATACATCAAAATATTTAATTAACAAAATGTTTGTCAGTAATAATACATCAAAATATTTCATTAACAAAATATTTGCCGGTAATAACACGTCAAAATATTTAATTGACAAAATATTTGCCAATAATAATACTTTAAAATGTTTAATTAACAAAATTTTTGACGATTATAATACGTTAAAATATTTTTTTTAACAAAATATTTGCTGATAATAATACGTCAAAATATTTAAACTTATTTTCAAAAGATAGCATTTTTAGACCGGCCAAAAAACCAAACCTTGTTGCAAATGAAAATTCAACTTACGTGAAAAGTTTTTGTGGTTGAAAAAGGGGGTCACACTTTATTTTATAACAAAGTACAATTATCAATATTATTAAACCACTAATTAGAAATTTTATCTCAATAAACTCCTAATGTTATGCTTATTAATAATTATAGACATATAATAATATAAGATATTAGGCAGGATTAGAGGTGTAGAATAAGATCATGCAGAAGATGTACTTTAAAAGTACTAACAAACAGCCAATATGTAAATAGTGTTAATAGTGAGAATTAATCCTTAAACTAAAGTGTCCCCCCATTACCCCAAAAAAAGGATGTATAAATTTTGAATATTCTTTAAAGAAACCAACGAAGATTTGGTTCAGGATTTCTTTGATGAAATCACAAGTTTAAAACAGTACACTGTAAAACATTGGTATAAAATGTACAGTAATACTGTAAATTGACAAGTGTACTGTAAATTAACAATTACAATTGTGCTGTAAAACTGCAGGACAGTTATAATTGTCAATTTACAGTGGCTTGCAAATTTTGCCAGTAATACTGTAAAAATTACAATACTGTAAAAATTATGTTGTAACACTAAAGGACGATTGTAATTGTTCATTTACAATACACTTGTAAATTTGACCAAAATGGCCAGTAATACTGCAATTTTTACTGCAATTTTTAGTGTACAAATCTTTAGTCACATTATGAACATAATTACTGCTAATTTTCATCAATATTACATCTTAAATGAAAGAACTAAATTCTTTTAAAACTGTATCATCACTAAAAAACACATAGCAGTACCAGATGAAACTGACCCAATACTGATCTGGTACTTCACAGTACAGCTAGACTCGAAAAACACTTAATGTACATAACAGAGAGCTTCAGCAGGTTGTGTTTACTGGTGTGGTCATAACAGAGGTCATTTCTTCAGTGAGCGAAGCACTCGAGAGCTTTTAACTGAACCCCATTACAGCGAGAGCTCTGTGTCTTCATAATTGTGTGCTTTTATTACTCCAGCAAACACACAGGCAAACAGTGAGAGTCCAGAAATAGAGTAGAATTCGTAGAACAATCACCTGCTCCCACACACTTGTATAGATATCTTAATGGGGATCTCCCATAGAAGTAATGATCTTATACTGCACTGTAAAACCCAAGAAGTTAAGGTAATTCAACCCATTAGAGTAAACCAATTGCAACAAAGCATTTAAGTTCAAAAACTATTCCTAGTGAGTACTGTGAACTTAATCCATTTGAGCAGAGGAAAACTCAATAAATTAAGAGAACTCAAACCAACTGAGTACTGTAAAACCCAACAAGTTAAGTCAACTCAAACCGTTTGAGGAAACCGATTGCTACAAACTATTTGAGTTAAAAAAACTAATCTATATGAGTACTGTGAACTTACTCTGTTCAAGTAATGAGATAATTAGTTAGTAGCAGGTGTACATTATTAATGCTCAATCAACACTTACTTAATCACTTCATTTACTTATTAACTTTAACACTGAGTTCAAAACTTTTTTCAAATGAGTAGAATTAACTTCCAGGAAATTTTGTGTTAACTACACTCATTTCATTTGATATTGACTGTTGGGTTTTACCAGCCTGATCTCATGAGAAACGTAAGTATTTTACGTTTTTTCAGTTTAGTGGCTAATTCGTACAAATTCGTACGAGTTCAGTCGTACGAAATTGTACGATTTTAAAAAGGAGGCGCGGCATCTAACCCCACCCCTAAACCCAACAGTCATTGGGGGATGAGCAAATTGTACGAAAATGTACGAATTTGATCGTACGAATTCATACGAATTAGCCACTAAATCAAAAAGTTACGAATTGCCGTGAGATTGTGTTGGGTTTTACAGTGTATATTGGCTACATATTTTGTATTTCCACAGCACTATTCCTAAATCCAACCCTCAAAGGCAACAATCTACATTTTATATTTTCAAAATACTTCATTATGTTTGATGTATGAGCTGTTTTCCTCATGGGTTTAAACCACCAGTGTTGGGGTAACGAATTACAAGTAACGCGAGTTATATAATAATATTACTTTTCGGTACAAGTAAAGTAACGCATTACTTAAAAAAACTAAGTAATAATATTTAAGTTACTTTTTAAAAATGTAACTCGAGTCACTTTTTCGATTAATTAATTCTTTTTTTTTTATTATTTGCTAAATTAAAATTGGTTTGATCATGTTGAATCACACTCAATGAGTGAATGGTCTCCCCATGGGAACAGACAGAAACCAAGGTGGCAGAGCCTTACATTTCTGTGATGGAAGTATTCTCATTATTTTGAACACATGGAAGGTAGGAGGATTATAGTGTCAATGGACAGTGATTTTACTGAACTAATAAGACAAAAATACAAATGCATTAAACACAATGCTTTCAACTTTCATTAATCTGTCTCACAAGGTAACATTATTCAAATTTTTTTATTTGTTTTTTTAAAGGTAAATGAAGGTGTAGGTTATACAATGTGTCATTCATTCATTCATTCATTTTCTTTTCGGCTTAGCCCCTTTATTAACCTGGGGTCGCCACAGCAGAATGAACCGCAAACTTTTCCAGCATATGTTTTACGCAGCGGATGCCCTTCCAGCTGCAAGCCATCACTGGGAAACATCCATACACACTCATTCACACACATACACTACAATTAAGCTTAACCCAATTCACCTATACCACATGTCTTTGGGCTTGTGGGGGAAACCTGAGCACCCGGAGAAAACCAATGCGAACACGGGGAGAACATGCAAACTCCACACAGAAATGCCAACTGACACAGCCGGGGCTCGAACCAGCGAACTTCTTGCTGTGAGGTGATTGTGCATCCCACTGCACCACCGTGTTGCCCCTATACAATGTATCATTAAGTGCAAAAATAAAAATAAAATTAGAATACCCTGCAAGTTCTGAAAGAGATCAAGCCTCAGGCAGGTATGAGAAAGTAACTCAAAATTAACTCAAAAATAACGTAACGCATTACTTTCCATATAAAGTAACTAAGTACCGTAACTAGTTACTATTTTGAGGAGTAACTCAATATTATAATGCATTACTTTCAAAAGTAACTTTCTCCAACACTTATTACCACACACACGCACACATGAACACACAATAGAGCTACACTATTCTAAATAAACAAAGAATCATTAATCCATTTCCTGCAAGTAAATAAAGGTTTTCAATGAAATATGTGTAGTGTCACAAAGCAAACTGTCACATAGTTCCACAATGCACAATGAGAAGATAATACTAATTGTTTAATGTATTTGATGTATTTTACAATAAAGTAATTATTTTGAAGTTCATCAATGACTGTATTTTCATTTTTTTTCATGTTTTTTTAAAGTATAGCTGTAAACCTAAAATGTGATTAAACAAATGAGTAAATAGAGTTTTTTGATGACTGCAGAAATATGCTAAGTTAGTATGCACATTATCCCGCCAGTCACATTTGTGACTGACCATAAAACACACACTTTTCTATAGAAATAAAAAATATTAATAATTATAGATTTTTTTAAAGGGGTTACTAATGCCAAATAATTAAAATGTTTCAAGTAAGGGAAAAATTCAGATTTAATACAGTTGAAGTTAGAAATATTAGCCCCCCTGAATTATTATCCACCCCGTTTATTTTCCCCCCAATTTCTGTTTAACGGAGAGAAGATTTTTTCAACACATTTCTAAACATAACAGTTTTAATAACTCAGCTCTAATAACTGATTTATTTATCTTTGACATGATGACATTACATAATATTTTACTAGATATTTTTCGAGACACTTCTATTGACATTTAAAGACATTCTAGTGACATTTAAAGGTTTAACTAGGTTAATTAGGTTAACTAGGCAGGTTAGGGTAGTTAGGCAAGTTATTATATAATGATGGTTTGTTCTGTAGAATATTGAAAAAAATACAGCTTAAAGGGGCTAATAATTTTGATCTTAAAATGATTTTAAAAAAATTAAAAACTGCTTTTACTCTAGCCGAAATAAAATAAGAAAACATATTATCAGACATACTGTGAAAATTTGCTTGCTCTGTTAAACATCATTTGGGAAATATAAAAAAATAATAATAATAAAAGGGGGCTAATAATTCTGACTTCAACTGTAGGTTAAGATTACCTTTTTAAAATGAATCATGCAGCTCTAACACACAGCTTTTGCCTTCAACACTGCATAATAATCCTACCGATATGGGCTCTGAAGCACGATGACATCATCTCTTTTGCGCTGTCAGCCGGCAGCCGCTGATAAAATCACAGGCTCTTATCACAGGCACAGATTGTGCGAAGAATTCGTCTATAATAAGGCTGTGTAGTTACACCGACCACACAGGCAGATGTTTTAGTTTGCGCACACACACTCACATGCACAGACACACACACATTGCATCAGTGAGAGTTAATTGGCAGGAGAAGCATGGGGAGAGGCTGCGTGGAGCTCGTCCCGCAGGAACATCTTCATCCAGCTTCATCTTCCTCACAGGATCCTGCACTGAGCCGAGCATCTGTGTGAGCAATGCTCATCAGATCACACACAGCCTGCTTAAACACATGCAAATATACGTGAGGCACGCCAGATGTACACACAGCAGCATGAAGCGGTTATCCCAACTGAAGGGAAAACCCAACTGCAAAGTGACAGTCTGGACTCTCTGAGTGGAATAACACTCACTTGGTGGTATTAAAGAGCCCCGATTTTGCATTATAAAAGATGATATTTTGGTTTTGGGGTCTCCAACAACAGACTAATATGCATACAAGGTCATATTTTTACCTAATTATTCCAATGACTCCCATATGATTTGTTCAGCGACTCATTTGTACCCAAACCCTTCATTAGCGTGAGGCTAATCTGCGCTGATTGGTCCGATGACCCAGTCTGTTTTGATTGGTCAACTGGGTTCAGTGGGAGACAGAGAGAAATGCCCACTATGGCTATGAAGTAGAAGAGTATGTGAGAGACCAATGCAAGAATGCAAAAAAGCAATGCAGTTAAACACCAGCATATTACTCTACTCTTATCCCTAAACACAAGTAATAACAATGACACACATTCGTGCCCAACTGAGCCTGGTTTCTCTCAAGGTTTTTTAATTCTTCAAGTTTTTTCCCCGCCACTGTCGCCACTGGCTGGTTTGGGATCTGTAGAGCTGCGCATCAATGGATTTGCTCTTCAGTGTTTGGACTCTCAGTAGTGAATATTAAATCACACTGAACTGAGCTAAACTGAACTGAACTTAAACACTGAAAACTGAACTACACTGTTTCAATTTACTATGATCTTCTATGTGAAGCTGCTTCGACAACCTATATTGTAAAAGCCCTATACAAATAAAGGTGAATTGAATTGAATTTTAATCCACACAGTGGCGAAAGTTGAACTATTTTGAAAATTGACCGCACGTGTGAGGAACAGCTAATGGTGGCCATAGCAAAGACAAACGGCAGGATCGCGGGTTCAGAAACGTATTTAAATCGGTAAAGGAAGAAGCATACGTCACATTTTTAATGTTTTGGACACAATATGTGAAATAGCCCATAAAGATTTAATCTGAGAGATCAAGAACAAGCACTGATCTATAATAGATATGTGATTACAAGCCACATGGAGTGATTACAACTTACATCACACAATTAAATACATATTTTGCAAACTACACATAATGAAGCAACAATTTTAATTACACTTACATGTTATGGTACGGAGGAAGAAGAAACTGATCCATATAAACTTGAACAGTTACAGACAAAGTCTCTGTTAAAGTCTGACAAAGTCCCATACATAATAGTCTCTGCTGCTCATTCCTATAATAGCAAATGGCTGGTGAATCCCACGTTGCAGCGTAGGTTATTGTATCAAAAATGAACAAACACAGCACAGGGTTGGCTATACTGTGGTATTGTTGTGAAAATGAACTTTAACCCTTTAATCTCTATCTGTTAGTGATCATCATTTTCATGTCATGATCAGTCCTGTGATCCCCTGCGCTCCGCTAGTGTCTGAAGGGAAAGGTGCATTCACGTTTACCGGATCTGACACTACATATTTGGTGATGTACAGTATCGACGTTGACGCGTTCAAACAAAAGATCCGAACCCAACACGATTCATTTATTCGACTCTTTAATTTATTACTGTAGTTTTCAGTGGTGCATTCAACATGTCTTATTTGCATTTGACTTTAAACAGTGAAGTACTTGATTTCATTTGTAAAGTTGTTACATTTGTAACAAAATAAATACATTAAATTAAATTGGCAGTTACATAAAATGAAATAAATGAAATAAATGTAAATAAAAATATTATTAATATATAATTACAAATTTGATGACAACAATATTGGTATAAATAAAATTATTTATTTTATTGTATATATATATATATATATATATATATATATATATATATATATATATATATATATATATATATATATATATATATATATATATATATAAAAATATATATATATATATATATAATATTTTTATTCAATTTAATTTAATTTAATACAAAAATTATTTTAAATAATAATATAAATTATTTAATTAATTAAATTAAATTAAATTTTGTTTTATTAAAAAAAATACGTTATATAGTCAACATTATTTGATCTGAGCCTCCTATCCACCATAGCATTCAATGCTGAATCAATCTTGCTTACAAATGCACGCTACAGTCATGTGACTTTCACTGTGAGCGGATTTTAATTCAGAGGTTGTTGCTGTTGTCAAAGTCACATGATCTACTCAAACGAATCAATGAAGACATTCAATACACCATTTCACCTCATAATAACACGTAATGTCATGCAGAAGCACACAGACTCCCACCGCTCATATATGCTCCTTCAAAAGACCTTTAATCTACTGAGGTGTTATTCATATAACACTGCAACTAAAGTGTGTTTTCACATCGGCTCTATACAGTATGATTAATTTAAAATATTTAACAAAACAGACACACTTTAGCAAAGGCATCAAACTGCAATGGCAGAAACAAATATAGTTACTTTGTTAAGGAATGAAGATAAGAGGCAATCTAAAGTGTCAATTACAGCTGCAGAAAAGTGCTATTCCATAAAAGGAAAACATATTTTTTTTTATATAGAGAGAGTATATCTGGGAGGTTATGATGTGAATGTAACTAAATTGAGAGTCCGGTCACACATGGAGGGCCCGTCGGTGAGCAAAACCTATTTTCTTATCTCTCAGACACTCTTGGTCAAACACAGATTAAATGTGAGCCGATGCATACAGAGAAGAGGAGAGACCCACCAGAGGCCCAAAGAGCAAACCGGAAAGCCTGGCAGATGAGGAGCATTTCAGCACAACCCATAGAGAATAATAGTAAGAGAGTAAAGGGCATCGCTGCTCTTTCTGCAAGAGTAAAACCAGTCCTGCTGTTCCTGCTCCTCAAACAGGTGGTGATTCAGTAAGCCCAGAATGAAAATTGACCCTCACTTCCTGTCTTCGTTACTTCCTTACATGTCAAATTACAAGTGTAGCTTGCATTGCTTCTACAGGAAGTGGATGTGTTTTGTTGTCACTAGAGGTGTGTGATGTGTATTGTCTATAATGGATGCATAACATTTTTATAGCAGTTTTTATACCAGTAACTTTGTATACCAATGACAAAATTAGTTCAATATCTTTGGCCCATAAATTATGTATACAAAAATCTATTTTTATTACTTTATTCTATTTATTTTTTGTTAATGTTCAGTGACTTTGTTGCATTATGTATGCTTTATTTGGGAAATAGATTTTATTTGCATAAAAAACCTGAACACCCGCCTGTCATCCGCTGGAGACCTACTCACATCTTCAGTTGTCCACGATGGACAGCATTTTCCAGCCTTCGGCGCCTAAACTGCAGCTCTGCACAAGAAGTACGGTCAAAAGAGAAATGCCCAACTGAGCCTGGCTTCTTTTAAGGTTTTTTTTTCCTTCATTTTTGTCAATTGGTGAAGTTTTGTTCCCCGCCACTGTTGCCACTGGCTAGTTTGGTTTGAGACTTGTGGAGCTGTGCATCGATGAATTTTCAGTGTTTGGACTTTCAGCAGTGAAATTTAAACCACACTGAACTAAACTGAACTTCAACTCTGAAAACTGGACTGACAGGTTCAATTTTATTAGAACCTAAGCTGCTTTGACACAATCAATATTATAAAAGAGCTATAGAACTCAATATGAATTGAATTGAAAAAACGTCCTAAAAATGAATAGTTAATTAATAAAGTTAAGAGATCAGTTCCAACTATGCTTAAGTTAAGGTTTTAAAATAAAAACAGTCATTTGCTGTATGTTGTTGCCATTTGTTTTTGCAATTATGCTGAAAACTTTGATAATTCATATTTATATTTATTGGCCTATACAGGTATTTATGGGTCTAAACAGGTATCAGTTATCGGTATCCGTTAAAAAAAGTGCACCCCTATTGTCCATAAAAATACTGTAATTATTTAATGACCTCATCAATTATAATATAATATGAACAAAAAAGATTCCAACCTCTTACACTTTTGTGATGAAGCCTAATAGAATACAGTTCTAAAGATTCTACATCAAGTTGAAAGAATCAACTTTTGTGCTAAAAAAAAATCCATAATCCATTTCCATATGACAGTAACAGCAACATGTTTCTTTTTTATGAATCTGTTTTGAACAAATCATACGACTCAATGATTCAATGACCTATCTAAAAAGATAATTAATTCCTAAATGACTCATCCATTTTGAACAAATAGCTTGAATGAACGATTCGGTGAGTTGTGTCAGTGGTTTTGGAGTCAGATATTTATTTACCCATGACAGTCCGAAACCAACCAACATAATAAACGGCCTCAGCAAAATGTTGTTTATTTACATTTTTAAGGTATCAGAAAAGCTGTCTACAAATGTGTTTTATTTTTTAAAGTCCACTATGTTACTCTAGTGGCACAGAAACTACTTTACCCTTAAAGGCACAATAGGTCATTAAGACATCTAGAAAACCAATAAAACAGAGTTACGTATTGTGCTGACTTATGTGCTTATATTATCCCAAATTATTTAAAGAATCTTCAGTAGAAGAAACCCAGAGAAATAAGCTATTTTAACTAGTGACATGGACCGCTTCCTGTGTCACCATACTAGACACCCTAGATTTTTTGTTTGATTTTATAGAAACCAGTGAAACATCAAAGATGACAGAACAGCAAACTGAAAACCAGAAGCTTTCAATTGTGGCATAATAAAATCTCTGCTGCTATGCTTGTCTCTGATCAGCAATTACTTCAGCAACCTTGTTTTGCTTTGACTGCTTTCAGCCTTACTCTGCTTCATACTACCATAATAATAAGTCCCATAGGATGCAATGAAGACAACAACCCCCATGACTCCACACTCAGTCATGGCATCATCAGACTACACCTTTGTTTGTTGTGAATATGCACCCTCTTGTGGCAAAAATGACATATTCTGCTTTTAAGTACAGAATTATTGTGGATAATGGTTGTCGATTTTATAATAACAAATAATTGGATAAACTGCCAGATATTGTGACATAGAATGCACATTTTCATGCAGAATAACTGACTTATTGATTTTCAGATAAAAAAAATTATGTTAACTTGACATGTTTGTCAAATAACTGCAAACATATCATTTTTTTATTCTTTAAAAGAGTTCAACTGCACTTTTAAAATATTATCTTGCTCACAGCATAGTACAATTGCATAAAAGCAATCCTGAGGTAGCGATTTGTAACATAAAACCTTCACTCAGTTCCAGCTGTGTGCTAATGTGTTGATAGTTCAGCTGTGAAACCTGCTAGAACATGAAAGAAATCAGCAAAACAGAGCCGGTGTGGAGTTTAAAGGGAGATGGAGAGATACCCAAACCTAATTAAGCACCAACATAAAAGTAAAAAAAAATCCAGCCCCCAGACCGCTATTCTGAAACACTAATCATAATGTTAAAAATCCTCTTTATCTCCCGCTGATGGAGATCTGGAAGATGATCCCCAAAGCTCTGGAAACGACCGCCCCTTGGCTTCTGAATCCACCTCACATGTGCATGACCGAGTGGCTCATGCAGATTTCAGGATTTAACTCTCTGCTTCATATTCCAGACATATATAATCACCTTACACACTTTGATCTGCTTACTCATGTAATCTTTGGCTTTTGTCCTTCTCATTTGTCCTCATTGTTCATGATGTATATCATATGGCTCGCTGTGAAGATGCATTGCAGGTTAATTCAACAAAAACAGCATGTGGAAGTAGTGTGGTTTACAAATGCACATTGTAATTGACTTATCCGCTGGTTTAGTGAGATATATTTATTAGGTTTTTGGTAAAGACTGATATTGCATATTTGATTAGTCATACACACTTCTCTTATTTTTACAAACATTTTCAAATTTTATTTGATCTTTTTACAAATTAATTTGCACTAAAAAAGGGTAACTAACTTAACTTATTTTATTTAGGTCAAAACATCTAGTAGTATTACTGAATCAACGTGTTTCACTGTATATTTTTAAAATATATATGTTATACCCTATAATAATTACAGGTTGTCACCTTTTTCATCAGTATTTATTCATTATTATTTCATGTTTAGATTAGATTAGATTAGATTAGATTCAACTTTATTGTCATTACACATGTACAAGTACAAGGCAACGAAATGCAGTTTAGGTCTAACCAGCAGTGCAATAGCAGCAAGTGCAGGATACAGGTATAAGTTATAAAGTGCAGTTATAGAAAAACTATGGTGATATTTACAGATGGATGTACTATGAACATTATATACAGGTTGTATTAGCTATGAACAGATTTACAATAAATGAATATATGTACAGGATACTATTAATAGCAGAAGTGTGCAGATAGATAAACATAATTACAAATGTCCATGTGCAGTGGGTATGTCCAGTTCAAATAAGTGAATCAGTGCAATGAATATGTGCAAACTTTAAATGTGCAAACGTTAAATAGTGCAGTGATTGTGAGGAGTATAAGTTAGAGGAGTGTGGAGGGTGTATTGGGGGGGGCAAAATTATTTTAAAATTAGTTTATATTAAGAACTCATTTTAGCAGTTGCAGTTTTAGAATTAGTTTTATAGCATTTACACAAGCATGAAACTATCAGAATATGTACAATAAACAATTTTATACTTGATGTTTCGTGTAAAATCTGGGACTTAAAGCAAAACTACCATTCCGTGCAAACCCTGTAACAGTTGCTGGTGTCCCCTTCTGTTAATTAGTGAAATAATCAATAGCTTAAAAGTAAAAGATTCAATAAAAGGCCTGAAGTTCAACCATCAAATACAACCTCTCTCTTTCAGACAAGCCACACATTTGTCAATAAAAATGAGTAAATAAAGGGCAGTAAGTCATTAGTAGTAGTAGTAGTAGTTCACTATGGCACCTCATTTACCACTATGGCACCCGAGGGGCTGGCATGTTGTCAGCTTCATTTACACCCAAATGACAATACACCAAGAGCCATCCCTCAACAACAACAAAATAAATAAAATAAAAATCAACCAGGTCTGTCTGCTGTCTGTAGCTAAACTCACGTTTCCTATTAGCGAACCAACAAACACGCTGCAGGTCAACAGACTGTCACAATCAGAGCTGTTAAAATCAGTTCTGCCAGATTTAGAATCTGTGCCTACCGCCGTGCTATCATTTAAAAGTCTTCATCTCATGCCATGATGCCATCTGCAGTGTTTATGAAGCATATGGCATCACGGTGCTGAGTATTCAATACTCACATATGAGAATGTGAGGCCATCAGCACCATGGACAGCTCCGTAACACAGAACTATCAGTACCAAGGACAGCTCCTGTAAGTTTCAGAACCATGGAGAGCTAAATAATTCAGCCCTTGCTGCATTTACTATTGTGGATCACGCTCCCAGTTTGGGTATATTTATTCAAAAGAACTGAAACAAATTATTTTAAAGAATGAGGTTATGCTACAAATAGTGAAGAAGCAAGGTTTGTAAACTGAAACTATTTTAGTAAATTGAAACCTTTTGTGAAGATGCTTTTACAGAGATATCAGTCAAGCATGATTATATACAAAAACATCTTAACCATAAAACATGTGTTCTGTCTGTTGTTCATCTGCCAAAAAATCTATCTTTAATCTTTAATATGAAGACATTTTTTTTCATAATAATGTTTTTCAGTTCATTGCCTGAATTTTTATACATTTTTATTACTTAAAAGGTTTGCACATGAGTTATTGTAAGCTGTGTATGCACTCATTTTTGCTGTTGCTCTGGACGACATGGGATATTTTCTGTTAACTTTGCTTATCTACAACAGCTAAAACTAAAACTGAAATTAAATATATGAAAAATAAATAGAAATTTCTTCACAAAACAAAAACTAAACTAAAACTAACAAAACCATTAATGAAACGAATTAAAACTAAAATAAAAATTCATAGCAAATATAAAAATAGCATTGAAATAAAAATGCAAAAATGCAAAACTATAATAAGCTTGTGTAATGTGAGTTGGACGCTGACAAAGGATGATGCAGATCCAAATGCAGATTTATTATGCAGAGAATAGTCAGGCAGGCAACAGTCAACACAGGAACAAACAAATGTTTACGGGCAATCCAGAGTCGTAGTCAAATATCAGGCGAATGGTTAACACAGGCAGGCAGCAGGTAACATAAACTAACAAGATGAGGGTCAAAAACACAGCAAGACAAGGCAAGGAAAACACATCATAATGTTCACAATACTGTTTACAAGAATCAGCAAAGAAGGTTGCATGTGTGTTGTGTATATAGTCCACGTAATCAGTTCATGAGCAGCTCCCAGCCGTGAGTGTGTAAAATCAACAGAATGAGGAACAGGTGTGTGTGAGCAGTGCATGACTGGAACTTGTAGTCCATATACTGGTGGATTTGTAGTCATTAGTGCAGCTGCTAGATCGCTGGTGATCATAACACCATGGTGAGAGGTACATTTGGCTTTGCAACGAAAAAATTACGTTGAAATTTTAACAAGACGTCACAAGTGCATCTGTGTTCAAAGGTCATTTGAGTTCACTGTGTTTTATTCCATCAAATTAGTTTCTCTTTGTATTCCTTACAGTACAGTAACATCAACACATTTGTAATATTGCTGCGGAAAGACTTCTTACAAGTGACTTGTGAAATCTATTAAGTTGCCTTTTATAATCAATGAATGATGAACTGTGTGGTGAATAAGACACCTCATTGTACCCAGTTTTTGGATTTACAATTTAAAGCAACTCACTCCCATAGTTGAGACAAAGCGTTGGGAGACATAGAAACATAGGATGGATATCTGTATGATCCATCACAGACCTGATAATAAGCCAATCAGGAAAACAGTGTGAACAACAGGACCACCCAAATAGCCAAACTAGACATTGAAGATCAATGAAGTCTGATCATTATTTAAACCCTCCAAAAATTAGTGCTGTGGCCTGTCTTTGTGGCTTTATCTGGCTTTGTGCTTTATTCGAAGAGGCCGCAACTTCATTCGCTTAACAAGCTTTGTGGAAAAGAAGCTTTTGTAATGGCATTATCAAAATTGCAGTTCGGCATTCATAAGCCGATTGATATGTAATGCTGCTTTCTGAACTATAACTTTATACTGAGGATGAATTCACCTGCTTGAAGATGGCCAAGTATTTTTTTTATGTCCAAAGCCACTAAATCAATATTGCATGATCTTAATTAAACACAAATATGTCTGACAAGCAATTAGCAGCAGTTGAAATTCACAGGCACTTCAGTTTTCAGGCTACTTGGATGCTTGTGCTGCTTTTAAGACAAAGGTGAACATCCTTTTCACATTGTGAATTCATTAAAATGCTTACAAAGCTTAAATGGTTAAATGTTTTCATAATTAGAATGAAAATGACATCATTTAATTAATAAACAACCAATTATTAAATTACCAATTTAATAAATATCAGTGCAATGCAGTTTCCATGACCTAATTCACATTTTTGTACATTTAAGTATAATTTATATTTACTTGGCCTTATATTCACCAAGCCAACATTAAAACACTTAATCACAACTAATCATAAGTTTGTATTTACATTATATACGTGCATTTAACTATGCATATAAGTTAATTGTGTGTGTGTGTGTGTGTGTGTGTGTGTGTGTGTGTGTGTGTGTGTGTGTGTGTGTGTGTGTGTGTGTGTGTGTGTACACTCACCAGCCACTTTATTATGTACACCTGTCCAACTGCCTGTTAACGCAAATTTCTAATCAGCCAATCACATGGCAGCAACTCAATGCATTTAGGCATGTAGACATGGTCAAGCCGATCAAAATGGGGTAGAAATGTCGGCGCCAGTGGTGTAGTGGTCAGTGCGCCGACACATGCACTCACGGCGACCCGAATTTGATTCCTGCCTTGTGGTCCTATGCCAATCCTTCCCCTCTCTGTCCTATCCATTAAGGTGAAAACCCGGAAAAAATAGTTATTAAAAAAAAAAAATGGGGAAGAAAGTTGATTTAAGTGACTTTGAACGTGGCATGGTTGTTGATGCCAGATGGGCTGGTCTCAGTATTGGAGAAAGCCAACAGTAACTCAAAAGACCACTCGTTACAGCTGAGGTATGCAGAAGAGCATCTCTGAATGCACAACACATATAAACTTGAGGCGGATGGGCTACAACAGCAGAAGACCACACCGGGTGCCATTGCTCTCAGCTAAGAACAAGAAACCGAGGCTACAATTTGCACATAGGCTCAACAAAGTTGGACAATAGAAGATTGGAAAAAACATTGCCTGGTCTGATGAGTCTCAATTTCTGCTATGAAATTCATATGGTAGGGTCAGAATTTGGTTTTAGCAACATGAAAGCATGGATCCATCCTGCATTATATCAATAGTTCAGGCTGGTGGTGGTGTTGTAATGGTGTGGGGGAACTTTTCTTGGCACACACCTTGGGCCCATTAGTACCAATTGAGCATTGTGTCACTGCCACAGCCTACCTGAGTATTGTTGCGGACCATGTCCATCCCTTTATAAACACACTGTACCCATCTTCTGATGGCTACTTCCAGCAAGATAACACGCCATGTCATAAAGTGCGAATCATCTCAGACTGGTTTCTTGAACATGACAATGAGTTCACTCTACTCAAATGGCCTCCCCAGTCACCAGTGCTCAATCCAATAGAGCACCTTTGAGACAATAGGTACATATTTAAATGAATGAATGAATGAATGAATAAATCAATCAATGAACAAAGGAATAAAGGAACGAATTAAAAATGAAGGAATGAACAAACGAAAGACAGACAAGCAAATACATAAGCTCACACTATATACAATTAATTAACTGGAAATCAAAATGTTCTTTAAAAATAGTAAGCAAAATACAGTAGGATATTCTTTTCTTAGATTTTACAGCATGTCTGCAGATGGTTGGCTTGATTGTGTTCACAGCAAGTCAATCATGCAATGTCACAGCATGAGAGCAGAAATGTAACAGTTTTTTGGGACTGGCCCGAGACTAAGAAGCAGACGTTCTCTCCTCATGCGGGGATCCCATTAAATCCCACGGGATTAGTGTTAGCTCAGTCAGTTTGGAACAGATTTAACCGCTCCGCACTCCTCTCTGACCCTGCCATAAGGACCCGAGCATTATACAAAGGAGATGCAATGACAACCATACCTCTCACCTTGTGTGTAAGACTTGACATCCTCCATTCTTAGAGTCTATTTTACCTCATTAACAGCCACCACAAGGTGATTATTGAAGAAAAAAACCCAGATGAATGACCAAAGAAAATAGGATGAGCAGCAGCTGTCAGTCAAATAGTCAGAGGGCAGGGCTAATACTAATTATAGCCAATCAAAACACACTGAGTCTAAGTGTTTGAGAAAAGGAAGGGTGTCAAATTTAGAAAAGATTGATTAATATTAGAAAATTGATGTTGATTGTTGACAATGTCTTTGATAGTCATTTAAATGGGGAAGACTTATATTGAAGACTTAAATACCGAAAGTGAGCATTCAGTGTTGGTCTTTGTTCTGTGGATTTTAAAGAGTGTTTTGTGCTTTCTCTCTCTCCAACCTCTCTCTTATCCTCTCTCTAAACTTTCTCCAAGTTTAATCTGAAATTCAAAGGATTAGTGATAACCAGCAGTGAAGTGTAAATCTGCCCTAAGATCAGAGAAAAAGCAGGGGATCTCTAGTCTTGTTCTGTGCTTAAATTTGTTATAATTTAAATGTATATACCATTGCATTCATAGACAGAAAAATAAATAAAAAACAAAAATAAAGTCTACAAACAATTTGTCACCTTACAATTAAAAGGTTATATCTGACATTTCTGGCAAAATTGAGTTATTGACAATATTGACATATTCTTATGAAATGATAACTTATTTACATAAGTTATTTTTTATAAGTTGTTTACATTTTAAGACTTTTTTATTTTAAAACAAATGTTACACACAAACTGTTTGCTATGGAATGCAAAAACTTTGAAGCTCAATACCTCAAAATCATTCACAATGCAGACAGAACCTTTAAATTCCAAGGTGACAAATTCTCAAAATCCTTGATATTATAAAAATTATAATTTTAAAATAAATTATTATTATTATATATTTTAAGTAAGACCAACCCAGGCTCATTCTGAATATGTACCCCTAGATATTTCTAGAGAGCGCCAAATATGTCCCAGGGCTACTTTTTTTTGCAGTTTTTGTTTTCGCAAATCCACCAGAGACTGCTGTGTACGCTCTTTCAGATCTCAAATTTCTCTCGCGGGCGCCAGCTGTTCTCGCATAATCCACCAGAGGCTGCTGACTGATTGTTCGACTGACCCACCCTCCTCCTTCCCTAAACCCAACCAATTTTTTTTTTTAAAGCACCGATTGACCCATACACCCATTTCCATAAGCCCTAAAGTTTTAAAAAGCAATTCAGAAATAAGAAAAGCCCTGTTTCTCATCCTGTCTCATCCTCAGCCCCACATTCTCATCCTGTTATTTACTTGTTTATTTTATTTTTTGGATTCAGCTTTTGTCTTTCTACATTTACATTTACATTTAGTCATTTAGCAGACGCTTTTATCCAAAGCGACTTACAAATGAGGACAAGGAAGCAATTTACACAACTATAAGAGCAGCAGTGAACAAGTGCTATAGACAAGTTTCAGGTGTGTAAAAGTCTAAGAAGCAAAGCATTAGTAAAGTTTTTTTTTTTTTTTTTTTTTTTAAAGAGAGAGAGAGAGAGAGAGAGAGAGAGAGAGAGAGAGAGAGAGAGAGAGAGAGCACAGTTAGTGGTATAGCCAGAGAGGCAGTTGCAGATTAGGAAGGAAAGTGGAGACTAAACAGTTGCGTTTTTAGTCGTTTCTTGAAGACAGCAAGTGACTCTGCTGTTCTGATGTAGTTAGGGAGTTCATTCCACCAACTGGGCAGATTGAATGTGAGAGTTCGGGAAAGTGATTTCTTCCCTCTTAGGGATGGAACCACGAGGCGACGTTCATTCACAGAACGCAAGTTTCTGGAGGGCACATATATCTGCAGAAGTGAGAGCAGATACGAAGGAGCCAAGCTAGAGGTCACTTTGTAAGCAAACTGGAGCCATTATTGCTGGACTCGAACCCCGGGATCATGGTCAACTCCTCTCTGCATCTCAAGTCCGCCAACGTACATGACGAGTTAACTGGACAAACTGGTAATAGCAGGAAAGCTGTCCATACGGAGGTAAGCGCTCAGCTGGTAAGAGCGAAAAGGAACAGAATCATACCGTAGCGTTTATTTTAAAGACAAAATGCAGCCATACGTACTTCTGGCTACATGATTCGCAATCTCCAGAAATGTATATAGGGCTATGTTTTCAAAAAAGTTCACCTTAAGCAAATACAAATTACTCATTATCTTCCCCTTAAGTGATTTAAAACATTTGTAAATTTGAACACAAAAGGCGTTTTTTTTTTTTTTTTTAAGAATACTGGAGACCAGTAGCAGTTGACTTCCATGGTTCCATGGTAGGAATAAAAATACACTATGGAAGTCAATGGCTGTAGGTTTACAACATTCTTCAAATACCTTCTTTTGCGTTCAGTAGAAGTAACACAAAGAAGAGTGAATAGGAGAAAATGGGAGGGGGTTGAATAAATGATGATAAAATTATTATTTTTGGGTGAACTATCCATTTAGGTACAAAACAAGTTGGCTATGTGCGATTTCATATAGCTTCAGGAGGATGAAACAAAACTAATAATTCATCTCAAGTCCGCCAACGTACATGACGAGTTAACTGGACAAACTGGTAATAGCAGGAAAGCTGTCCATACGGAGGTAAGCGCTCAGCTGGTAAGAGCGAAAAGGAACAGAATCATACCGTAGCGTTCATTTTAAAGACAAAATGCAGCCATACGTACTTCTGGCTACATGATTCGCAATCTCCAGAAATGTATATAGGGCTATGTTTTCAGAATGAGCCTATGTTGCAACCAACAATATGTACAGTATATTATATACATTTATACCAAAACTGTAATTTAAAAACGTTTTTAACTATAAAAAGACAACTAATTAAAATGCAAAAAAGTTCACCTTAAGCAAATACAAATTACTCATTATCTTCCCCTTAAGTGATTTAAAACATTTGTAAATTTGAACACAAAAGGCGTTTAAAGAGCCCATATTATACATGAAATAGGGTCATATTTAGGTTGTAAGGGTCTCCAACAACAGTCTAATATGCATGCAAGGTCATAAAACACTTTGATGGTCTTATAATCTGCATTTATTTTTACCTAATTATCCCAACGACTCCCATATGAATCGTTCAGCGATTCATTTGTTCCCAACCCCCTCCTCAGCGCGAAGCTAATCTGCGCTGATTGGACCGATGACAGCCTGCTGCGATTGGTCGACAGTGACAGGCTTCAGCACGAGACAGAGTGAAATGCCCAGCTGGTAATCAACTATATAAAAGTAGTCACAGTGCATACACGCTTCATAGTGTAAGGCTTTTTTCACACACACACACAACCCTCCTCAGAAGAACTGGGGAGATCGACGCGAGTCTCTCTCTCTCCCTCTCCCTCTCTCTCTCTCACACACACACACAACGCTCCTCAGAAGAACTAGGGAAAGCGACGCGAGTCTCTCTCTCTCTCTCTCTCTCTCACACACACACACACACACAACGCTCCTCAGAAAAACTAGGGAAAGCGACGCGAGTCTCTCTCTCTCTCTCTCTCTCTCTCTCTCACACACACACACAACGCTCCTCAGAAGAACTAGGGAAAGCGACGCGAGTCTCTCTCTCTCTCTCTCTCTCTCTCTCTCTCTCTCTCTCTCTCTCTCTCTCTCTCTCTCTCTCACACACACACACACACACACACAACGCTCCTCAGAAGAACTAGGGAAAGTGACACGAGTCTCCTGTCTCCTAGCTTACGATCGATCGCCATAGCAACGACAAACGGCAGTGGAACGCGAGCTCACAAAAGCCTTTAACGTTAAATCCGTAAACAAAGCGGCACGCGTCGCGTTTTTAACGTGGCTTACATGTGATAAGAGAATATAAAGAGTAACCGCGTGTACTGTACCAGGTTAACAACTCATCTTTGGGTAGAGACTGTCAATATTATCCATCTGAGCACAGCGTGACTTCATTCGACCGGCGGCGTCTGTGTGTGTGTGTCTAGTGTTTTTTCTGTGTTAGTGGGCGGGGCCGCAGGTTTCAAATCTCCCTGGTTTGCGCGCGTAACTACTGGCGAGGCTTGTGTTTCGTGGCTGCGTCATCGCGAAACACCTAATGACTCGTTATCAAGGCGACTCGTTTGAAGCACTATGAGTCGACTCTTTTATAGATGAATCAATAGTTTTAAACACTGTACACTTACAGATTTAAGCCTTAGCTGGATATTTCACTTCACTACACACTACATGGAAGGGCATTTTCAAAAACCCATAATATGGGCCCTTTAAGAATACTGGAGACCAGTAGCAGTTGACTTCCATGGTTCCAAGGTAGGAATAAAAAAACACTATGGAAGTCAATGGCTGTAGGTTTACAACATTCTTCAAATATCTTCTTTTGTGTTCATTAGAAGTAACACAAAGAAGAGTGAATGGGAGAAAATGGGAGGGGGTTAAATGATGGTAAAATTATAATTTTTTGGTGAACTATCCATTTAAGTACAAAACAAGTTGGCTATGTGCGATCTCGTATAGCTTCAGGAGGATGAAACAAAACTAATAATTCGTGCCACCATTACCAGCGATCTAGGCCTTGTAGATCGCTGGAAAACACACACTATCACCAGGACTACAAATCTACCACTGAATATGAACTACAAACCCCATCATGCACCTCACACACACCAGTTCCAGTTCTCTCCCTGATTGCACACTAGAAGCTGGAAACTCATCATAAACTGATTACTAGGACTATAAAGACATCTCATTCACAAACACTCTTTGCTGAGTCTTGTTTACCAGTAACATTACAAAGCGTTATTCTCATCAAGTCTTGCCGTGCCTTTTGATCCTTGCCTTTCTTCTTGTTTATACCCTTTGCACAGACCTCTTCGCTTGTGACTAGTGATGGTGAAATGAATCTTTCTGAACCAGTGAACCGTTTAACGCAATTGTATTGGAAAAAGGTTTGTTACTCGAAGCTTACAAAATCAGTGCTCAATGAAGACCTCTGCTGGTTAAAGTGTGGGAAAACACTGTGTTGCAAAAATGTCAAATGTTCACAACTGACTAACTCATTTATGTTGTACTACAACAATAGTAATATAAACAAATTTCCCAATTACTGTATTTTTTTACATATAAAGCATGTTACATTACACCACCAATGACTATAATAAAATCCAAGGTATTCATAAGTATTTACATTTACATCCACACCCCTGTTCAGAGCGTGGATCAAACTCGCGATTCCTGCATGGGAGCTGAATGATCTAAGGAAGAGGCTATGATAGTGAGGCATTTACATTGCATTCATCAGCTGCCCTCCTTTACACACTATACTACATTATGCAGTGCCATTCCTTCAAGATAGTCATAAATAATACGCTATTACACACCAGTATAGTTCAAATGCTTTTTACTATAAATAACTATTGTATTTTAGTTAAATTACTGGTTTGTGGGACCGGTGCAGTGCTTTGAAATAGTAAATTTGTATGTAATCGACGCCTAATTTCTCACTGTACACTTACTATACTAACCCATGAGGGTGTTTAAACCTTCATTCATTCATTCATTTTCTTTTCGGCTTAGTCCCTTTACCAATCAGGGGTTGCCACAGCAGAATGAACCACCAACTTATCCAGCATATGTTTTACGCAGCGCATGCCCTTCCAGCCGCAACTCTCATCACTGGGAAACACCCATACACTCTCATCCACAAACATACACTACAGACAATTTAGCTTACCCAATTCACCTCTACCGCATGTCTTTGGACTTGTGGGGGAAACCGGAGCACTCAGAAGTAACCCACGCGAACACAGGGAGAACATCCAAACTCCACACAGAAATGCCAAATGACCCAGCGACCTTCTAGCTGTGAGGCGACAGCGCTACCCACTGTGCTACTGCGCCGCCATTGTGTGTAAACCTTTGAATCAAAATTCGAAGCAGTCTCGTGGGTATAGGAGAACATGAAGCTTCGCATGTCACTGATCACGTGATTATGGCTAAACAAATCAAGCTCTGGTACACTGCTTCACTGTGAGATGTATCTTTTTTTGATACATGCTTCGAAGCCTCGGTGCACAACGTCACATCACTACCTGTGACCACGACTACTCTCTGGATTACCCTCATGCTAATGTTTGCTCCTGTTTGACCATTGCCTGCCTGACTAATCTTTCAATAAACTGCACATGGACCCTCAACTCCATTGTCCAACGTTTTAATGTTACAATTCGGTTGTTTTTCACAAAAGGCAGACATAAAAGAATGTAATTTAGAACTATGTGATGGTGGGCAAATGATGAAGGACATTTCATTTTTCATTTGAGCTTTAAAACAAAGACGCTCACTATAATATGTTACTCAACAGTTACCTGCTTGCATGCTAAACCTTCCCGCTTTATTGAACCATTACATCACTTCCTTTCCCTCCTTAGCACTCATGTGCTCTCACACCTTGAGCGACATTAGTGTGAGTGTATGTGTGTGTGTGCGAGAACGAAAATATCTCAGGAACTGTAAAACAACAGCTCAGAGGCACATAGCGACAGCAGCTAACATGGAGCTAATTTCTTTCCTGAGAGCGGTTCGCACGCGGCACTAACTGCCCCTTAAACGGCCCCAAACACACCAACACTCACTCACACAATACCCTCCAGAAAGCACTTCATCAGCTCACCCTATGCATATATTCATAGAGATATGCAAACGCTTTATGCGTGTGGGTTTTTTTTCTCCTGCCTTTGCACAAAATCCTGCAGAAAGACCTCTGAGAGAACGGGAATTGATAATGAGAGGTGAGAACCTGCCCGTCACACAGATGAGACGCAAACATATTACACTAAACCCTAAAGTACAGTTGAGTCTGTGAATAAATGGTGTAAAGGAGATGCTTATTGTGCTCTCTGAATACTGTGGTGCTTTTCCAGAGCTCTGAATGCATGGCTTGTGGTCTCATAGAAGAAACACTGCTGATATTAGTGTGTTCGTCACACAGAGCCGCAGGGCACACAGTCACACACACATGCACATGTGCCTGATAAACTGGCCTGTCAACACTCCAGACGTGTGTGCTGAGCTGCTAGGTTGAAGACAATTGAAAAAAACAATAGGGCAGGGAGGTAAGACTATATATACAGTATACTTTATATGAAAGACTTTTTTGGTGATGGCAGCTTAAAGACGCCTCTCATATGGAGAATGAAGTCACATGCATTGCACAGGTGTGATTTTATTACAGACTTCGTGTAAAATTCTTGATGGTTCTGTGGGTCTCGTCTATCAAATCTGATCTTTATTTTGTATTCTCTATTGGATTCAAGTCAGGTGATTGGCTGGGCCATTCTACAGCTTGATTTTCTTTCTCTGAAAGCATTTGAGAATTTCTTTGGCAGTCTTCATCTAAATCATCCTGATAATGTAGATGTTGGACTGAAGCGGCTAATTTTCATTTACACTGACGAAGGGCAGAGGGTTGCTGAATAACCTCTGAGAGATTTCAGCTGCTGTCCGGGCTTTCACTGCCTTTCTAAACCTCCCTTTCGTCATGTGTTCAATTCTTTTTTTCCTGTGTCATTTCATTTTATTACACATAACTTAATTTGTAAACTAATTAGATTTGCTTTCTTTTTTTAATATATGTATTTCTTTGGTTGTTATCAACATCTGGTGAAAAATTCAAGTCAACAGCACCTTTAGAAATATGTTTTCTGAGAAAAATGTTGACGTGTTGAATACTTATTTCCCCTATTGTATATGTGTGTGTGTATATACAGCTGGTAAAATAAAAAATACATTATGTATTTAACAAGTTATGTTTTTTTTTCAAGGTAAATATATTTCTGACATTATATTATGACATTAAATTTACCCAGATTTTGGTAAAAACTATCCAAACATACAAATAAAGCAAAACAAAAAAAATCTAAAAAATTAATAATGTGTAATGACAATGAAATGACACAAAGAGGCAACACATAAATAAAATAAAATAAAATAAAATAAAAAAAAATAAAAAAATAAAAATAAAATAAAATAAAAAATAAATAAATAAATAAAATTAAATAAAATTAAAAAATAAATAAATAAATAAATAAATAAATAAATAAATAAATAAATAAATAAATAAATAAATAAATAAATAAATAAATAAATAAATAAAATAAAACAAAACAAAATAAAATAAAATAAAATAAAATAAAATAAAATAAAATAAAATAAAACAAAACAAAACAAAACAAAACAAAACAAAACAAAACAAAACAAAATAAAATAAAAACAAATATTATATTATCAAAAATTAAATTAATATAATTTTACATTCCTCACCATACAATGTCAGAGAATGACATCAGCACCACCCCTTGTCACTCAAAACACTCTCATTCTTCATAAACCTCAAACTAACTCCAAAAACATCAATTAAAAAGATTCACACTGGTCTTACATGAGTAAGGGACACAAACTTCAATATAATTACAACGCGGTTTGTAAATATGAGATGGAACTATAAGATTCACCGCCTTTGTCGACCATGTAAAGGCTGAGTGTATATCACACAGCAATGAGCTCGAGTTAATGTACTGTAACCGGTTTGGGGATTTGGGTGTCTGCTGCCTAGGCAACGCAACCTAGAAGGCACAGTGACACAATGCGTTCACAGGAAGACTGGCACAGTGTCGAAACCAGCCACGATGCGGCAAAACTCCAGTGACTCTGTCTGCAGCAACAGCAAAAACTCAAGAGCTTTTCTCTGCTTAAGGCAAGACACCACAAGTAACAATTAACCAATAATTATCACTGTACTTCCCCACTGGATTTATTACATTAAGAATGATAAAATATTTGTTTTACAAATTTTCTAAAAGTAATGTTAAAATATGCAAAAAATCCAATTTAGAAAATAATGATGGACAAAAATACATCATCAGATTTGTTTTCAGACTATATTGCATATAATCAATTAAATAATTGCTGTAAACAGCTGTAAAAAAAAACAATAAATATATGAATAAAACTGTAAGTGTTTGTTATTAATAAGTGCTGCAGAAGTGGAGATTAAGATTGTTTTTGGATGTTTTCTTTACATTAGAATAGACTGAAAAAAAAAACACGCAATAAAAAGGCAAATGTCTAAAATCTCAAAACCAACAAGCATGTAAAAAAACTTGAGGACAGACAGACACTGAAATCACAGCTTTGTTGTCTTTCACAAAACAAGTGGTAAGAGGACAGTGTAAAAGCAAAGATACTTGAATTTGACATTAGCCTGATCCATCTTTGCTGTGCTGAGTATATAAAGTCAAACTGAACCCTAAGACTGATCTGAGGTCAGAGACTCACCGTTGACCGTGAGATGCACCCAGCTGCCGTTGTGAAAGGTGTGGTACTGTTGTTCCAGCATCAGGACCTTGCACTCGTACCAGCCCTGGTCTTCTGATCGAACCCTCTCAATACGTAGAGATGACTTGCCATGCAGGGTGGCTCGGCCTGTGGGGTTCAGATGCACAAAAAACATTGAGAAATGCTAAAAAGGATTTTCTATCATTTTATTATTTAAATTTAGTAATATTATTATTTAAACACAGTAAATTAAAAAAATATATTTTAAGGTCAGTATTATTAGCCCCTTAAAAATATAAATACATATTTTTCAATTAAACCACTGTGGTCCAATGAATTGCCTAATTAACCTATCCTCCTTCATAAACCTAATTAACCTAGTTAAGCCTTTAAATGGCACTTTAAGCTAAAAACTAATATCTTGCAAAATAAGTAGAAAAATATGATGTACTGTTATCATGGTAATATAGTTTCATCAGGTTTCACCAAGTTAAATGTAAGACTTGTTTAAGTCCATTAAGAATGAAATTTTAGACTTATACAGGGCTAAATGCTAAGGAATTTTTTTTCCAGTTGGAAAAGATTTTCACTAGCCCTATCAAAAATAATTAAAAATAATTAATTAAAAGTATTTTATATAATAATAAAAATTATTTTTATTATAATTTTCAAATATATCCATTCACAAACCCTATAACCCTATTACCAAGAATAGAACAAAATATAGCTGCTAATGACTTTAGTCTACAATAATAATAATTTAACAATAAAAATATATATAGTTCAGGTCAGTATCCTCAGCCGTAAAATAAATATAAAACTTTTAAGCAAATGTTACTTTAAGGAAAGTAATATTTATTAATTTTTATTAATATTTTTTAAATTTTATTAATTTAGCTATTAATTTAGGCGGTTTAATAATTCTGACTTCAACTGTATCTAATTTGGTACATAAAATTGAAATGTATTTACATATTTAAGACATGGTGAATATCAATACAGACTGAAGTACGTTTTCTATTTCTTTTTCTCCCTTATTTACCAAAAAGGCACTGCTATATGTGAAATCTGCTTTACAAGTTTCCTAAAAGTAATGTTAAAATATGGAAATTAGGCTTCATTTCATTAAATACGCACTAATTTCCATACATTTCTGAACATTGGATGAAATCAGGTTCAGAATTTAGAAAATACTAACGGACAAAAATACATTATTAGATTTTTTTAGACAATTATGCATATAATCATTACAATTATATCCATCTGTACAAAAAATCTAATAAATATATAAATAAAACTTAATTTATTAATTATTTCTACACAAATCTATCTAGTTTGGTACATAAAAAAAGACATTTTAAGGTATTTACATATTTATGACCTAGTGAATGTCAATACAGTCTGAAAGTTCATTTTCTATTTCTTAATCTCCCTTATTTACCAAAAAGGCACTGCTATATGTGAAATCTGTCTCTGAAAAACAAAAGACTCTTGTAGAATGCTAAAGTAATTGTATGACCCCATTGTTCGATAACAGAAAAATCTCCCGCAGAAAAAAAGAAGGGCATAAAGGTTTGGCACAACATAAAAGTGAATAAATTACACAGTTCTATTACTGTCAACAAAAAATGTGTTATTTAGTTAACTGAAATAAAGCTCAGTCACTCTCATTCAGCTTATTCCTTCTTCATTAGGGGTCTCCACAGCAGAAAGAACCCACTTACTCTGACATACAGTATGTTTTACCACAACTTAGCCCTGAGAATGCAACCGGCAGTGTCTGGGAAACACCCATACACTCTCCCAGTCACACACTCACATATTACAGCCAATTTACTTTATCCAATTAATCTATAACACATGTCTTTGGACTGTGGGGGAAACTGGAGCACCATGAAAAACCGCTCGCAAAATAAAATTTCTAATACATAAATGTGAATTTTTCAACTGGGACTTTAGCAGATGCTACAGCTTTCTAGTTTGGTGCCTAACATAAGAAAAATCCCCACAGCTATTTACACATTTCATCTGAGTAAATTAAAGCTAATAGCTTATCTTCACTCTTGCCATGATGCACACAGCCTGGCTCCACAAGCGCATCACTCAAGAGGGCTGTTTTGGTGACAGCAGTGTCAGATCCACAGGCCATGAAGGCTGAAGTGAGAGGCGAAGTGGCCCATAGTCATTTCTGACACTCCCATGAGCACATGGAGAAACACACATCTCTAACCGTAGCAGACGTGGCCAAATCCATCATGACACTATGATAGAGCTGGCTGGCTGTGTTCGAGGGTCAAGCAGAGAGCGGGATTTATGCCTTTTTTCTGTATTCTGGCAACACTGCTGGACAGATGGCAGAAAACAACAGCAGCACAGGCAGAGGGACTGCAGGACAGATGTGTTTAAGGCCATTAAGGGCCTGTGTTCGTCCTTAAAACTGCTGCCAATAGCCGATTGATGAAGAATTTGTGATAGTCCCGCAGTGTAAAAAATAAAACAAATGTTATGCATAAATAAACTGCGATTTCTGGAGTGCAGTGAAGGTTTGCTCTGGACTATTTCCAGAGGCTGTGAGTTAACTAAAAATGCTGCATTTAATGCTTAGTTTCTTGCTTAGACTGATTATTTCACTTTATAAGATCTCAATGTACAGTATTGTCAGAAGCCACAGGTGTTCTTTTGCCTACATATACACTCAACAAAAAAAAAAACATACGTAATACTTTTGTTTTAAAGATCTAAAATTTTTCTATGTACACAAAAGGTTAATTTCTCTCAAACATAATTCACACACTTATGTAAAAGTTAAATAGCATTTCTCTTTTGTGAGATAATTCATCCACCTCATAGGTGTGGCATATAAAGATGCTGTTTAGACAGCATGATTATTGCAGAGGCATGGCTTAGGCTGGCCACTATAATGTGCAGTTTTTTTCACACAGCACACTGCCACAGGGGCTGCCAGTTTTGAGGGAGCATGCAGTTGGCATGCTAACTTCAGGACTGTCCACTGGAGCTGTTGTCCATGAACTGAATGCTCATTTCTCCACAATAAGCCATCTCCAAAGGTGTTTCAGAGAATTGGAAGTACATCCACTTGGCTTCAGAACCACATACCATGTGTAACCACACCATCCCATGACCTCCACATCCAGCATCTTGAGATCCAAGATCGTCTGAAACCAACCACCCGGACAGCTGCTGTATCAACAACCGGCTTGTATAAGATTTTCAGCACAAACTGTCAGAAAACATCTCAGGGAAGCTTATCTGAATGCTCGACATTCTCATTGAGGTCCCAACCATATTGCAGTTCATCATTGTAACTGACTTGAGTAAGCAAATGCCATCTATGTGTCCAAGTGTTCCTCTATGGTCCTGGAGAGCCAGTGTCCAGCTTAGTTTAGCTCCAACTTACTTCAACACACCTGCCTGGAAGTTTATAGTATACCTAGAATAGCTTGATTAGCTGGTTCAGGTGTGTCTAATTGCAGTTGGAACTAAATTCTGCAGGACAACGACGCTCCAGGACCGAGTTTTGGGCACCCCTGATCTAGGCTGTACAACATACACACATACATACATACATACATACATACATACATACATACAGACAGACAGACATGAAGACATACATAAATGCAATTTACACTTTCCAACTTTCAAAAATTGTTAAATATGCAAATTATCAGCCAATCATATCATGTTAAATGGAGTTCAGAAGGCAGTTCATGACCCCTTTAATGTCAGGTGGAAATCGTAATGCATCTTAGTTGTACACTTGTAATTAAATCAATAAAAACATAATATTTCCAGACGCTAAGAAGGTTCTTGGTTTAAAATACTAATTTCAAAGTAACCTTGTAAATAAATATATATAATAAGGTTTTAAATATTTCTATCTTTTTTCTCCTTTTAATTAAACTAGTACTTAAATATGTCCACTGAAAATGTCTCTGACAAACCAAGGTCACAAAATCAAAAGCCTTTAGAAATCCTCCTTACACACAGTAGCTTGTGTGAGGACCGGTAAATCAATAACACTGAAGGAGAAGCAGAAGCGAAACGAGAACGGTCAAACGCCTGGCCTATTTTTACAGCTGGGAGAGAGTGTTGATGAGAGCAGGAGAAACAACGCTGACACGCGATGTAGGTTAAAGATAGTCCCCAGGAAGTCACACACTGGAGGTCAATACAGTATGGAAGTGCATTTTCCCTCTCTCTCTATCGATATTGCTAACCTGTATATGTGCAATGATTGAATGTGAATCTTAATTCACATTATAGTTAACTAACTCAAGTATCATATAAACTAGAGCTGAAATAATGCATAATAAAAAATAAGGTAAAATGCTAATTTAAACACTTGAAAAAATATATAATGAGATTCAATTTCTTTTGCTTTCTTTTACACTGTAAAATATTCTTGCTGCCTTAATTTTTTTTTTGTTAAATCAAATAAATTTTTTAGTTTTCTCAACTTAGTAAGTAAGTATGTGTATTTATATAGCGCATTCAGGCCCGTAGCCAGGGGCGTTCAGGTTGTTCGAAAGACCCACCCCCTACTAACAAAGTCCAGAATTTGGCACCCATGGAACTAATTTGTCTCATTTTTGAAAGTATGCCATCATACACTGTGAAACTAACCAATAAAATAAGGCTTTAAAGCAAATAAAATGTTTAATTATTCAAATTTACAAATTCTGACTGAGGAAATGATCTGGCCAGTTTGTTATTTACCTACAGGCTACAGTTTTTAATGCTTTTTAGTTGTGTATGGATCTATGTATGTATATTGTGTGTTTTTAATAAGTTTTAATAGATTTCTATTTTTTTTTAATGATGCATGATAATGATTTTGTATTTTAAAAAATAAGTATTTTTTCATATTTCTTTATTCTAAATTTGTAATTTAAAATTCTAACCTCATAACATTATTTATAAAATTGTGATACCTTAGTTTAAATGCACATTTCTAAATAAACACTTTTTGATAAAATAGTATGGTAAGCACTTTGTAGGAAATATTTTTGTTGTATCAAAAAGTGTGGTTATGATCACTATTTGACAAGTTAATGTAGCAAAGATAAGTGCTTAAAATGACACAAAAATCCAGTATTTGAACCTCATAATATCATAGAAATTGAGGAGAATAACTGCAAAATGCTCCACTTATTGAGAAAAAAGAACCACACCTTTCAATAGGCTGGCAACGGGTCTGGCATTTATAGTGTAGGGCTGGGCAATTTGGCCTAAAATCAAAATCTCGATTAATTAAACTATTTAACTTGATTACGATTAATGAATGACTATTTTATTTTTATAACTATATATATATATATATATATATATATATATATATATATATATATATATATATATATATATATATATATATATATATATATATATTGCCTTCATACTTTTTTGAACAGTTTTGTACATTAAATACAGTATGCTCACATACTACAAGTCAGAGATTTTCGAATAAAGGGTGCTAGATACTTGATTTTAAAATAATTGAAGGAAACACATTTATCTGTGATTATTTATTAAACAGTCACTTTTTTTCTTATAAAAAAGTAAAAATGAATAACTTGCACTTTTGGATACAAAATAAATTATTTTCAGTGCTTTTCATATTAAAAGCATAATATAAGCAGTATTTCTTCTAAATAAAATAACTCTTGTATACCCTTTAAAGAATATTTTAAACAGCGCATTTCTTGCATCTTCTGTAAACAAATATTTTAATGTAAATAATAATTTTAATGTAATAGAAAATATGCTGTCTCAAGGCATCTCTGGCGCAGTTTACAATCGCAAAGTAAGGTTCAGGAATCGGTCCATCATCTTACTAGACCAGCGATCATGTGGTTGCAAATTGGCCGCAGAAGAATAGATCCGCCTCAGACTTTAAAGGCTGATTTATACATCTGCATCAAGTGATCGGCGTGACCCACGGCCCTTGCCTTGCGTGTAGCCGTGAATTGGTATACTTCAGGTTTGCCTTTTTCTGAATGCTACATTAATGTAGAAGTAGCTAAAAATTGCTCATTCAGAGGCGGGAACAGGCAGACGTGCAACATCTTTAATCATAAGGTAAACACAAAACAGCTCCTCCACGGGACTCCACACTTGTAAACACTCACTCCAATGGAGGGCTCACTGCTGTCTCGCTGTCACAGACCAATCGACCAATCACAGACTTTGCACTTACATTTTTTGAGAGGTGCATGGGTATGCGACCGCGTGAAGATATAAATGAGTATAAATCAGCCTTAACAAAGCGGGGTCATGTGACTTTACAGACAGTAGGGAAAATAAGCCAAAAAAATCGACCTGGGAAAATTAGGTTGATTATAGGTTCTGAATTAATCATCCAGCCCTAGTGTATGGCCATTCACCCAAAGTGCTTCACAGTCATTGGGGGGGGGGTCTCTCCACACCACCACCAGTGTGCAGCATCCACTTGGATGATGTGACAGCAGGCACAGGACAACGGCGCCAGACAGGCCAACGCTCACCACACAAAAGCTATAGGCCCAATTCAGTGGATGGAGATAATTTGGAGGCCATGATGAGTAAGGGCTGATGGAGGGAATTTGGCCAGGACAAATTACGAGTAGTGCCATGGGATTGTTAATGACCACAGAGAGTCAGGGCCTCAGTTTAATGTCTCATTTGAAAGATGGGGCTCACTTACAGTATGGTGTCCCCTTCACTTTACTGGGACATTAGGACTCACACAGACTGCAGGTTAAGTGCCCGCTGCTGGCCTCCTTGGCCTCCAACAGCAACCTAGTTTTCCCATGTGGTCTCCTATCCAGGCTCAGCCTTGCTTAGCTTCAGTAAGTTACCGGTCTTGGGCTGCGGGGTGATATGGCTGTGGCAACTTAAATCAATCAAACTTAAATAACTTTGTATAACTTGTAAGAATGAACTTGTAAAAAATGTCATTGAAACCTGATTAACTAAGTTAAAGCAACATAAAAATATTTGTTGTCTTGACTTCTTGTAATAAAATCTTTTAAAGTATAGATGAACCAGCTGTACCCCCCCCCCCACCTTTTTACCCTATTTAACCTACCATTCAATATTTGCCCATTTCAAACTAAACTAAACTAAAATAAAATAAAATAAAAATAAAAATAAAAATAAAAATAAAAAAATTAATTAAATTAAATTAAATTTAATTAACTGCACCAAGAAAAATTTGCACTTAAAGTACTAAAATTGGTAAAAAAAATAATAATATGTATATACATATATATACATATATATACATATATATATATATATATATATATATATATATATATATATATATATATATATATATATATATATATATATATATATATATATATATACGTATATATATATATATATATATATATATATATATATATATATATATATATATATATATATATATATATATATATATATATATATATATATATATACGTATATATATATATATATATATATATATATATATATATGTGTGTGTGTGTGTGTGTGTGTGTGTGTGTGTGTGTGTGTATAAAACATGAAAACTAACATGAAAACTATATAATAGAGTAATAATCAAATAAATCCAACATCAACCGTATTTCAATAATACAAAAAAATATATATTAAATGAACACAATAAATAATTGAGTGGAAAATCCCTTTCGGATGTTTCCCAGTGTTGGGTTGCAGCTGGAGGGGTCACTGCTGCGTAAAACATATGGTGGATAGATTGGTGGTTTACTCCGCCAATAAGAAAATGAATGAATGAATGAATGAATGAATGAATGAAAATCCCTTACATAAAAAGTCATTAAAAACGCAGTTACACAGTAATTCAAAGATCTCCAGCATTCCATGTCTTTTTTTAGTTCCCATGAATCTGAGCCTAAAACATTGAAAGAATTGCTTTTTTGTCTCTCTTTTGCATTAATGAATAATACAGTGACTATTAAGTTATGTGATGTGGTCTCTATGTAATCTCAATCTCATGCTTACACAAAGGCCCATTACATGCCATTCATATGGAGTGATTTGATGACAAGCAGGCTTTTTGTGGTGGATGTGGGATATCTATGCTGTATCTGTGTGTATCTGTGTCCGAGTCTCACGCACTGAGACACACAGAGCTACTGTAGATGTGCTGAGTGCAGTCATTAGTCTGGTGGATACAGAGCCTCTACAGGCCAGAGGTCAGAGGAAATACACTGCTCAATGAGGCTGTGTGTGTTTACAGGTCAGAGAGGCACACAGATTGTCTACGACACAGTTATAGATCCTGCTCTGTGGAGAGAAAAAAAAACTGGCAGAAATACAAGGCTTCTTCCTTTGTGGAACGATATGAATAGAGTGAAAATATGACTCAAACAAAGCAGGATTATTATAATCTAAAACCAAAATCATAAAACCTAAACCAGTTGTGTTACTTGAAATAGATAGCAAAACCATTACTGGGAGATTTTATATATTCTACAGACAACAATTTTTAGGATTATAATTTACAACATTACAAACATGACCTTGCACAATACAATCAAAGCGCAAACTGTTTTCTTCATGTACTGTACATTTCAAATATTTTGGTCCGTTAGTTAATGTTAGTTAATGTATTTAATTACAGGAACAAACAATTAATAATACATTTATTACAGTGTTTATTCATTTTTGTTAATGTTAGTTTTAGTAAATTTTGAACTGTGATTAATAAATGATATTATTGATATTATTTATTATATAAATAGACCATTATTATAAAAAGTTGCCAAAATATTATATTATATTATATTATATTATATTAGATTAGATTATATTATATTATATTATATTATATTATATTATATTATATTATATTATATTATATTATATTATATTATATTATATTATATTATATTATATTATATTATATTATATTATATTATATTATATTATATTATATTATATTATTCATTCACTCATCTTCTTTTCGGCTAAGTCCTTTTATTAATCTGGGGTCGCCACAGCGGAATGAACCGCCAACTTATCCAGCATATGTTTTACGCAGCGGATGCCCTTCCAGCTGCAACCCAGTACTGGGAAACATCCATACACACTTGCATTCACACACATACACTACAGACAATTTAGCTTACCCAATTCACCTATAGCGCATGTCTTTGGACTTGTGAGGGAAACCGGAGCACCCGAAGGAAACCCACGCAAACACGGGGAGAACATGCAAACTCCATTCAGATTTAATCAATTATTTAAATAAGTATAAGGTGACTAAAATCTACATGAAACAGGACACATCCATATACTATACACATTCCTCTCACAAGGAGAACATGCACTCCACACAGAAATGCCAACTGACCCAGCCGAGGTCTATTGACCTTCTTGCTGAGGTGATCGTGCTATCCACTGCACCACCATGATGCCCTATATTATATTATATTATATTATATTATATTATATTATATTATATTATATTATATTATATTATATTATATTATATTATATTATATTATATTATATTATATTATATTATATTATATTATATTATATTACACTTAACTTATATTACACATTTCCCCGTATATCTCTGAGCTAATACACCCCTATAAGCCCACTCTCTCAGGTCATCTGATCAGCTTCTCCTAATTGCACCAAAAACAAAGCATAAGCTTAGAGGGGTCCGTGCTTTTGCTGTGGTGGGTCGTAGACTTTGGAATGATTTGCTGCTGCCCATTGGACAGCTCATTTGTTTTCATTGGCATTTGACACCTGTTCTTAATACCTGGTTATTTTAATTTACGTGCCTTTTTAGATAGTTTAGCTATATTTATCTTGTATTTTATGTATTTTATAGTCTATTATGCTTATTTTGTTGTATATTTTCTGTACAGCACTTTGGCTCACATATGTGTTTTTAAAGTGCTTCATACATAAAGTTTGAATTCTTCCATCAGCTTTCCACTGACAAATTGTCTCATTCTATTCTATTCTATTCTATTCTATTCTATTCTATTCTATTCTATTCTATTCTATTCTATTCTATTCTATTATATTATATTATATTATATTAAAGAAATAGGATTTTAAATCACACACATCCCAGGTTTCCCAGCACCAGCCAGACCAGCTACCTTTAAAATGTTTCAAAATCCCAGTTTTAAATCCCTGTTCCCAGCCTTCCTCAATGTGCTAAAATCACTGCTGAAAATGCATCGGAGGATTCAGGATGAGAGTTAAAAAAAAATCCCAAATCTCATTACTATTCACTGTGAGTGAGAGCCATTAAAATTGCATGTTCTGCCCCGAGCCACGTCTGATAAACTATCACAGTTTCTTTGCTTTTATAAATCTGACATGCTCTTAAATTATGCCCTTTCTGTTTCCACTCCTTATCAATGATGTAATTTCCAATCTCAATTAGGAAGAAATTTGCACTCCTCACACCCCCTTTCGACCCTCTTTCAGAGATCAGCACCCGTTCTACCTGTCCGCAGATCTGGAGCACTAGATATTAGCTTTTTTTTCTAATCCATCAACATGTTTTGACTCATAATCTGTTGACACGGCGCCTCTTACACTGTGATAAAGCTTTCAGAGATTAAATATTGTGCTGAGGTCTGGACTGGCCTGATTTGTACAGGCAACATTATGTGTCTTCATTTCAGAGGGTCAAATATAAAGCCCACTGCAATACAGTACATTTTACATGAAATACATCCATATAGATGTAGTCTTACTCACTGAAGTGTATTTATTGGCCGATTATTGAACAAACTAAATTGCACAAGCCATTAACATGAAACTGTTACATAGTTAAAAATCAGTTGTGTTTTTGTAAGTAAGTTGTCTTTAAATTGTCTATTATTAATTTAAATTTACTAATTACATTTAGTAATAGCCTGTAGGCCTTTATAGCTCTGTCACATTCAACATAGGTGGAAAATAATACTCACCAATACAACAGAAATATGCTGATGTTTTTGGGCTGTTGCTGATTATGAGATTAAATAAAATAAATAAATAGAAACTGAGTTTAAATTAAACTAAGCTAACCTGAACTTGCATTATGGATGTGCAGCCGACAAAACTGCAGGAACTGTGTGATGCTGTCATGTCAATATGGAACAAAATTTCTGAGGAATATTTCCAGTACCTTGTTGAATCTATGCCACAAAGGATTAAGGCAGTTGATGAAGGTAAAAGGATGAAGGCAAAAGGGGGTCCAATCCGGTGCTAGTAAGGTGTACCTAATAAAGTGGCCAGTGAGTGTACATATAAATACACATAAAAATGCAAAAAACTGTCTCATGGTTTTTACTAACAGTGGTAGTAACAAAACTGGCCATTCACCAGGCACTGTTTCACCAGACCCTCTTCTCTAATTTGATTGTGATTATTTTGCATCAGTCAGGAACAATATTGTAGTATAAAAGCAAAAAGACACTCGTTATTAGCAGATAGTTTCTAGTTAAAATAAAAGTATTCAATTTCTAAATAGACACATCCCTACCTGAAACATCCGGAAATGCTGTTCTCTTTAACCATGAACATAAAGATGAGACATAAAAAAGCCAACCTTCAAGCTACTGTATAAAGCAGGGTTCACATAAGAGTAGCTTTGAGAGAATCACACTTCTTTTGTTGGGATAAATTCATGTTTTATCTGATGAAGATATTAGATAATAACCTCATACTTAATAGAAACTGGCTTTTCAATAGTTTCTTGTGTCAAACCAAAGGCACTCAAGAAGTCTGGGACTGCAATAGTTGAAGAGAAACCCTTTTTTTCTCAAAAACAAGTTCAAATTTTGCTTCAAAACAGTTAAATGAATATCAGTGCAAAACAAATGTAACTAACAACATATAAATGTAACTAAAACACTGACTAAAAAGCAGACTTTGTTTAATAACAGATGCAAAATGTGTTAAATTACTTGTAAATTAAATGTAACAATAATTAATTAAATGTTTTAACTATCTTCCTAAATGATAAACCTAGGGTAAGCAATGTAACAGAGAAAACATTTATAAAAGATATAAGAAGGTCAAAATGCAAAAGTGTTGTGGCCGTTACCATATAACATCAAAAATGAAATGAATAAACAATTCTTTAAGCCATTACATAAAAATCTGTGCAATTTGAATCAGATTTGATTATACGACTAAACAAACATACTTGAGGTTTACTACAACTGGCTTTACTTGCAAAATGTGCATGAAAATCGTGTAAATTAAACCGCCCATCCCTACAGACCATTATATCTGACCTTGCATTGTAACATAGTAATGTGGAAATCTGAGCTCACCGGCGTACTCGGGGTCCACATGGGGAGGGTAGAAGCGGAAGTTGATGAAGAAGGGGATGGGAACTCCAAACTTGAACCACTCCACCACGTAGGGCTGGCCGTTGAGTGGGTGAACCACGTCACATCCCAGAATCACAGTCTCCCCAGCGCGGGACGTCACAAACTGGGGCTCCTCTCTGACTCCGTGGGCACCTGTGACAACATATGGACTTCGGTGAGCAAATCACACACCAACTACATGAAACTGAACTGCGGAGCAAAGGTTTCATCAGATTTTGGTTAGTAAATCTACCGTAGATCAGCAGGTTTACACTACAGCACTGATTAAAGTTCAGTTGTGATTAAAATAACATCTGGAAATCCCGTAATCATTTTACTAATCAATATACACACTTTTTCATTATTTGATAAGTTTGACGGTAACACTTTAGTTTAGGTAACAATCCATGCTATTAACTACTGGCTTAATACCTGCCTATTATTAAGACATTAACTGTTCATAAGTAGTTCATAAGTAGTTCATAAGATCTAATTCTGCATCCCTAAACCTAAACCCAACTTCTACCTTACTAATTATTAATAAACATCTAATTAGTAATTTATTAAACGTGTAGTGTTAGTTAATGGTTTGTTAATACCATGAATTGTGACCTAAACTAAAGTGTTACCAATATGTCATATAAGTAGGGTGGTGTTTATCTACTGTATGATAACTTTGTAATTGTTGTTTTAAGGATGTGTAAGCTGGCATTATGGAGTATGTCACTCACTTTTCAAAAACAAAACAAAATAAAAGTATATGTTGATGGTTATTCAACTGCAGTTAGAATGACAACATATATTCAACATTTATTATTTACTTAAATATTACAAATAAGGATGAAATAAGTTATTCAAATCATCAAAGAATAGCAGTATATAATTGTTATGACAAGTCTAATTTAATACAGAAAGGAGAGAGTGTGTTCTACAGGTGCTTTGTCAAGCCCACTCACATTACGTGACAGATATATCATAGTGCTTCTTGTAAAATAGCTCTCAAATATATCTCTCATTTATAAAATAAGTATTCAACAAATTACCATTTTCTCCAAAAACAAAACAATAAATTCTAAAAGTGCTGTTGATTTATATTTTCACCAGATGTTGGTAACAACTAATGTAAGTCAAACAAAAAAGAAAACTAAACTCATTTCTTTAGAAATTAAGATATCTGTAATAAAATGAAATGGCACATGGAATTATTGAATACTTGAGGAAAGGGAGGTGTAAAAAGGCATGGAAAGCCCAGACAGCAAAACTCTCAGTATTATTCAGCAAACTCTGCTCCTGGTCAGTTTAAATGAATATTAGCTGCAGATGATTAGGATGAAACAAGGGAAGACATTTCAGCAACACAATGATCCCAAACACTCTCAATTAGATTCAGAAAAGAAAATAAAGCTGCTAGAATGTCTCAGCCAATCACCTGACCTGAATACAATAGAAAATAAGAACTAAAGATCAAAGTTCATAGACATGACCCACAGAACCATCAAAATTCTCAAGACTGATAAGTTTGTGTAAAAAAAAAAAAAATCACAAATATATCATATTTTAAAAGTTCAGTACTTTGCCTTTGTGTAATTCCATTGTTATTATACATAAATGATTTTTTCTGTTGGGTGTTTTTTTTTTTTTTGGTTTAGTTTTGTTTGTTTGTATTGTTTAGGATCTTTACCAAAATCTTGGTCATTTAACAGTCATTTAGAGTTCCTCGACATCCTCATGATCTCCCTTCTATTTCTCTACATTTTTGTGTGATGGTATTCACCACCAACACCCCCCCCCCCTCTCCCCACAATTTTTTAAGAAATTGATACAACATGGAAGTTCATAATTATTCATAATTATTCATTCATTCATTTTCTTTTCAGCTTAGTCCCTTTATTAACCCGGGGTCACCACAGCGGAATGAACCGCCAACTTATCCAGCATATGTTTTACACAGCGGATGCCCTTCCAGTTGCAACCCAGTACTGGGAAACATCCATACACACTTGCATTCACACACATACACTACAGACAATTTAGCTTATTCAATTCACCTAGTGCATGTCTTGTGAGGGAAACCTGAGCACCCGGAGGAAACCCACGCAAGAACAGGGAGAACATGCAAACTCCATTCATAAATATTATTCAATTATTTAAATAAGTATAAGGTGACTAAAAATCTACATCAAACGGGACACATATCCATATACTATACACATTTCTCTCCTTTGTAGAAAAAATGACCTTGAATTAAGGTCATTGGCCAATGAAAAACTATCATGATCAGCATTATAAAAGAGAGATGGCTACTTTAGAATGTGTCTATAACATGACAGATAAAACAGTCAGGCTCAATCCAATCCTAGGTGGACTAAAATTGATTTATTCAATGTGCAATTTCCTTTGTGAGGCACATCACATCCAAAAAGCTGGGGAATCAAATGACTGACTCACGACTGTGATTAGATATTCTCAGCTGCTGCTTTCCCTCCTCCCTCTCTCTCTCTTTCTCTCTCTGTAATGATGTGATGATGAGAGCCGGAGCGCCGCCAGCGCGTCCCCATGCAAATACCCAAGACTCCCGCTGCACCCACTACCTACTGCAGCAGCGCCTGTGATTGGCTGCTGGTGACATCACCAGTGAGCAAAACAAGCCTTGGAAGGTATGACTTCACTGTTTGCACGACTGAGAGCAACAAGCGGTTAACAAGCTGCTCTCCCTCCTCTCCCCATCAGATTTACTCCCGTTTACAACGAAAGACACAGGGGAGAGAGACAGTCAAAGCACTTGAGCCCTGAGAGAAAGAGGATGTGCATTTACAACAGTAAAAGCGTTCTCTGTGCTAAAAATCCATCTTTTGCATACATTTATGTGATTTATTAGAGAATAGAAGCATGTACCCTTTTAAAATGTATACTTCTGTTTCGCTCATGCAAATAAGTAAATAAATAATCAGATTTTTGGTAATTTAGTTGCCCTGTAATCAGGGCCGGAGCAAGCTGAACTGCTGCTCTAGGCAAAGGACTGTCACGCCGCCCTCAACCTGTGTTGCCAGATGTAGTGAACTGATTCCAGCACATTCATCGTGAAATCATGCTAAATGAGGGGTGGGGGGTGGGGGGGTAGTATGCACTAATATTATTAGCATTGGGTATGTACCTGGTTTTAAAGTCACCGTTTGGTACAATTTTAGTACAGCAGATGGAAAAACGCTTTTTTTTCCTTTTAAACATTCATTCATTCATTAATTCATTCATTCATTCATTCATTCATTCATTTTCATTCAGCTTAGTCCCTTATTTATTCCACAGCAGAATGAACTACTACAGCATATATTTTTTGCCCTTCCAACCGCAATCCAGTACTGGGAAATACACATACACACTCATATTCATGTACACACTCATACGGCCAATTTAGCTTATTCAATTCTATTCTATTCAGTGTTGCTGTCAACACTGCCAATTTTACATTGTCCTGTTTTTGTGGGAGTATGCTGTTGTATGTTGTTGTATTTTGCATTTTTGCACTGTCGTTGTATTTGCACTGTCTGTATTTTGCACTGTCGTTGTATTTGCACTGTCTGTATTTTGCACTGTCGTTGTATTTGCACTGTCTGTATTTTGCACTGTCGTTGTATTTGCACTGTCTGTATTTTGCACTGTCGTTGTATTTGCACTGTCTGTATTTTGCACTGTCGTTGTATTTGCACTGTCTGGAGCCAGCACCTAAGCTTTTCACTCATCACAGCACAAGTGCTGCAGATGATGTGACAATAAAAGTGATTTGATTTGATTTGATTCTACTTATTCAGCATATGTTTTACACAGCGGATGCCATTCTAGTTGCAACCCAGTACTGGGAAACACCCATACACACTCATTAATCCACATACACTATTGCCTATACTACATTATGGCATACACTAGTTTATTCAATTCAACTAAACCCGGCTGGGACTTGAACCAGCAACCATCTTGCTGTGAGGTGACAGTGCTAACAACTGAGCCACCATGCCTTTTTTTAAACAATTAAATGGATTTATCTTTAAATAAATTTGGTTAAATCTGTAATTGACCTCAGCTAATGCTGCAATCTATTATTTTCAGGCTAAAACTAACAAACAAAAAAGCCCAAACTATCTAATTCAACCGCTACTTATTATCAAGACACAGTGGTGGAAAGAGTACTGTAAAATCATACTTAAGTAAAAGTACCATTACTTGCCTAAAATGTAGTGTGTGAAATGTGTGAAGTTTTATTCACACATCAACTGAATTAGTTTTTAATTTAAGACTTTAAAGTTTGAGAACAGATGTCATACATGCAGAGGTTATAACAAAATAGGCATGGGCCGATATAAGATTCTGACGGTGTGATAGCCTTGGATAAAAATATCACGGCATTGTGATCACTGATCTATAATATGTTCTTTTTAAATGTCTGGGTAAAAAACTAAAGCCTTTTCACTCTTGAACACAAAATATTTTGTTTTGAGAAACATTTATTATAATTTGGGACAGTAAACATGTCAGGCGAAATAATTCTTCTGCTGTCTTCATTAGTTTCAAAAACAGATTTCTTTACAATTCAACGACATCTTTGGATATCTTTTCTGCTGGAGATACTGTTGTCCTAAAAAACATAAATAAAAAATCTTACACATACCTTAGGAATGATATAGCAGAATATTTTAAAACCTTGACTTTTGCAAACCATGGTATACCTTGAAAATGGTTATTGCCCCATGCCTAGAACAAAACTGTAGTTGTTTGAGAAGTATCAAGCCAAAATACCTTTATAGTTTTCATACAGTACCTGCAACCAAAAATAACCATCTTAGCATAAGACTTAGCCGAATATACAGCTGGAAAGCAACAATACATACATTAGGCATAATGATCTGGCAGCATATCATGATCCTCACAGATCTCGCTCAGCATTATAAATGTAACGGAAGGCTGGAGGCACCGTACTTCCTTTGAAAATCCCACTTAGGAAAGTAGGTCAAAGTAACCTGTAAGTGTTTAGAGATGGGGAAGGATTTGATTCAGGACAGCGAACTTCCTCTGAAAACACTGAATCAACACCCAAGGGTCGAAATATTGCCAACTATTTCCGCCAGCAACAAAATCAATACGGCAGGACAAATGAGAAATCTTAATTAAGGAAAAATCTATATACAGGAAATGTTCCAGTAAGCGCGTTTATCATCATTGTACCAGTTCTGTAAATGCACTAATTAAAAAATTGCCAATATTAAGTCAATACATGAAAGATACTGGGCAAATAAAATGGATAATTCAACTGATAAATTTTACCTGCTTCTACAGGATTCTTTTAAACATTTAGTAATTTGTTTTCCTCAAGAAAATACACCAGGCATTCATCAAACATGAATATTGCCTGATTGTAGCATAACTTTTAATAATCACTGATTGATAAGAGTTTCTGATTTGCTGTGTTAAAAGATTATACATCAAATAAACAGGATGGATTCTTACTGCGCAATTATTTAATTATTAATTATTATTTCCAAACAACAAGCTCAAATGGTTTGCGTATATCTTGGAAATGCTAGGTGAGTAAAAAAGATAAAAAGCTTAGCTGTACAGTGCAAATTAAATGACATTACCTCCCTTTGGCAAACAACTGTAGCTTCCCCCGCTCGTCTGTATCAGACAATTCTGACAAAGCTGAAAAAAAACAAAATATCACAGTGGCTTTTGAAAGCTAATGACGCTCTAATGGAAGAGAAGGACTTGACCTAGTTTGGCTGGATCACACCAGGCCTGGCATGGATCACTCACAGAGTTCACACGAAACCCTCGGAGGTTCAGGCTCTGTTTTCTGAGTCTGATCAGCACTCGCCTTCTCTAGCGAGGCTGATCTCTCATTTCAGGTGAATTCAAATGTGAATCAATTGATTACATTATGCAACTACTTTAATGTATTTTCCTGTGTGACAATAGCAATTCAAGTATTTACTGATAAGTCTAAGTATACATACAATGTATGTCATGGCTGATCAACACAAACACTGTATACATTTACATTTAAATTTCCTCATTAAGCAGATGCTTTTATCAGCACTTTTTTTTAGAAGAAAGGTGTGACATGGGCTGTTTTTGGCTCTTTAAAAACTAGTGTCTCTGCTGCATTCTGAATCAACTGCAGATGCTTGATGCTAAGAGAGAACTGGGATAGTCCAGCCTAGACAGGACAAGAGCTTGGACAAGATATTGAGCAGCATGTTCTGATAGGAAAGGTTGAAATTTCTTGATGATATACAGAGCAAATCTGCATGAACAAGCAGTTCAAATTTGGAAAGATTAAGTTGAAGATGAGGGTGCTTCATCCAGCAGGACATGTCTGTCGCATATCCTGATATCCAGGCAGCAATAATCAGATCATCCAATGGCAATAAGAGGTAGAGTTGGGTGTCATCTGCACCACTACCTTGAATCACCAAGGAAAACAATTTCAAGTAAAACCTTCTTTAGTATTCTACTGAGGGGAAAAAGTCAACTACATCATGGATGACCTGACATTGAGTACCTTAGTCACATAAATTTTTTTTTACTGTCTCTTTAAATGACTTCAGAAGAGTTAAAATAAAGTATACCTGTACTACATACTCTGCTGTACTTCTCAAAGCTTTATTCAAACAAGGATTCATTATAAGGTAGTAAAAACCTTTCCAAAAAGGAAAATAAAATGTTTCTTGCAAATCAGTTTTCTCATTTTATGTGACACTTAAGACTATAGTGAAAAATGTAGTTTTGCTATCAAAGTAATCCAATTAATCCAATAATCCAATTTTAATCCAATTAAAATGCATGGAAATGCAAAAAAATACCTCCTATTTTTAAATTGTAACAAGATATTATATTATATTAAATTTAATATAAATGTAATTTATGTATTAAATTTATTTATTATAGATTTAATTTATTCAAAATGAAATAATGCATCCTCAGTAAACATGAATGACGTCTATTAAAGTGCCCTATTTTGGATTATAAAAAAGGTTTAGTTTTAGGGGTCCCCAACAACAGGGTGACACTTTCATTCTTATAATATGCATTTTTTACTTAATTATTCCAATGACTTCCATGTGATTTGTGCAGTGAATTTTGTAAACCTCTCTTTTGTGTGACGCGAATCTGCAGTGATTGGTCGGATGACCCAGACTGTTGTGATTGGTAGTGATGAAGCACAAGCAGCCAGTGTGCAGAGTATATGTGTGAGCCCAATGCAGGAACACGTTAATAAAGCAATACAGTGACAGCAGCATTTCGCTCTATTCTTAACTATAACTCCTAGTTCTAATAATATACCTTCAGTATTAATATATTGACACAGCTGCAAAAAAAATGTTAGAATTTTGAGGTGCAATCTTTTTGGCATGGCTCAAACCACTGAAATGAAAGTGAAAATGAATAGGTTCATAGAGCAGTGTTTTCCACGTCTGGTGTGAAGGCACAGCTTAGGGTGGCCTAGCAGATGCCACAGGATCACAAGCTCAGAAGCACATTCAAATTGGTGAATGAAGTGGCAAGTGATATTTCCATGTGGATTTAGTTCACCAGGGAGCTACAAGATGTGCTGACCAAATACAACACACAACTAAATACACAACTGGTCCAAATAAACTGTACTGACAAGTTTTCCGAGGTCTGTGAGTGCAACAAGTGGACAGGGCAATGTTTTGTTCAGATGTCACAACAAAACGGCTAAACATCTGAATGCATGGCAAATTGTTAAAAACTTATTATTATTATTTTAAAACAGTGGTTTTATGCATGATGATGCACTTCCAGATTTAACCCTCAGCTGGATGGAAGGTCATTTTCAAAATCCCATAACAGGGACTCTTTAAGGTAGTATACATTTGCTCAAGTGCAGGAGACATTTCTTATGAACTCTTTGTTTTCATCTATGATCGGTTGATGCTGATGGTCTGTGGTCACAGTATAGGGAAATAAACAGGGCCCCTGTTCATCTCTGAAAAATATGACCACTCGACCACAGTTTCCATTCCAGATGACTTTGAATCAATGATCTTATGAACAGTTACTGAGCTGTAATGACCAGACTCATAAAAAGCACACCTCAAAGTAATAAGCTTTTCCACTGGTCAGCTTACTTTGACCTGCTTCTATAAATAACAATAAATTACTACTAAGTAATGACCGCAGAGGAAGATGCTAGAGTTGATGGACCTCTAATTGCAAAGGAGGAACTGGGGGCAGAGCATAACTTTGAGGCACCAACTGGTCAAATCATTTGAGCAGAATCCTTAATGAAGGCCCTGATTGCTACTCAGTAACCTGCCACCACACGTACATATTTCAAGGTGAATATCACATCTGACAGCCCCCTAAACCATTTGACATGATTGATTGGTATTTAATATGGCCATTCACAGTATTAATATTACTGATTTCCATCCCAAACGATCCATATAGCCTTTTATATGTTTATTTATAGTTCAATCGGAATAAGAAGCTTATTGTGAAGAAAAACAACAGACAGACAGACAGATAGACAGATAGATAGATAGATAGATAGATAGATAGATAGATAGATAGATAGATAGATAGATAGATAGATAGATAGATGGATGGATGGATGGATGGATGGATGGATGGATGGATGGATGGATGGATGGATGGATGGATGGATGGATGGATGGATGGATGGATGGATGGATGGATGGATGGATGGATGGATGGATGGATGGATGGATAGATGGATAGATAGATAGATAGATAGATAGATAGATAGATAGATAGATAGACAGATAGACAGATAGATAGATAGATAGATAGATAGATAGATAGATAGATAGATAGATAGATAGATAGATAGATAGATAGATAGATAGATAGATAGAACATCCTGAATATAAGAAACAAAGTAAGGAAGAGGATTTGAGACCAGAAAACGTTAACGTTATGCTTTTCATGTTTGTTTATGGTAGTCTGGTTAATGAAGGTTCATTATGAGTACAAAAAACATGTTTATGCAGGCAAAGGTTATTCATTTTGCATTGGGTTTATGCAGAATGGGGTCATGATCGGCCAAAGGCTAGTAAAAACTCTACAGTTACTTATTAACTTTACATAGCTTTCTAAAATGAAAAACTTCAGATGTGTTTTTATGCAAATCTTAGACCAAGCTGGCCTCCAGATTTAAAAAGGTGCTGCAGATGTGGGTCCCAAGCCAAGCTTCTTACCCCCTGCTGAAGCCTAGTATTTGGGGCAGATGGCTAAGGTGGATCAGCGTACTCTGAGTGGACAGTCATGGCATACCATCCATATTTAGAGCTGTACCTCTGTGCATGCCACATTAACCTGGGTTGGCTGGGGCCAAAGAATTAGATTAGAATATGATCAAAAGAAAACGTTCTTAGATCTTGTTCAAAGTTTTCAGGATTTATATATTCATTCATTCATTTTCTTTTCGGCTTAGTCTATTTATTAATCCGGGGTCGCCACAGAGGAATAAACTGCTAAATTATACAGCATAAGTTTTTACACAGCCGGATGCCCTTCCAGCCGCAACCCAACACTGGGAAACACCAATACACACACTCTTTCACACACATACACTATGCCCAATTTATCTTATTCAATTCACCTGTACCACATGTCTTTGGACTCTGGGGGAAACCAGAGCACCTGGATAAAGCCCACGCAAACAAGGGGAGAACATGCAAACTTCCCACAGAAACACCAACTGACCCAGCTGGGGCTCGAATCAGCGACCTTCTTGCTGTGAAGCGCGTGTATAACCCAGTGCGCCACCGTGCTACCCAGAATACAAATATATTTATACCATAAAATAAATATCTTACTAAGTAGCTTTAAAAATACATGGTTTGGTTTTTAAGATTTAACAAAAAACCTACAGCTGTCAAAAACTATGGATAATGTACAGTAAAAGAAATATATTTGTTGTCATTTTTAATGAAAATATACCCTGGTATCTGGGTGGAATTAACACACAAAAGGTAGATCTAAAACTTTAAAGACTTAAAATAGCAAGTTGTTGCTACTGTTAGTTAAAGTTTGCTACAGTTTTGTTGCTTGTTATGTAGCAAACTGTAGCTAACGTGTCCTTACAGTTTTCATTACTTGAAAATAGATACTGCTTCAAAATAGTTTGCTTCTTCTCAGGTATACTGTTAGCTACAGTTTGCTGCACATTTACATGCAAACTACTTCTATGAGTATTCATTGCATCAAAAACCCTCATTGATTTGTTCTGTGATAAAAAAAATATATAGCCTCAAAATAGCTGTTGCTAGCTCCAGTTTTATTATTATTTTTTTGGAATAAACAACAGACATTTACAACAGATATAAATACAAACAGATAAAAGTTTAATACAAATAATACAAATATAACTTTTTTTGCAACAAGTGTCAGGTTATGTGTTCTGTCCCAGGTTCGTGTTTTTGTTGTGTCATGTGACCCAGAAATGCAAGGCTAATGCAAGAAATACCGCTTCGTCTTTAAAAAAGGGGAGGAGACTAACAGAAACTCTGAGTTTAAAGAATAAAACCTGCTCCTGACCAGGTTAGGTTCACAGATTAAGTTATCACAGTACCTGACTCGCAGTTAAAGTTACCTCTTTTTCAGAAACAGGCTTGACTTACCCTGCTTTCTTCATTTAAACCTGCCATTTTGAAACGGAAAACTCAGAGTTTCTCTCATTTCAGGGTTAAAATACTCTGAGTTTTCACTTAACCTCTGTTCTGAAACGGGGCCCTGATTGTCATTCTGGTGTTATGTCATTCCTGAAAAACCCAGTGCTCCAACATGTATATGTTCCAGTGTTTTGTGGTAAGGCGTCTTGTAAATAAATATGTGTTTTTTTAATACTGCAATTCCAGTGTGTCTCTTTATGGAGAGTGAGATTGTGACAACAAGAAAAATGTGATCATTTTAAAGAAATATAATAATAGTTAAGCAAAAGAAAGACAATGAGAAAGAAACAAAAAAATAAGAGGAGGCACATAAAAAATAATACTAATTAATGCAGAATATTAAATAAAGCACATGTTTTATAAGTTTTAACTGCTTTCTTGAATTAAGGAATTGTTTTTATTTAGTTTAAAACCCCAAAACAATCTTTATAATAGTCTATAGCTTACAGAAAAATCACCACAACCATTTTGGACAATTAGAGAATTCACATCAGACCAGAAAAATTTAACAAAGAGACATTCCCAAAACAAGTGAGCAACAGACTCAGAAGATGCCTCACAGAAAGAGCAAGAGATGTCAATGTCATTTTTAAATTTCTGTAAAAAAATTATTTAACCGGACAATAATTTTAAAAGATATTTCTTTCATTTAATTTATTTTTTTAATTCTGTGCGAGTGACCAAAACATACGACCATTTAATATCATCAAAAAGGTTGTTCCAATGAGAAATAGAAGAGGGATTTGAGATGACAAGATCTAAAACTAAAGACTTAATTTTATGATTGGGTTTTTTTGGTGGAAAAAAAAAAAGGTTCCAACAACAGTAGGTCTAGAGAGAGATACATAAATCATTGAATTATTATTATTAGCTCCAGTTTTATAATATGTATATAAATAACTGTGAGATTTTTTGTGACATGCTCATAGCATAAAATTGCTAGCTGTTGCTACAGCTTTGTTAGCTGCTTAGAGTTTAGCAAACTGCCCTGACTATCCTTATTTATTCCTTTTAATAAATAAATTGTTTTAATATTAGATTAGAAGTCTTTATTGTCCACACAAGTGTAAATTCATCTTCATTGACCTCACAATGTTATACTACTCAACAATATCTAGTGTACTGCAGTTTAGAAATGTACAGTAGTATAGAACAGTAGTTAAGTAGTTATACTGTAGTTTAGCTTACATAAATTCTCATTTAGTCCCCTAGATCTCACACAAACCTCTCATATTACGTGTTGGGACCTGACATTTTAGAAAATACAAGCATAAAATAGCTTACAATTATAAAAGCATAGTAATCATTTTTGCTGTTTTCTCCTAAAGTGCCAGATCTTTCCAAAATGATTTGACTTGGGGCAGGACTCAGTCTGTAGATGTATTGTACAATTAAAGATGAGAAGTACAGGCCAACTGGCACAGGGAAATGAGAAAAAGTACTTAGTACTTAATCAGAAAAAAGGTTTAAACCATTTTCTTTTATTAGGATCATGCACTTTTAGTCCGATCGACACAGCACTTTTCATTATAGACCAGCACATAACGCTTAATATTCTCAAACACATTTGCTTTTTCTGTTTAACCTAAGCCAATTAAAAATGACTATGTTGTGTATATATACAGTAATGCCTAAAACCATACTTTTCACTGCTACTTAGAGAGTTAAAAAATAAATCAAAGCAAATTATATCATCCTTAGGAATTACTTTGGCAAATCTCATTTGCATTTGACCGGCAATGAAAACTTCAGAGTATGTTTCCTCCGCTTGCAGAAATACTAAATGGAGGCTTTTTCTCTCCCATTAAAAACAACAATGCTAAAGACCTAACACTTAAAATGCAATGAGAGGAAATCACTTAATTGGATGTTTCCTTCAGCCCCCTAGCACAGTGCTCTCAAAGAGATGGAAATGGAGAATATAATTAATATAGCGCTTGTACAATGTTCTCTGCAGGGGCACAATCACTGAGGGCTTTTTCAGACAGACTGGTGGCTTTTTCAACAGTGAAGGAGAAACACAGGAGACAGCAAGGCACACTGAACTGCTTACAGATCTACAGTAATAGCGAATCCCAGCACTTTTTGATTAAGTGGATTTTTACAGTAAAATTTATGATGGCTGACTGGAGTACAGTATGTTAATTAATGTACAGATTAAGTTGTGTCTGACCAGTTATTCACTTAAAAATAACAAAACAGTAACAAAGATTCACTCCATTCGACAGAAAAACACATTTTATGAGGTAGCAATGCTTCGTGAAACTTCATGTATTGTCAGAAGTCATCATGGGTATTATGTTTAGTCTGTATGTTTATATTTTTTGCACTTTAAAAGTGCAAGAAGCTGCTCACCTGCATTTTATGGGTCACCCAGAACCACATTTCTGCAAAAAAAAATCTTCTACTGAATAAAAAAGTCACCTACATATTGGCTGGCCTGAGTGTGAGTACATTTCAGAGTGCACAATCCTTTTATACTTAATTATAAAGAAATTCCTTAGAAAACATCAGCTCAGGAGTAGTTAAAAGTATGACGTTTCGGTACTGAAAACATTTTTCTGCTATATATTGCGATATGAATACAATTTCACCAGATAGCTTGAATAGATCTTGAAAGAATTCATTAATTTATACTGATTGGGACGATTCTTTAGGGAAGTGAATCATCCATAAAGTAAACAAATTAAAAGCATAGATAGATATGAATTCCTACACAGTCACAGCCTTAAAACACATTCACATCATTAACTTTTATTTGATTATGGCTAAGACTCCACAAAATCTTAATTATGGCTCCTGGTCAGCTAAAATCCTATATAAACTCAACATTGCGCGTTCTTTGATGTGACTTTTGCGGATGCACACATTGCAATATCAATGCTATATGCCCTACCAGGGGGTCCAAACTCGGTCCTGGAGAGCCGGTGTCCTGCATAGTTTAGCTCCAACGTGCTTCAACACACCTGTTAGGAAGTTTCTAGTATATCTAGTAAAAGCTTGATTAGCTGGTTTATGTGTGTTTGATTAGGGTTGGAGCTAAACTCTCCAGGACACCTTGGACATCCCTGGCCAATACAGTACCATCAACTAGTTCATTTAGTCTAAATTCCTAAATATTCATTCATTCATTTTCCTTCAGCTTAGTTGCTTATTGATCAGGGGTCGCCACAGTAAAATGAACTGCCGAAATTCCTAAATAATATGCAGAAATACCACAAAACTGACTTTAATGTGAAGGATGTCTTGTGGATGAAATGCTGGCTGAGGTTGAGAAACCTGATCTTCAGAAAGCTCAGCATGTGCTATACAGGGTAGAAAGAGTCTCATCAGCTTAAAAATATATAGTAAACAGCAAATCAGCTCCATATATTGCTAAAATTATCCACAGATCTATTATGGTAACATAGTACAGAGGCACCATATGGTCAATTGATGAAACATGCTTTAACACAATCAAGCCAGACAATTAAAGAGTTTATTTGCTCCAAAATGAAAATTATGTCATCATTTACCGTTATCTTTATGCCATTCCAAACCCAAAACGATTAGTTCATCTTCAGAACACAAATGAAAAAAATATTATAATTATTTCTGTCTTTCCATTGAAAGTCTATTTATTTTTATGTAGAACTCAGATGCTTCATAATAAAGATATTAAAAATAAAATAAATCCATATGAATCAAGCGGTTTAATCCAACTTATATGATGAGACATGATCCCTTTATAAGATGAACAGATTTCATTTAGACTTCCATTCACATTAGTCACTGAACATACTGTATTCTATACAAAAGCTCATCTTTTAGATAAAAACTGTAAAATGTAAAATACTGTAAAAACTGTTTAGAGATCAATGTTCATATTTACATAAAAGTCCAGATTAAATTTGATCATCATATACTGTACATCGTGATTGTGTCTTTTTAGAAGGCTTCGAGTGGAATAAATCTCTCAATCTATATGGCTTTATTTTTATGTCTCATACAGTATATTATATCAAATAAATGGTTTGGAGAATCACATTTAAATGTGTTCCTACAGTAAGTGCACATCCTTCCTGTCTAATATTGATATTTAAATATCATAACACAAACATTGTACTAACTTGCTTTAAAAATACCTTAATCTTGTTTGTTGATCGACAAAAATCTACAGATAATGTAAAGCCCATATTTTTGTTGTAATGAAAATTTACACTGGTATTTGGGTGCCAGTAACACTTCTACATTAAAAAACATTCAATTAAAAAAAAGCTAGCTGTTGCTATGGTTAGCATTAGCTAAAGTTACCTACAGTTTTATTGTTTGTTACGTAGCAAACTTTAGCTTATCCTGTAAATTGTCATTAATTCGAAATGGGTAGTGCCTCAAAATCTGTGCAGCTTTGCTAGCTGTTTGTAGTATAAAATAGCTAGTGGACACTACAGTACTTTTATGTGTTTATGCATGTTTTGAAGAATGCCCCTTGAATGGTCTGACATCTGTGAATGAGAAGCTCTGAGCTGAATAAACGACATGTAAAATCAAATAAAAACTTCCCTTCTCTTGAAATGATTTTGTGACATGTCTCATTTTTTCGTTTCACTGCCAGTTCTCTTTTCAATATCCCCCAGCTGTCGTGAGCTTGTGTTGTCAGGGCTACAGAGGTTAATCTATTCTCCAGATAGGGGCCACATGATTAAGACCCAGCTCCACAAACCCCTCTGAGGACACCGTCTGATTTCCTCCGCAACTCTCGCAGGCAGCATTCACTCTCCTGTAGGCATGTGTGTAAATGACTGCAGTAATGATGTTAGAGGCTGACACAATAACAGCCTAGGCAGAAACAGAAACGAAAATATTGGATTGCGCTAATGAGGTTTTAAAGCTTCTGTGACAATTGCCTTTTTTTATTGCTGGCATGTAACCAAAAGCCAACAGGCTGACACATGCTGGTTTAAATCTAGGGAAAGCGATGAATTATACAGTACCATCATATTTCAGGGTGTTTCAAATATAACACTGATTTAGAAAAGTCTATTGTCATTTTTTTTTTGTATTTTCTGCAGATCCCCTCAAAGCATTAATTGGGTCACACTTTTCAATAAGGTTTTATTAGTTCATGATTTTACTAACATGAAATAACAAGGAACAATCAGTGTTGGGGGTAATGCGTTATAAGTAATGTGTTATGTTATATTACTTTTCCAAAGTAACGAGTAAAGTAACATATTACTTTTAAAAATAAGTTATATTAATGTTAATATAATATTGTATATTATGTTATTTTTAGAAAAATGTAACGCGAGTTACTCTTTACCTTGCTTAATTGTCTTTTACAAAATATATTGCGGAATAAAAATTACCTTAGCCAGGTTGAATCACACACTCTATGAGAGAGTGTGCTGCGAGGGAACAGACAGACGGCTCGCACTTATCATCATCATCATGTCTCTTTTTTTTACAGCAGATGAGTCAGTGTACTGTTCTAGTAACTGAATAACTCAGGATATCAGTTTATTTCGAGTCAGAGGGGGTATACGGTATGTTAGTACTGAAGACGCAAACCGTTTCACAGCAACTATGTTTTATGTAATGAACTGGTTCCACCGGTTCACTAAGAAGATCCGGCTAAAAAAACAATTCATTTGCGAATTGCCCATCGTCGCTACAGTTAGAAACATAAACAATGGCAGGCCGGAGAGTTACATTTTTGCAATGGATTCTTGTTATTTTGAACTCATCTAAGCAAAGAAGTTGATTGTTGTTAAGTGTAGATTATGTGTAAATAAAATTCTTGATAACTGTAAAATAAACTAAATGGAAATGCATAAAAATGGATGCAAAGTACACCCGCATCCCACCTCTAGCTAAACAACAAATGACTGACATCAGGTTACATTCTATAGGTAAAACTAATAATTCGACTAAACTCAAAAATAAATTGGTTATTGCTTTTATTGTTGAGGAGATGCAGCCACTGTCTACTGTAGAAGCGTTTTGTAATATAGTACGGATCTTTCTCTTTTGGGAAACAATTTACACATTTGTTAAGGCTACGTACAGCATGTATAGCTCTGGGCTCAGAAAGTTTTCAAATTAGTATTTTTTTCCTACATTTTTTTTTTATAAAAATAAGGGTGTAGGTTATATAGGTGGTTGTTAAATGCAGAGCTTCTCTATAAAAAAAGGTGAAAAACACCTGCAAGTTCTGAAAGAGATCAAACCGTTTACTTCATTGTTTGTTTATATTAACTGATGCAACCTTATTGTAAAGTGTTACCACTAATAGTATCAGAGATGATTACTGTTGCAACATTAATATACATGTTATGCTTTTGAAGAACTAAATAGGACAATCTCACATTTTTGTTACATAACTTATTTAAACAATAAATCAATCATTTTTAACCCTTGTGCACTGTTCAAATTTACTACCCTTTTTATGTTTGGGAAGAAATATGCATGAGATAAACATATACATATATTTTTAACTTCTTTGCATAAATCTGTTAATCAACCTCAGTTCTGATCAAAACTACTAAATGTTTTTAAAAATGACAGGATTTTAACTCTTTAATAGCCAAGTTCACAAATTATGTCACTGATTTTATTTTTAAAAAAAAAAGACAATTTTAATATAATAATTAATTGTGGAGTGGATTTTTTTTTACTTTATCACAGTCTTGAACATGTGAACGATTAATAACAACATTGGCTTTGATGCATTGCTAGATTTTCATTTTTTCTCCTTAGTTTACTGCTTTTGCTCCATTGACTACCATTATAACCACATTTGATGGTGCATTAATACACAGTCTTTGTTTTTTATTTACTCTATATAGTTCATTCTCAGGGCGACGCAGTGGCGCAGTAGGTAGTGCTGTCGCCTCACAGCAAGAAGGTCACTGGTTCGAGCCTCGGCTGGGTCAGTTGGCGTTTCTGTGTGGAGTTTGCATGTTCTCCCTGTGTTCGTATGGGTTTCATCCAAGTGCTCTGGTTTCCCCAACAGTCCAAAGACATGCGGTACAGGTGAATTGTGTTGGCTAAATTGTCCGTAGTGTATGAGTGTAAATGGATGATTCCCAGTGATGGGTTGTGGCTGGAAGGGCATCTGCTGTGTAAAAATGTGCTGGATAAGTTGGCGGTTCATTTCAGTGTGGTGACCCCAGATTAATAAAGGGACTAAGCCGAAAAGAAAATGAATGAATGAGTTCACTTTCACACACTCACTCACAGACACACATACACACTTTAATTTGCTTTTATACTCCATATAAAATTCAGAAACTGAGCTTTTTTTGTTACACAGACCTATTTAAGGGGTTAATGGTCCCAACTGATGATCAACAGTAAAAATGACTACTTGTACCTCTTCCCAACAGAGAAAACCACCAACAATCAAAAATGCATGATTACATTGTGTCATGGTTATACAAAAAATTGGTTATAATGGAAATCAATGTAAATTAGTGAGAAAAAAGAAAATCTACCAATGCATCAAAGGCAATGTTGTCACTAATCTTTCGCATGCCCAAGACTTTAAAAAAGTACAAATAAAATCCAGTACACAGTTACTTTTTATATTGAAAATACATCATTTTGTGTGTTTTTTTTCACCCAATCAGTGACATCAGTTATGAATTTGACAATTAAAGAGTTAAAATCCTGTAACTTTCTAAGCAATTTATTAGTTTTGATCAGGGCTGAGGTAGAGCTTTACAGATTTTTGTAAAAAAAAAATTGTTTTAAGTATATCTGATGAAATTTTTACAGAAGTTTAATTTAGTGGATGTTTTCACCCCAAACATAACAAAAGGGTAGTAAATTTGCCCAGAGTGTATTGCTGAGATTTTTTTTTAAATTCAAAGCATTTTCTCAAAATACACATCAAAATAAGATTTGTCAGCAAAAATCATTCTGCTTGCTGAAACACAGAAAAAGCTATGGCCAAATTAAGACTCAAAATCACCTCAAAGTGGATAAAAACATCCCCATAAAGGATAAAGGTTAAAGAAGCAAAAAGCTAAATTCCTGTTTTTCAGAAAGGAAGGTAAGAAAGTGGACTGAAATATATAAGTGCTGATTGAATGTTGCGGAAATTCCATTAAGCTAAATCATGCTCATTTGCCAGCAAAGGCAGCAAATCTGACAATAGTAGGCAACTGTAATATATGAGATTGTGAACAAAGTCGGGCATCTATGGCAGACGCTGGCTGCTAATCCTATATTGTTGGGGAAATGTTGTCTGTATTCAATCCTCTTAGTCTGCAACTTTTCATGGCTGAAGAGTCAGTGATTAATCTCCAGGCTTCCAGCAGCACGTCTGCAACCGGCGCAGCAGCAGCTCCAAACTCATTCCCAGGAAAATCTCTGCACATTACTGATTAAACATGCTTGGCAAACAGGATGGATGCGAAACATTAGCTAAATTTCAATGCTTTAATGGGCAGCTGCTCCTGAAAACATCCAAAGTGTCATGGTACCTCATAAGTGACTGCGTCTAAACGCTCTTGAACATTAGCAGAAAATCCGCAAGCATCACAAATTGAACTCAGCATGGGAGACTTAAGCTAAGATGTGATTTGTTGTGATTTGTTTGTTTGGGCCAATGTACCTAAAAAAGTCAAACAGGCTCAATGTGTAAATGGGATGGCCAAAGCAGATGTTCATTCAAATAAAATCAGATTTTTTTTGTCTTGGTATTAACAGGTTTTCACAAAATATTCCAATATATAATAATAATAATTCCTTACATTTATATAGCACTTTGGACACTCAAAGTGCTTTACATAATTTTAGGGGGAATCTCCTTATCCACCACCAGTGTGCAGCATCCACCTGATGACGCGACAGCAGCTATATTGCGCCAGACCACACGCCAGCTGATTGGTGGGAAGGAGACAGAGTGATGAAGCCAATAATGGTATGGGGATGGTTAGGAGGCCAATATGGACATAGGCCAGTGAGCAAATTTGGCCATGATACTCTTTTTCAAAGGACAACCACAGAGAGTCAGTACCTCAGTTTAATGAAAGACAGTATAGAGCAGGGGTGTCCAAAGTTTTTGGGCCGAGGGCCAGATGCAAAAAAATAACGTTGTCCCGGGTCAAATTTTACATACATCACACAGACACGCATATAATATTATAATAATATATATATATATGTGTGAGTGCGTGTATATTATTATGGAATTATTTTAATTCGTCGTCCAACCGTGTCTCTAGAAAGACTTACGTTTTTAAAATTTTGAATCTTCTCTGGGCAAATTACAGTTGCAACACTCATCAGACACTCCTTTTAGCTGAGATTAGCTGAGCTAACGTTACCTCACAACTAGCCAGCATAGAATTTTCTTGCACATTATTAGCATGAAAAAACTGCTGTTGTTGAGTTGAGAGGGCAGCTGCTATTTATTTGACTTTTTTGATCTCGTTCAATACCAGTGTAAGAGCTGAAGGCCTGATGTTTTGTTTTATAATGTCTTTTAATATTATATTCCTTCATTACTGCAACTGCTACCTGGCAAATTAAACAGACACATTTCCCGTTGACCTCAGTGAAGAAATATTCTTTGCCCCAATGTGACTGAAATTTCCTGCACTCACTGTTGATTTTCCTTTTTCTTGGTTGTTGCATGACTCACCAAAACGTGATTATCAATTATGTTTCCATCAGTTTGTTCGATTCGTTTTACTTCATAACAGGAACTGCTGCTTAATTGAAGGCATGTCATAGCGACACCCGGTGGTTATGTATTGATTTACGTTCAATTTTGTATAGCGGGCCAGATTCTATGAATGTTTATAAAAAGTCTCGCTGGCCGCCACAAAACTAATTGCGGGCCGCAGGTGGCCTGTAGTTTGGACACCCCTGGTATAGAGTCCCCATCAATATACTGGGGCATTAGTACCCACACAGACCACAGGCTGAGAGCCCTCTGCTGGCCTCATTAACACCACTTCCGGCAGCAACCTATCTTTCCCATGTGGTCTTCCATCCAGGTACTGACCGGGTGCATCCCTGCTTAGACTCAGTGGGCGACCATGTGACAGTTGCAGAGAGCTAGCTGCTGGCTATGTATTTTGATATTAGCATGTTGTTAATCTATGAGATTTATGCCTTCTTACTTCTCAATCAAATATACTGTATCTAAGAAGCATCTCTCTAGCTTTATCTATTGATTTTTTTTTTTTTTTTAATTGTCTTGCGCATATAATATTATCATTCATTCATTAATTTTCCTTTGGGTTAGTCCCTTATTTATCATTGGTCGCCACGGCAGAATTAACCGCCAACTAGGGCTGCACAATATATTGCTTCAGCATCGACATTGCAATGTGATCATTCGCAATAGTCACATAGCGAGTTAACGCAATGTTGAGTCTGGATTATACATTCCGCAAGTGTTTTTTGAGGCCTGCGACTGTGTGAGGGTTTCAAAAGTATTCAGGCAAAAGAAATTCTACCATTTGTAAATTTGACAAATTACCAACAATTTATTTGATTGAATTTTTTATTAAACAAAGACTATGCAGTATCATTTTACATTTGATTGTTAAATTATTGAATACCTAAATACTGTTTGACTCCTCTGGAAAAATTCAAACACTGTTTATTTAAATAGGATTTTTTTTTTATTGAATATATCCATGCTTGTAGATTGTTTACTATATTTTACGAACTCCCCAAAAGAATCATTCAAATCAATCTAAAATTATAAATTTTTCCAAATAGCTATTTAACTCATCTACTAAAATTATATTCATATCACAGTATATATCATAGAAAAAAAAACGTATCACAATGTTGCGTTTTTGCAATATCGTGCAGCTCTACCACCAGCTTCTCCTGTATACAGTATTTTTTACGTAGTAGAAGCCCTTCTAGCTGCAACCCAGTACTAGGAAACACTTATACACTCTCAAATTCACACACTATGGCCAATTTTCCACTTCACTTATAGCGCATGTCTTTGGACTGTGGGGGACACTCTAGGAAACCCACACAAACAAGTGCAGAACATGCAAAGTCCACACAGAAATGCCAATTGGCCCAGCCAGACTCAAACCAGTGACCCTCTTGCTGTGAGGTGACAGTGCTAACCACTGAACCACCATGCTGCCCAATATAATATTATATTCACCAAAATGTATTATCTTAAATGACATCATAATCAAGATGTCTACCAAATATTGTAGTCTGTGGTATAATGCCTAACAGCTTGTACCTGTTTTTTTCTCATGAGGTACTGTACATGTTCAACAGAGAAACTTTAATGGCACAACATTATAATAAATGTGTTTTGCGTGATATTTTATTGGATTTAATAAAGCACCAGCGAGCATCCAAATCACATTTATTTCTTAATGATGTGCACAGAGAAAAAAAATATGGAAAACTGTCCTTTTGAGATTGGGCAATTAAAACCTATTGTTCCTTACAACCTGCACATGCTAACACTGGCTTTGAATGATTCTCAAAAAGCAGGATTTTATTTTTAAGCTAATCAGAATCCCTATTTTACTGCACTAACTCTTAATAAATATGGAATTTAACTAGACAGTATCCCAGCAAGCATAGATGTCTAAACATAGATGGCTTCGTTAAAACAAGGCTAAATTTGAGCTGTCAGTGAACATCTAATAGACATCTAAGAAAAGCCCAAAACTACACCAGTCATCAAATACAAAAAAATGAACAACTACATATTTGAAGTCTGTCTAATCTGTATTTGATGACTAGTCTAGGTTTGGACTATTTTTAGATGTGTATTAGATTTTCACTGACAGCCCAAATTTAGTCTTGCTTTAGCTAAGACATCTACATTTAGATCTCTATTAGACGTCTAAACAAAAAAATCGCTTAGTGGGATAGATTACAACAATACTTAAAGAAGTGAAACAGTGCTATTGCTACAGCAATTCTCGGGAACACCTTTAAAAAACATCAGGTCATTAATTCTACCCAACATAAAAATAACCAAGACAAAAACAGAAGCAGTGTCTAAATATATTCCCAAACACATGCACATTTGGGTTAGCAATGGCAGAAGACACCTACGATTCTCTCCACCGGCTAGCATTATATAAGCAGCAATTGGATTCTCAGGCAATATATCTCTCCATTTCTATCTGACAGCTATTCCCTGTTTACCTCCCATTCACCTTTTCACTATATGAATTTCATATGCCGTAGTTCAGTCCACTATTGTGTATAAAAAGGGAGAACCCAGAGACCATGCTAACAGTGGCAAGCTAGCACACCATACTGTTTCATTTGGAATACCAAGCAGTCATTAACAATTTGTTTCCCGCCAAAATTGTTGTTGGTGATAAGAAGGGCCACATGCATCGGACAAACACACTTCTCAGCTTAGACCAACATGAATGTCCACGTTGTTAGTTTGTTGCTGGTCCAACTGATTGGCTAATGATGTGGGAAGATGAGTTGAGGCTTGTTTGGTCTGCGAGGGTTGGCGCATTGTAAGAACTCATCTGCATAGTTCAACAGACACTTTGCCATGTAGCAATGTGCGCCAGTCTGCCCAAAATTAAACATACACAGAACACATGTCCCTTTCATCACTCCAATATGGGTGCTAAAAGATGACTTGGTGTCAGTCTGTCTGAAGATAACACTTTTCTGAGACTTTGCAAAAGGCAAGATGGAACAGCAAACAGGTTTTAAAAACAGGTTTGAAAGAATAATCTCAAATGACAGCATGTCACATAATATTGTTTACCACAAAAAACATTTGTTATAAAAATACTGCATAAATATGACTTAAAGTACAACACTGACTAAGTTTACATGGATATCAGTAATCGAATGATTTGCCTTAATCTGAATAAGACAATAATATGATTAAAGTGTTTACATGATTTGCTTTTTGAATGTTCCTTTCATGATCCCGGTTTACGTTTTAAAGCACATAATTCGATTAACGTCATTGCGTCAGCACGCTATCCACATTTCATGTAATTTTGGGTGTTTCATTTTTAATTTGTCGACTTTAACTTCAGTTTGGCACTTTCACTTTCATACAGGAACATTTCATTCATGCCCCTGTGACAAATAAGGTTTCGGATGTGAGTATGAACTGCTGGAAGAGTGTTGTTTTAATGGAATTTGATACTGCATGTCGTATGCCAAAAAACCCGCATTTCACAATTTGTTTGTTTGTCATCCTTTACTGAGTGGGTAGGTGGAGAGAATAAGTCAAACAGCCGTGTGTATAGGCCAGGTGTGCTCAATGCTGTTCCTATAGATCTAGGCTGTTTCTCAATATATATCTTCTTAAGCGATCTTGCGTCCTCGTGTTTTCGTGTAACATCATCATCAACTGCCAAAGTTCAATTCCAAAACTCAAGACTGCAATAACGGAGCACGTGTGAAAGTTCCCGGATGTGTTCTTGATATCGAGGATGCGCCGAAGTCCCAGAAGTCATTGCAACTGGAGGAGTGAAGCGCAGCATTTTTTTTTTGATTCTTTATTAAAGTTCAGAGAAATAACTTATTTATCTCAGGACTTTCCCTAAATGAGAGGCTGAAAGTAAACATTAACATGAAAATCTTCATAAAGGCATAAGCCAATTAAGGGTGTTTATTTGCTGAAATTTTTATTAAAATATGTTTTTTTGTATTGTGCAAAGTATATTTGTAAAGTCTTTGTTTATAGTGTACATTGGGAAAAGGGGGGAAACAATACATCGCTGTATGAATGCTGTAATGTTTAAATAATTTTCAGTTATAAATGCGTGAAGGTCATGTGACCATTAGGAAGAACGCATCATCTCATTTCTCAGAGGATGCGTTCTCTGTTCTCGCGATCTCGCAAGTTCGTTCTTCTGGGGTAACTTGGGAAGACCGATCTCCACAAGAACGTGAGTCCGTTCTCTGCGTTCTTGGAATTGATAAACAATCTATGTCAAACAGCCATGTGTATAGACCAGGTGTGCTCAACCCTGTTCCTGGAGATCTTCTTTCCTACAGAGTTCACCTTCGACTCTGATCAAACACACCTGAACCAATTAATTAGGACCTGAACAGCACTTAATAATTACAGGCAGGTGTGTTTGATATGGGTTGCAACTGAAATCTGCAGGTAGGTAGATCTACATGAACAACTCGACTAAAATCAGCATACTCCACGTCTTAATTTGATTTCTGTTTAGTTCGATTATGACCTGAATCAGATTAAATTAATTAAAAATCACAGTTTACATGGTGGACTCTTAATCAGAGTATTGTCTTAATCATATTAAAATAGGATTATTGATTTTAATGTAAACGTACTCACTGATAATCAAGTGAATGGGCCCAAGTTGTAAATGTTAAAATAAACTTGCACTTTAAAGTCCCTCAAAAGCTGCTGCTATGCACATAACAAGTCAAAACATAAAATAATCAGCTTTTCTGTGTAAAATATACCCTTAGCATGAAAAAAAAACACACTTTTTTCTCTGTAAAGTTATTTCCAATTGTATAAATTCCCTGAATGGCAACATAATACCTAAATCATAAATCGAAGAAATCATAAAATGACAGGATGATAAATAATGGTGGACGTCAAATATTCTACCAAATTAGCACAAGAAGCACCCGCTTTTAATGTTAGAACTCAATTAAATGGGCATTATCAGTGGTTATCAGCTGATAGATATGGGCCAGGAGGGGCCTTTTGCATCAACTGGTAGCCTCATAAGGCTGTTATCATCCATCCACATGGTTAATCAGCAAATAGAGAAGACTCCAGATCTGTTTTTACATTACTGTGACAATTGGGTTTAGGGTTGGGGTAGATGTTAATAAAATACAATTAATGGGAAATTTAATAAGTAATATAAATAATTCTCGGTAACTTCCCGCCGCAGCCGTATGTGATTTATAGCTGTTTAACCATGTGGATGGATGGGAACAGCCTTCTGAGCCTACCAGTAGGCCTACAATCTGGGCCTACCAGTAGACCTCTACCATACATGAATAAATGGGAAGTGCTCTGGATTCAAGCCAAATTCCAAGATTCAAACCCTCCACTTGGATAGCATGCCAGAGAGTACAGTATTCTACATACACTACTGCATACATATTCTGTTCTATATATTATATTATAAAGAACTTTTAAAGAATATTAAATTCTTCAAAGATTGCTGATACTTTATGTATTCCTTCAGATTTGTCTAACTGCACACAAGGCAAAGTAAGTGCCTTGAATTGATTTTCAGTAATGAGTGTGTTTCTTCAGTAATGTGGCCTGACCTGGCCAGAAACAGCAAGAGCAATAGATGCAAGTGCTTTTAATCCAGATATGGTCTCAATATATTCAGAGAGATGCAAGGCTATACTGTAGCTCTACACCAGGAGAAAGCATAGCCGCCAGCTTGAATTATCTTCCAGTCTTGAATGGCATTTGTGTGAAGTGGTTTACAAGATTCACAAATGCAATTTAAACAAGTACATAGAATAGAAGAATAAAGGCTCCAGTATACACTACAGTACCTGAAAAAGTCTTGTCATCGATCTCAGTTGTAAGACCAACAAATAATAACTTGACTTCTAGTTGATCATTTAGAAAAGTGACAGAAGTTAGATTTTTCCGATGAATCATCGGTTGAACTTCATCCCAATCATCACAAATACTGCTGAAGACCTATTGGAACCCGCATGGACCTAATATTCTCACAGAAATCAGTCAAGTTTGGTGAAGGAAAATCATAGTTTGGGGTTACAGATCTACAGAGTGGCACAGCCTAAGATATTAAGACATTTGTGCTGCCCATTACATTACAAACCACAAGAGAGAGCAAATTCTTCAGCAGGATAGAGCTCCTCCACATCAAAGTTCCTGAAAGCAAAGATGGCCAGCCCAGTCACCAGACATGAACAAGAAGAAGCATTGAAGATGAATCCAAAGAATCCTTATGAACTCTGGGAGTCCTGCAAGAACGCTTTCTTTGCCAGGCCTTACTGTCTTTATAAAATAATTAAAAATCAAGGCATGATCATATTTTATTTTTGTAAAATGAGCGTAATCTAGAGGCCTTTGCCTTTCATATAGGCCACTTCTGATATCAAATGATCAACAAGAAGTCAAGTTATTATTTGTTCCTAAAACTTGGATAGGCGACAATATTTTTGTTAGGTCGTGTACTTAAAACCAGTAACAACAAATAACATTAATAAACTGAAATGACATATTTTCAGACAAAATTTAGCTACAACTAATTTAATTTTCTATTTATTTTAGCCATTCAAAACAGCCCTCCAAAGCAAACTTTTTGCCCTCAAGAATGAAATAGAGCTTCTTTTGAGATATACCTGGGCCTTCCAGAGGTAGACTGTTTTCACTCTAAGTGCAGTTGTTCATGCAAGGCAATCAAATGAAGCATATTTTGAAAATGCCATACATTTGGCAATCTTTAAACAGTTTACGCCTATACTTTGTGCTTTAGCTTAATAATGTGATTTACATTTAACCCATTCCTCTAAATCAGAGATCTTCAGCCCTGTTCCTGAACAGCTACTATTCTGCACAATTCAGTTCAACACACCAACAAACACACCAACCTCTATTAATCAAGAATATCAAGTAAACACTGTGATTAGTTTTCTTCAGGGGTGTTTGGTTGGGGTAGAAACTGAAATCTGCAGGACGACTGCTCTCCGGGAGCAGGGATGGAGACCCCTGCTTTAACCTTAGTTATGGTTCGGCTGAACTCTAAATGAAGGGGTGAGCTGAAGGCCGCATATGATTGCGGTGAAAGGATGGATAGTTAGGTTTTGAAGGGGAAAGTTGATCGAAGATGGGCACCATGCCATGAAGAGCTCAGGAGGCAGCTCAGGAAGGCCTGATTCATCACAGCCTGTCTGCATCCCGCCTGCGTCACGTCCCGTGCCAGGCATCCGCCGCAGTACGCACAGTGAGCAAACACATGGACTCAAGTTGAATGATGAATCTAATTTTAACAGATCTATAGCACAGCCAGACAGATTGAGAGATATGGATGCACAGACAGAGATCACTCGGAATTGATTGGCTTCTGAAGGATGTCGGAGGTAGGAGCAGAAAATGAAGGCTGGAGAGAAAAACGAGAAGAGGCGGCGACTGTGAGAAAGAGAGTTTCCTGGGGTACAGTATTGAAGTATCTCATGGCCAGAGTATGAATGTTTAATGGCTGTGGTGGAGCCGGGCGGGAGGAAGCCGGTTGCACTGCATCAATGGACAGCTGAAAAATGAGACGTGAGGGGAAGTGGTCCAGTCAGGGGGCGGGAGAGAGAGAGACGATCAGCACGATGCCTGGCTGCCTGCCGGCTCTTGCACGTCAGAGGAGTCACAGGCTCACACACGCTGTCTACATCTCTCTCAATTCATTCTGAATTCCAGCAGCCTATCCTGACACATACAATATAGCGAGATCTGAACATGTACATGCCGACTCTGACATCTCAGTCTCTTTATCTGAGGATAGTGTAGTCATGGTTGATGATGTCCCATGTAACACTGCGTCAAGACCAAAGAACTAACGAGACAAACCATGAGTATTTCCTACAGAGGTTTTGTCCTAATCAATCAAGAATAGAACCACTCAAAATGGAATCTCATTAGACAGAACTAGCACTTCTGATTAAGAATATAGCAATCTAACATTCTGTATTGTTTTGTAGGGTGTCATATTTAAAGATATATTCATAACAAGAAGCTATTATTAATATGTGGTTTATTGAACTTGCTTTTGAATCCATGCTAGCTTTTAATTTTTTCTCATAACTTTGTAATCAAACATGCCCACAGTATTGGAAGTGGATGTACTGAGCCAAGTGAGCCAGTGAGATGTTCTGGCCAAACCCTTTAGAAATTATACAAGAAGGCAAGAAGATAATATATGTCAGTGATACTTAGGATTTGTTGCACACCAAATCTTCCACAAAACTTATAGCAAAACACCAGTTGGTAAATTCTTTTAAAAGGTTTACATTTTAAACAGAGCTACTGTACACTATACAGAATTTTAACATTTAGAATGTACAAAATATTCAATAATCTGAATTATTGAATATTAAAAACTCAAGTGTTACCCAAAGTTCAATCCGGACATGTTGTTCATTCAAACTTTGACATGGAGAAAAAACAATATGCATCTAAAAGTCTGACTGTAATCATTTTACATTTAATCACTATATTCACCAGCATGGACCAAACCACACTTTGAGCTAGACTTTATTGTAGGGATGTAGGGATGAAAGGGATGGTAAGGGAACAGTGGGATAAAGGGGAAGGGAAGTAAGGGGTTAAACAGTGACAGGTAGGTAGGTTGAGCGGGCGTCCTACAATGATGCCCAGAGACTCCGAGTGGGGGTTCCATCTCTGTAATATTTTGTGATTGGAGTTTTTGGGGTATAGGTGATTTGTTAAAGAGACAAAGTAAGGCGTGCTTAACTCCTAAGTAAACAAGTTAACTCCATCTAAATGCCAGTGGTTTATCGAAATGTTAATAAAATCATAACCTGAAAAACAGCTGATATTATCCTTATTTTAGGACACACATCCAACTAACACACAAAATGAAGGCTAGTATTGACAAATCATCTATAGTACAAAGTACACTATGTACAGCATACTATCAAGGTTTTTAAAGATTTTTAAAATTTATTTCTATCATTATTTCAATAATTCAGTGTAGTGATCCTTCAGAAAACGTTTTTATTATCATTCCATAATAAAATAAAATATAATATAATATTAATTCACTCGTTTTCCTTCGGTTTAGTCCTTTTAATTATTAGGGTTTGCCAAAGCGGAATGAACGGCCAACTTATCCAGTATATGTTTTACACAGTGAATGCACTTCAAGCTGCCACCCATACTGGGAAACACCCATACACTCATTCAATTCACCTATAGCGCATGTCTTTGGACTGTGGGAACCAGAGCACTCAGAGAAAACCCACATGAACATGAGGAAAATATGCAAACTTCAGACAGAAACACCAACTGACCCAGCCGAGACTCGAACTAGTGACCTTCTTGCTGTGAGGCAACGGTGTCGCTCCCTTTTTATTATCAAAGCTGAAAAAAATATATTCTGATTGTACCAATCTTAAAATCATGTAATCCTAATGTAAATCAAACTCTCTCATGATGGATCATGACTTTTCCTCTGTTCCCTCTGGCGCTGAGTCATATTAAACACGTCACCTAAAGTGTCATCGCTTTTACTTGTGCCAATTAAAAGGGTCATTCTTTTCTGAATTCGAGATACATTTCACTGCATTCAGAAATGATGCATCATCCACAAACAGCATATAAACAAGGTATTTGGTTCCTTTGGGTGTACTGTAGACCATGACCACATCACAGATGCAGATCTGAACAAGAGTTGATTGATCAATAAGGCCCATGCCCTCAATTCTTAACAGATCAAAGGCTTTCAGTTCAGTGATTTCCAAAGCGCTAAACCAGACATTAAGCTGTAGCTTTTACTTAGACCAGGAGACTGCTTTCTACTGAATAAACACAGAATTCACTGAAAAGCCCCAAGTCTTCTATTCCTGGTGTGGATGATATATAAGATAAACCAAAGAGAAGGTAAAAGGTAGGTTATTAAAGCAGTGCTGCCAATGTCAATGTCAAATAAGATAGATAATCATATCCAAAAACATAAATCAATGCAAATTTTATCTTTTTCTACATGTGACTACTATCAGGGATGGGCAGAATTTATGATACAAGTATTTCAAATGCGTATTTTAAATACAAAATAGTATTTTGTCATTTGTATTTGATAGGGTTTATGAAAATTGGTGAATATTTTGTATCAATATACTTTACTGTCTTGTATTTTTGTATTTTTAAAATACTTTGTAAGTCTACGTGATGACATCGGCATGACATGACAGTGGCCTCTGACTGATGCTTTCTCAGTTATCTGCCTAGGCTTGAAATCAGAACAGATGATTAAGGAATTAAGGATGTTTCAATGGAAATTATGCAACACACATAAAGAAAGTAACAGACAAATGGCATGGGTATATTTGGAGCGAGTCAACAATCATTGAAAATAGTATACTGCACAATCCTAAGACCAGTAATATTAATTGCAGTATAGACTATAATTCGGCATTAGAATCGTTGCTTAAGAAATGAAATGGAATAAACCTCAGTCTCTAAGAACCAAGCCTTCAACACATAATCATTCTCAGTCTCAGTGCTGCAGGTGGAAATGCAGAGGAAGTTTAGAAATATAAAACATCTAAGGATGGTGTACAGGTGTTCACTAAGAGGGCAAACTGAGATTCTTCCAGTTAAAGAAGAAACTCTTCGGAGAATCAGTAAACTGAACAAAAATAGTTGTTTTGAATGGATTGCTGATGTAGATACAAGAAAATAAAACAAAAGTCCTACAATGGCGATTACTCCAATGCTGTTTCAAATGCCAGTAGTTAAAATGTATTGTAAACCTGACATTAGTATCATAACCAAATCTGTAGCCAAAGTCCTTTTGAGTTCACTGGTTTTTATTCCTCCAGTTTATTTTCTCATATATATTCAATGCAGTAGCTATACTCAAAATATCAGCAATATTGCTGCAGAAGGTTTTTTGTGGTTATTGGTAATTGTTTCAACATCAATATGGCAATATGATCATTTGCAATAGTCACATTGCAGGATATGCAATGTTGAGTTTGTATTATAATTTATCAGTTGCATGTGTTTTTTAATGACTGTAATTGTATAATGACATTGAAAGCAGTCAGGTATAAAACAATTTAACTTTTTTGACCATAACTATGATTAATTTTATTGAATTATTTTTTTTTTTTATAGACTCTGGAAACAATAAAGCACTTTTTTTTTTCAAATGTATCTTTTTCTTGATTGTATTTATGGATTGTTATGCATGAAAATACTCACAACACATGCAAATACAGAAATGCACTGCAGATAGCACAGACAACAACGAAAATGTGTCGGGGGATTCAAAAAATGTTATAGATTGTTTATTAGATTTTTTGGAGATGCACTCTCACTGCAGAACTATCCCAATCGATCTAACATTATAAATTCTTTCCGAAATAGAAATATTAAGTCATCTGGTAAAACTGTATTCATATAGCAATATATACAGCAAAAAAAAATATCGCAATGTTAGATTTTTCCAATATCGTGAAGCCCTTATTTGATGGATAAACTTTAAAGAGAATACCTCTTAGAAGACCTTTCACGTCATTGACTTTAGTTTCAGTGAAGTTACTCCCATAATTCATGTAAAGAATCAAAGGGTGTAGGAAAAAGACATTTTTACATTGGTGTACAGAATCTAGATCTTTAAATGGAGCGTGTGCCTTGACGTGAATAAAACAGTCATCTGGCATGTTTTCAAGCTATGATTTTTATGAGTTGATGAGCTTGAATTAGAATCATACTGTCTAAACTTTAATGCCAGAGCTACGTCATGCATAATTAACCGAATTCCACAGAGCTCTTTTGAAGGTATCTATATATAGTGTTGTCTTGCAAGCATCTATCAGACAAAGTAAGAATGCAATTGGGGGAAGGGAGACCAAAGTCAATGCTGGCCCAAATACCAGCTGATTGACATGTAAGGGTTGGTGACTTTTATGGAACAAGCCCTTTGCCCTGGGCCAGCGGTGGCCTGTTACTTCCTATTCACATCAGTCAGGAAGCAGGCCTGCCTTTGGTGAAAAATTGATGCTAGAGCACTCGCACGTTTCATGCTGTTTTTACAGTACAGTATCTGAGTGTTGAGTGATTTCATTGAGGAGGATCTTGGGAGACCATGGTTTGAAGCTGCTATTTAAAATTTCTTTTTACATACATATGTGTATGAAGGGCTTTCCTGCTACCTAGGCGTATTAGAGAAGAAAATGGCCTACAATTTTCGCAAAACTTAAAATTTGCAGTGGTTTTAACATAGAATTAGCACTAGAGGCCACAAAACATCAGCAACTTTTATTCCCTTTCATGCTAATAATGATTAAAAGGCAGATTATCAATTATTGATATTCCGCAGTTCCTTGAACACTTATTCATTCATTTTCTTTTCGGCTTAGTCCCTTTAATAATTTGGGGTCGCCACAGCGGTTTACGCAGTAGATGCCCTTTCACACACATACACTACGGACAATTCAGCTCACCCAATTCACCTATACCACATGTCTTTGGACTGTGGGGAAAACCAGAGCATCCGGAGGAAACCTATACGCAAACCGAGGAGAACATGCAAACTCCACATAGAAATGCAAACTGACCCAGCCAAGGTTCGAACCAGCGACCTTCTTGCTGTGAGGTGACAGCGCTACCCACTGCACCACATATATAACATATATATTGCACCATATATACTGTATATATATATATATATAAATTAGTAGTTTTCCATATATATTTTTTTTTTACCCCTTTATTTATGCTTTTCAAATGCATTATGGAACCTTGATCTTTCTTCCAACAATTTTGTAACCTTGAAAAGTTTGAAAAAGTGACTTTTATTTCAAATTTCACTATTAAAATGTCTATAGTCTACAGTCACTTTGTTAAAGTGTAGAGTTGAATTTTCAACATCAAAATTCGACAGAGCAGAGATCAAGGTCCCATAATGTAATTCACAACCACAATAAACAGATGATCTTGTGAATCACAAAATGGTGTAACGTATCACAAATCTCACAGTTCGGATAACACTACGGGTTTTCAGTCACGGATTAGACCATTTTTCGGATCAGCAAAAAAGGGACAGACAAATGTCATTTGCTTTCCATCTATACAAAAAAAAATACTGCAAAAACCATTGGTTTTAACCAGCAAAACTGGCCTCACAGAACCTGTAATTTTAATAAAAATCTAAATAAAAACAAAGAACCAGCTAAAAAAAGAAAATATTCAATACGAAAAATTATCTTTGTTACTGTTGCTGATAATGCTAAATAAAGCAATCTAACATTTTGTACAACATATCATATTTATTTTCAATTATTGATTCAACAATTCATACATTAAACTTCATGTTTCATTATGGGTGTTTCATTTTTGAAAACCTATTGAGTGATGATTGTTTGTCGCCGCCTATTGGTTACACAATGTAATAGCTACAACATTCACCAGCGTCAAGTTCCATTAAACATCAGTGTTTTATCTGAACTATAAACTGTTATCCCAGTACTTCTGTGTTATTTAATTGTTTGCAACTAACAAAAAAAAATGTAAAATCTGAATCTCTCTTGATCAAACACAGATTTGAATGCAGCAAATCAACGGATTATTAAACCCATGCAAATCAGCATCAATTATCATTTATGTTGTGCTGGTTTAAATTGAGATCACAATCTTTCAATGTTTAATTGTGCAGCTTTACACTGAATGCGTTAATGCAGGCTAAACAAACAGTGACAGAAAACATCTTTAATCAATAACCTAAGAAAGCATTTGGTAGGTTCCACCACATCTTTTTCCGTCATCATTATATTTTACAGGGAAGTAAAAATGCTTTCATGCATGTGATTTGAATGACGTGGGCAGCAATCGCTCTGCAATTGTTATAAATGTTGGATTAAGTTCAAAAAAGTTATTAATTCGTAGGTCACTTGCATTCTGAACTATGCGTTGTGATCCGTACAGATCAATGATCAACCGTAATCCGTTACACCCCTACAAAATATATAAATGGTTAATTAACAGATTTTTTACAGTTTACTTATTTCTAAGGAAACTGAACCCAATTTTAGCACAGTTCACTTGATATTTCACTTTAAAATTCCAAAATGTGACAAAAGCAACATCACATTTTTAACTGCACACTTTGAAAACATAAAATGTCTCTAAATAAATAAATAATAATAAACAAAAGACTTCATGTGTGTAACTTAACAGCAATGATATAGAAATCACACTATCCTCCACAGAAAGAGAGATACTCAGAAAATGATCAGAATATATAAAACCTCCAATCAGTTGAATGAGTCAGCTGTCAGGATACAAGCATCAAGATCTGAAAGGCTCTACCACAAATTTGTGAATGAGGCAGCCTCTGCTGTTGTATCAGCGGGGAGTCTGTCCAGACACATGGCTGAGGTGCTGGACTAGAAGCGGAAGAGTATCAGAGGCAGGAAACAGCCTTTGAAGTGCTGAGAAAGTAGAAATGGATTCCAGCCACAAGCACAGATGAGACATTCACATACTATTCTACAGTGCTGGAGAGCTATTTGAAGATTTTTGTTAGTTTAAAACTGAATAAGGTATCTTTAACACATATTCGGTATGACAACGCATAATCATTCACAGTTCACTGCAGGATAGGCTATGTTTTACACAAAATTAATAATGCACATCTAAATACTTGGAAATACATGCTTCAGAGTACATTTTAGTGAAACCACAAAAATGTCTTTAAACATTTGACTGTAGTTACTAATTTAAGTGCTTTATGACATCAACAACTTTAGTTCTTTTTTACCCTAATGATACTTTGTAATGTCCTGGTTTCTGTTTATTGTATATTTCAGTTTTGTGTTCATGTCACTTCCTGTTCACATTAGTTTACTCTAATATTGTTATTGAGTTAATTGTCTCCACCCCCTGATCAGCTTGTTTAATTAATTGTTTCCTCGTGTATTTATACCCTGTTCTGTTAGCACTTCATTGTCATTAGTTTGTATGTCAAGCCCATGATGTCTGCATGTTTCACTCATTGTTTTGTTTTTGTTTGTTTAAATAAATATTTGATTGGCTGCATCTGAATCCTCACCTCTTGTTTATTCCATGCACTACACCAGATGTGACATTTACATTTACATTTACATTTAGTCATTTAGCAGACACTTTTATCCAAAGCGACTTACAAATGAGGACAAGGAAGCAATTTACACAACTATAAGAGCAGCAGTGAACAAGTGCTGTAGACAAGTTTCAGGTGTGTAAAGTTTAAGAATCAAAGTATTAGAATTATTTTTTTTTTTGAGAGAGAGAGTGTACAGTTAGTGGTATAGCCAGAGAGGCAGTTACAGATTAGGAAGAAAAGTGGAGACTAAATAGTTCAGTCGTTTCTTGAAGACAGCAAGTGACTCTGCCGTTCTGATGCAGTTAGGGAGTTCATTCCACCAACTGGGCAGATTGAATGCGGGAGTTCGGGAAAGTGATTTCTTCCCTCTTAGGGATGGAACCACAAGGCGACGTTCATTCACAGAACGCAAGTTTCTGGAGGGCACATAGATCTGCAGAAGTGAGAGCAGATAAGAAGGAGCAAAGCCAGAGGTCGCTTTGTAAGCAAACATCAGAGCTTTGAATTTGATGCGAGCAGCAACTGGCAGCCAGTGCAAACGGGTGAGTAGCAGAGTGACATGTGCTCTTTTGGGTTCATCAAAGACCACTCGTGCTGCTGCGTTCTGAAGCAGCTGAAGAGGTTTGATAGAGTTAGCTGGAAGCCCGGCTAGTAGAGAGTTGCAATAATCCAGTTTGGAGAGAACAAGAGCTTGAACAATAAGTTGAGCTGCATGTTCAGATATGAAGGGTTGGACCTTTCTGATGTTATAGAGTGCGAATCTGTAAGATCGAGCAGTTCTAGAAATGTGGTCAGAGAAGTTTAGTTGGTCATCAATTAGTTGGACATACTTACAGGGACACATTGTCGAAAAATAAAGATTTAATTTCGTGCAGGTCTGTGCACAACAACAAATAAATACCAGAAAATAACTTAATTGTGAATATGATTTGTAATTGAATACATTTGCCTGACCTATCGATCTCTATACTGATACTTTACTAGCATTGTCAGTTTGCTCGGTAATGTTAGCTCACTTTGGATGATGTTGCAGAGTGCTCAGTGTGAATGCAGTAAAGTGCGCTAAAACAAAAGAGATAAATGCAATGTAAAATCAAGGTAAAAATAAGTAGTTGCAGTGGCTTTTTCTCTAACGAGTGCTTTTGACAACACTATTTACCGGGTTTAGTTTAGTAATTCGTGTGACTAGGCATGAGACAATAACTGGTTTCAAGGTTTAGCGCGGTTTGGAAAAGTCAAGGTTTTAGTACCGCTAAAATGTTCTGTTATACCATTCCCAATGTATTTGTAGAGTTTTTAAATGTATTTTTTTAATTGTTGTAAAAAAAATCTTTTTGAAACTAATGAAGAGAAATCAAAGATTTATTTTAACTATTTAGCCTGACATGTTTACTGTTTCAAAATATTATAAATGTTTCTTAAAATAAAATAAATTGTGTTCAATGGGGTAAAGTTTTTTTTTTACCCAGACATTTAAAAACAACTTTTTAATCTTTAGAGCAGTAATCATAATACCTCTTTAATTTTTGGCCGGTAATCACAATAACATGATACCGTGAAACCGTGGTATTTTTATTCAAGGTTATCATACCATCAAAAACTTATACCGGCTCATACCTATGTGTGACAAGAAAAATGTGTTTCTAAAACATACAACAAAATATAACCTAAGGAACATCTTTGATTTGCAAAAACACAGACAATGCCCTCTAGGGGATTTGTCATCTGAAACGTGCAACAAAATGTACCCAGAGCAATGTATTTATGTGACTGAGACATCTATTTCCAATGAGCTTGGGCTGTATTTGTGCTATTAATTATATTTTGATTGTTTGTTCGTATTTATTACTGACCATTTAATTATCTTCTTTTTTTTTTTAAATATCAATACCTCAAATCAGTTAGGCCAGTAGCTTTTAGATTTTGCTGGTACAGACAAAAAATTTACTGTATATATATATATATATATATATATATATATATATATATATATATATATATATATATATATATATATATATATATATATAGTTTATATACTAAAATGGTATATAAAATGTTGGTTATGTTATATAATGTTTCAAATGTTATATAAAATGTTATTTCCATTCAAGTTATTTATAATAACTTATTTATTTAAAATTATTTAAAATAAAAGGCTATATCAAAAACAATTATGACAGAAACTAAATGTGACATTCATTATGGGTTTATGATTATAAAAATTCACTTAGGTAGTTTTATTTATTTATTTATTTATTTATTAAATGTTATATTTAGCAATGAACATTTCGGTTTCAGTCCAGCTTGTGTGCCCCCTTACGCCCTGGCTTGTGCGCAAAAGTGCATAAAATCAACAAAAAAAGTGACTTAAAAATGTTTGTGTTCTATTAGTTGTAATTCCACTGTGTTCTTCAAAGCCCAGAGCATTCCCCCTCACTCAGAATCACTGGAGCCAACAAAATGCATTTGGAAATTGGCTGCCTCAGCTGTGCCCTCTGTGGTTCGCATTCTGCAGCTTTCCACGCAACCAGCGTAAGTCAGCTGCTTTTCAATGTTTGATTGGAACGCCTGCCGTGGATTTGGCTGGATTATAGCTGACATTATAAATCATAATTACAAGACATTGAAAGTGTCTGTCAAGAGAGTCAATGAGTAGAAATACAACAATTTAAGTGTACATTACTCGCGATTTGCAGTACAAAAACACATTAAAAAACTCTATGAACATGCTCATTTACATTGTACCGGAAAGCCAAGCCAGATGTGATGACAGGCAGCTTGTTTGTTATATAAACAATTTAAATTTTTCCACAAGGAAGAGGCATACATATCATTCCACTGGATAAGGATCAAGCCATCACAGCCTGAGGATGAAAGAGAAAGTGATGACTGTTGGAAAACACGTCCAATGTTATCCAACACCGCTTAAAAATGAGCAGCTGTCAGGTCCCCCGCCAGCCCTCCTCTAACAGGCTTTCTGTGAAACATAGACTCGGGTGCAAACCTCCAGAGCGAGCTTTCTTTGGATTCAACATTTCCAGCTGGCAACTACATCAGCACCGCCTAAGGGTTAAGATCTCGGCACAATCTAGTCTGCTAGCAGGTGCTAACTGCTAAAACAAATCACCATCATTTCATATGTATCCACATCAGCTTAAATCACATCCTGTTCAAGCATGACTAGAAGTCACAATTTGGCCGGTTTATCCAAGCCTGTAAGACCCTTCTCATAGGTGGCATGATGGAGGCTGAAATCTAATCACTTGGAAATATAATGCAATGCAATGTAAGGTAATTAAAGGTTTGTATGAAATTGTTCAAAAGTTTGAGCTCTGTGAGTTTTTTTTAATAGAAACTAATGACATGATGGGGACTAAAATGTAATATTTAGAAATATAATATAATATAATATAATATAATATAATATAATATAATATAATATAATATAATATAATATAATATAATGTAATGTAATGTAATGTAATGTAATGTAATATAATATAACATAATTTATTCATTCATTTTCTTTTCGGCTTAGTCCCTTTATTAATCTGCGGTTGCCACAGCGGAATGAACCCGCCAATTTATCCAGCACATGTTTTGCGCAGCGGATGCCCTTCCAGCAGCAACCCATCTCTGGGAAACATCCATACGCACTCATTCACACACCTACAGTGATGGGTTGTGGCTGTAAGGGCATCCGCTGCATAAAAACATATGCTGGATAAGTTGGCGGTTCATTCCGCTGTGGCGACCCCAGATTAATAAAGGGACTATGCCGAAAAGAAAATGAATGAATGAATAATATCGGTGGCACAATGGGTAGAGATGTCGCCTCACAGCAAGAAGGTCACTGATTTGAGCCTTGGCTGGGTCTATTGGCATTTCTTTGTGGAGTTTGCATCTTCTCGCTGTGTTCGTGTGGGTTTCCTCCGGGAGCTCCGGTTTCCCCCACAGTCCAAAGACATGCGATATACTGTAGGTAAATTGGGTAAGCAAAAATTGTCCATAATATAATATAATATAATATAATATAATATAATATAATATAATATAATATAATATAATATAATATAATATAATATAATATAATATAATATAATACAGTATAATATAATATAATATAATGTCATTTAGGGCTCAGGTGATTGGCACTAATCTTTTAAGGTCATTGAAACACTATCCAATAGCTCTATAAAAGTTATTACTGTATAAGCCCCCTTGGTTCTAGTCTAGATATATTTAGACCAATTTGAGCACCTGCCAAAATGACAATCGTACAGACATGCTGATTTGGCAAAACAAGCTTAACAGAGGACAGATGTTGGGCTTATGCTCTAATCTCAAAGGAAGATGTGCTGTTCCTGAGGTGATGGACGTCTCAACAAGTTCAGAGTGGTTGGTTAGCAGTGGGCCTTCCTGAAGCAATGCATCAGCTCATGGCTCTCAGAAGGCTGCTTCTGAGTCCTCTGTTTAGACAGAAGTACAAAGCAGAGATCTGGCACACGTCCAGGTTTGTACCTAGTGATTGTGGGCATGTTTGCCAGCTGACAGCTTGAGACAGGAGGGCGAGGGCAGGGAAAGAGCTGCATTGGGGCTGGGATTGTGCAACGTGGCTCTGACACACAGGAGGGAGACACTGAGCGGATGAAGCAAAGTGCACAGTCAGAACAGCAAGGTGAAAGACGTCTCACTGTCAGATAGAGGGGATGACACAGCTCAAGTTTAAAGATGTGTGATGATCTTGCTATGCTTTTTGAATATAGAAATCAGAGTTGGCATCTACTGCACAATATTCAAGACAGGTATAATGTCTGTTGTGATTTTGGAAATGTGTAATTAATCACAGTACAGGCATGCAATGGGAAAAGTTCTCAAATTGTGACCAAAGACTGGATGATCATCAGTAAGCAGCCCTCTAGTGGATGAGATTGAATTTGCAGGGCTATGTGAGTCCATGAGCCCAACATTTGAAATAAAGACACCACTTTAAACTAGTCTGAAGGTGGATCAGATTTACGAAAGAAACTGAATTGAGATTGTAATAGCCATCTTAAAGTGTTCTCGTGTTTAAGAAGCTAATGTTTTCCGAGAAAGGTTATTCAAATATATTCAAAAAGTGAATCATTTAAGCACCCAAATAGACTGATATGATACTACAGTGCACCATACCATCAATGCATATTCCCACTAAAAACACCTTAAGATGTGTAATTAAAGTTCTCTCTATATATTCTCTATATATATTCTTTATATCTCTATATATACCTCTTTGAGGTATAGTTCACAATTTAGTTGATATCATGGCATGGGGTTAAAATTCCTATATGACATAAAGACTTAGACACCAAATATATGCATTGAAACTGAATAGTGAATCTCAATTTGTATTCTACACAAAAGAAAGTCATGCAGGTTTGAGGTTATGCAAATGATGGAAAATGCATGTTTTGGGGAGATTAATCCCTTTAGTGTCATAAAACATACTTAATGTGAAGTATACAAGCTTGAACAACATGTGAATATGGATGAAATAGACAGCAACAGCTCAAATCTTCCAATTTTGCGAGCTCAGGTGACTTATATAAACTAGATCTTCAACTAAAATGTCACTAACCAGTGATTTTAGCATTATTCAAGCATAAAAATAAAAGTGTAACCCTTCAAAATTGTCCATAACTGTAGTGTTGTTCACTTTAAAATATTCAACTTGGCCAAATTTAAATATTATTCTGAAAAATAAACACAATCTCAGGAATAATATCAATAACTGGAGAGAATCCACAGCAATATTCCACAACAAACTTAAAGCCGTATGAAATAAATTGCACTTCGACTCACCTTGAGCAGCTGTTCCTCTGGTGCTGAATACACTTGCTATCAAAGTGGCCACATACCAAATCATAGTACTATTGCCAACCAGAGAGAAACCTCATCATATCTCAAAGTGCCCCTTTCAATAAATCATTCTTAGCCGAGCCCCTGGTCGTTAGACGCGCTGTCAGCTGCTGAGACCCTTTTACTCATGCCCTGCATACTTTTCTCCGACGGTTCCCTTCATTCTTTCCCTCCCCTTCTTTCCTTTCGCATCCTCTCTCGATGAAATAGAGCACCTGCACCAGCGCACGGCAGCCAGACGCGGCTCGATGGCAATGCCAGCGTGAAACCAAGCATGACAATTTAGCTGTTAGCTCCGCCCCCGCTTGAATTTCATTGGCCGGCGGTGGAGGCGTCGGGGCGGAGATTGGTCGCCTCTCCGTCGCTCTCCATGTAAAAGCCGAGAGCACCGCGTTTCAAGGTGAGTTGGAGCGTGAAGTGGCGTCGGAACCGCAGTATCATGCGCAAAAGAGAAGTCGTGTAAGCAGCCTGTCGGATACCCGCCGCGGGTACGAGGCTTCGCCTGTTGGGAAAGTTAAAGGTGCGGTGGAGTGGAGTGGACGTCACGCGTTCATGTGTGGGGAGGAAATCCTCAACCTGTATGCGTCATTCGCATTTCATCCCATCGATTGTACTGCGCGCGGTCTAGTACTGAGACACGAAACTGGAGACACACTGGTTTCTCCGGTAGTAATGATGTCACTTGTTAGTGACATCATTGCTGAACTAAATATTCAGGTCTAAAGTATTTCAAAGTAACTAGAGCGCAGTAATGTTACGACACAGGTGACGTGAGCAGAATCAGTGTATTAACATCGCAATTGCGCATGCATAAGGATTCATCGTCCCCTGACACCATATTACTCAGAAAAACAATAGGTCTACATTAGGTTTTACTGTGGTATAACACCAAAATTCCAATTTGAAATATAGTAAAAATATCTTAAAGGGATAGTTCACACAAAAATGGCATTGCTGTTAGTTGATTCAAACTGAGCCCATCCAAAATGTAAGAATGATAAAGTAAAAATAAGTATTTTTATATACAGGTGAAGCAGGGTAAGTACTTAGTAAGTAAGTGTTACCCGTGGCTCCTTGCAATATTTTAAGTTCTTCATTCATTCATTTTTTAGGCTTAGTTCCTTTATTATCAGGGGTCGCGACAGCAGAATGAACTGCCAAATTATCCAGCATGGGTTTTACGCATCATATGCTCTTCCAGCTGCAACCCAGCACTGACAAACACCCATACACTCTTGCATTCAGACACATACACTACGGCCAATTTAGTTTATTCAATTTTCCTAAAGCACATGTCTTTGGACTTTGGACTTGGAGGAAACTCACGCGAACACAGGGAGAACATACAAACTCCACACAGAAATGCCAACTGACCAAGCTGGGGCTTGAACCAGCGACCTTCTTGCTGTGAGGCGACAGTGCTAACCACTGAGTTATTGTATCACCCGTATTGAGGTTTTATGAAGTAAAATTATTGTATTTAGCTTAGGAATGTATGGGATATTGGTCATTTAAAAACATACCACATGACATTATATGAAAACAGTTTAAGGGCATTATTACACAACAAAATGTACTAAAAGTGTTCAGCATTAAGTACACCCCTCACAAATCTATCTTTTAAATTCATATTTTTAATAGGAAGCTATACAATATTATATTTGTGCATGTGCAAATACATTAGATTAGTCAGTACTGAAGCCAAATCTTGAGATTATCTAACAACATAACTTACAATAATGGTCCAAAAACTAGTACACAAATTTATAAGTTATAAAAAATTTAAAATACTGATTTTTAAAAAGAGCAAAAAAATATGTATATTTAGTTGAAATTTTGTAAGTTGTAATTTATTTTTGCAATATTTTGCTTGAATTTAATTGTATTATCTTTCAATTTCTAAATATGTTTGGTGACTAAAATATTATTTTAATAATATATCTGTTTTAAAAAATCTGTTTTGTTTAAATGCACCAAAACACATTGCCTATATTCACTGAGAAATGGATACAAATATTCATTCTCAAAATGGGGTGTACTCAATTATGCTGACATTTTGAAGCCTTTGCACTTTGAAACAGATTTTGGCCTCTAAAACACTGTTGTTAAATGGTTGGCCACATTGCTTTAACAACTAATAAAGATTGAACTTGTCGAAAATTAATACTATGTTCAAAACATTTGCTGTCAAAGTGATGAATTGTGCCACGAAAGTCATGTCTGAGAAATTTCACATCTCTGAATGCAATACATTTTAAAACAGACATGATGTACTGAAAAAGTATTCACATCAATGCTCAGATTCAAAAATAGTTACTTAATGTTTGGTGATCCTTATTTACTTTTATTTTTTTCAGAAAACAATAACATCTTACAGTTTTAGAAGATCATGATGGTGAGTATAATTACAGAGTCATGCCTTAAAGCTTATTATAGTATTTAACTTATGCGTCTGTCATTTCTTGTTAAAATTAAGTCACAGTTTGTATTCAGTCAAAGAAAAGTGTTTAAAAAGCAATAGAAATACAGAAATGTCAAATAATTACAGTGTACAACAACATACTGTTTAATGCATGATGTGTTCTCTACTAAATTGGTGGGTTTTGAACATCCACAAATCAGCCCAATTGCAGACAGCTGCAAACTCATATGTACAGCATTTCTCTTCCAATTTTAGGACTCGAATCTGCTATACAGTCCATTTGAGCAATACCTTTAATGGAAACATTGGTGTTCTGCCAATGCTTATAGACTTTAAAAGTTCCATCCACGTCAAAGAGTTTATGGTAAAACAGCTTAGACTGACATTTCTCAACTAGCATCGTTTTTTACTCATCTCATAGACTCTGAAAACAAGAAACATCGCAATTATGTATACAAATGAACTACATGCATTTCTTTATTAGTAAAATCGGGATGCATTGTTCACAATTACTGTTCTAAAAAGTTCTGATATGGTTTTATAAAGTTTTGAGTCATGCATGCAAAATTACATTTCAGGCTTAACTTTATTACATTATTAATATCACAGAGCTTTTTAAAATCCTCCATAAATGCCTCCATTCAGACTGTATTTAGCCGATGAGTGTACTGTCCTTAACCGCTGTGTGTAAACCCACATTCAATGACACACACTCTTCAGAGGCAACTTTAAGAACTACTCCCCTACTCTTGGGAGGTTTTATGAATTCTTATAACCTTGCAGGTACAGTATCTGTCTCAGAACATATTTTATTGCCAAGTTTTACACCACCCACTCACCCATATAAGTTATTAACCTGCTTGAACATGCAGTAAATATGTAGGTATTTGTAGGTAGCTGTATTATTTCACAGAACAATGTCGTTGTATTTCCTCTGATAAAATACAATATGATGAGATGTTTTTCCTATGGTAAAACAAAAAAGGTGTCGTACTATAATCTGAGCTGAAAATAACACACAGGCCTGAAAATGCTCTTAATTTCCATACCTGTTTTCTAGCTGAAGGGCAGATAAGAAAATTCAGCTGTACCCTTTATCTCACCTTCAGATACGTCATCAGGATGATGTTTAGGAAAGCATGTAATGGTACAAGTTCACAAGTGTACTTTTTTTATATAACACAGGCTAATGTTCCAGTCATCTTAAATACACAGTACAGTAAACCAGCAGCATGCAAAATTTATGTTTTTATTCCATGAGTGAATATGTTCAATAACTGAGTTAATAAAAAATACAGGGCTCATTATCAAACATGTTTAGTTTAATTCTGATATATAAGCTTATACTTTTTATATTTGAAGCCTATTCATTGGCATATTTTCCTATTATAATGTCAATTTTGCTAACATGCATTATGACTGATTCAGTACTATTCGTACCACTTCATTTTATAGGGCACCTATTTTACACCTTTTTCAAGATTTAATATAAGTCTTATTTGTCTCCAGAATATGTCTGCAAAGTTTCAGCTCAAAACACCCATCAGATTATTTATTATACCACTTAGAACATTAGAATTTTCTGCTCTGAACACTCTGTAGCTGTTTTTTGTGCCTGTACCCTTTAATGTTTCTCCCCACCTACACTTCCCACGTGCCAGTCAGATAAACAGCACAGTGACAGACATGAAGGAAGCAGATCTCACGTAATGTTTGTGAGAAATACTACAGTAAGAACTTTCCCAATGATTGTTATTTGATGTATTTGTTGTGGAGTTGCAATGATGAGTCACACACAATGTCGTTACAAAGTTCACGCATGCACGCATACAGTAGACACACACAAACACAGCACACGCAGCTTTGCACTGTTTTGCACGCAAATGTGACAGGATACACTTTAATACCAACTGCTGTTTGGATATCCGTCATGTTAATATACAAAATAAACCTGATTTAATGTCCACAAACCGGGATTGAAACGGCGTCTTTTATAATTGTACTGACATGTGGCTGTGGTGATAAAGTAAAGACGGTAAAATCACAGTAATTCATTACAAACATGCACTTCTTTAAAAACGTTTTAAACTTGTAAAACTCATTCTTGATCACATTTGATGATGATTGATGATCACAGAGAGCTGAACAGATCTTTTAATCCCAGTTGTTTTGTGCAAGTCCTATATGATATGATTATGCACATTACTACGGAGACATGTTAATACGCGGCTGTCGGTGAATTTGGTGGCGGGGAAATCACACTGCTACGTCACGTTGCGGTAGGCCTTCAAATGGGAGGGATTTGGATCATATTTTAACATCAGGAAATGAAAAAAAAAGACTTATTGTCTTTCTATCACCCCAGTATGACTGTGGACACACTATACACACAGTTCTGTTCAAACAGCTTACAAAAGATGATTTTTATCATAGGTGCCCTTAAAACGATTCATTTGAAAACCAATAGCACAAATCAAAAAATGTTGTTTCTTAGTTTTTATAATTATACGTTTTTTTTCCTTGTATTCAGACAACACAGAAAAGCTGAATAACTATACAAGTAGTATGTATGTTTGTTAATTTCAGGTGAATATTTGAGAGTGAGGAATCTTTTAAACCAATATTAATATTTGACTGCCTGATTGAACCCAAAATTCACATAATTAAAACAGCCATAATAAAGATCAATGCCATTATAAGCATGTGGGGGCACTGTAGGGCTCTTATCAATTGAACAGACATTTACGAATTAAGAGGGACATTTAAGCTGGAATTCAGTTTGAATTTCATTTGAATTTCATTGAAACTCTGTTTTAGATTGGTAATGAGCAGAGTATGTTTTTTATGCCCTGCATTTATCGCACTCAGATGTGAAATTATGTGCGGAATGCATAACATATGGGCAGCAGGATCTTGGTTTGTGATTTTTAGCCCTGATGTTCTGCATATGTATATGAGAGTGTGGGTAAAATCCTGAATGCTGAAATGCTGACTTAAGGAAATTGTACTGATACACTACCTTCATCAGCCAATTTATAAAGTACACCTGCTTGTTAATGCAAACATGTATCAGCCAATCATATGGAAGCAACTTCATATTTAAGTACATTTAAGCATGGACATGGAGAATTTGATGTGAAAAAGTGTGCTTTAAGTGACTGAAATGACCATGAAAATGGCATGGTTGCTAAAACTGTTAATATTCTGGGATTTGGTTCAAGCCGAGAGAAAGGTAACGGTATTTCGAATAACCACTTGTTACAACTGAGGCCCACAGAACTTCTCTAAACTCACAACATGCACAACCTTGAAGCAGATGTGCTACATTAGCAGAGGATGAGCTGAGAAAACTGAGGCTATGATTCACATGGCCTCCCAAAATTAATAGAATATTGGAAAAGATTTGCCTGGTCTAATGAATCTCAATTCTTGAGTTTGGCTTTTACACATGAAATCATGGATTATACAAAAGACAGATTTTTTTTTAATTTCATCATGTTTGTGGACTGACAAATCTGCAGGAACTGTGGGATGCTATTATTTCAACGTAGACCAGTGTGTTTCCAGCATCTTGTTAAATCTATACCACAAATAATTACGGCATTGTGAAGGCAAAAGGGCTCCAACTACCAAAGTGCACTTAATAAAGTGGTCTGTGAGTGTATACAGAAAAGAAGGCTTAGTCAATATTTATGTTACACAGGCCAATGTTCCAGTCATCTTGGACTTATGCCGGCACATTGCAATTGATTTGTTTTATGCCACCAGTGAATGTGTTCAATAACGGGGAGTTATCAAGATAAAGTGAATAAGGTTGGGTATCGATCAACATGTTCAGATTTAGTTCAGTTCTGATTCGCAAGGTTTCAATGTGATTAGATGATGATTCATATATTCATATTTTAGACATAATGTCCATATTGCTCATAAATGAAATACATTGCCTGTCTATTTACTAATGCTGAATTTAAATGGATCACTAAAAGAGTCATTTGATATTTAGCATACAAATTTGGCCCAATTTGGATCCATTGTTTATTTTCAGTTAAAAGCATGTGAACTTAAAGCGATAGTTTATCGGAAAAATTACTTTCTCACATCATTCACTCTTCCTCATATCTTAAAACCAACCCAGGCCACTGTTGACTACCTGACTGACAAACCAACCGACCTGACTGGGACCACCCTCGCCCTTCCCTAAACCCAACCAATAGTATTTTAAAAAACACTTTGACTCGCCCACCGACTTCCCTAAACCTAACCGTGTTTTGAAAAGCAATCCAGAAAAAGAAAGCCCTTGCCTGATTTTTTTCCATATTTTCAGATTTTACCACATTCTCACCCTGTTATTTACTTGTTTATTTTATTTTTTGGATTTAGTTTTTGTCTTGCCTGGTTTCTGGAACCGTTCTTCACTGGACTCAAACCCCGTCTTCTTGGTCAACTCCTCTGCATCTCAAGTCCCCTGATGTACGTGTCGAGCTACCGGACAAATTCGTAACAGCGGAAAAGTCGTCCATACAGAGGTAATCAGTCAGCTGCTAAGCGAGAAAAGGAATGACATCAAACCACCCTGTAGCGTTTGTTTTAAAGATTAAATGCAGCCATACGTAGCTCTGGCTACATAATTACCGATCTCCAGAAATGTATATAGGGCTACATTTCCAGAATGAGCCTATGTTGCTTAAAACCCTTTATTATGTGGTGCTCTGGAATACCTGATTATTACCTTCGATTTTCTGTCAGTGAATGCAACGTTCGCATCCATATTTATGCTTATCTGTCACGCTGCTGTTTTGGACCGATTGGTAGGGCCAGATGGAATCTTTTTTCGAGTATCATAATAAAACCTTAATATGTAAAATAAAAAATAGTATCTTTTTAACTGATATTTAATGTTTAAAATGCAAATCCAATTAGATTCATTTTATTTGGTAAACAAGCAAGTCTCTCATTCAATATATCTACTAAAAGACAGAAAATATTACTGCACAAACTGCATAGTACATTAATAAGATGGACATTTTCATATAATTCATTAATATTACTATATTAAATTTAAACTGAATAAATATAGATTTACACACATTTACTCAAGTAAATAAACAGAATTAATGATGGGCTTAAAATCTGCGGAAATCTGCGTGCAGATTCCGTGTGGGCCTACCCATTGGTGCCATTTTGTAATTGAATAATATATTAGTTCAGGGGTTCCCCACCTTTTTCACTTCGGGACCCATTTCTTTCTCCGATCAATTTTTGAAGGCCCACTTGTCTAACATTTTCTCTAAAATGTTTGTATGAAGTGCTCATTTAAACCTTTATTAATTAACAAAAATATATACATTTTATGTGTCTTATTTTTCTACAGCATTTTATAAATATATATATATATTAAATACACAGAGACTTTCACTTCACGCATAGTTTGTGAATGAACATACTTATGATCATGAGGATGTTTTTGCGTCTAGTTTGAAGTAATCAATCACAGAACACGAGAAAGTCCATTACTATTTTACGATAATTTTAATATAGCATATTAATAATGAAATGCAAAAAATTTTGTATAATATTGAGAGTTAATATTAAGATTATATAATATTATCTCGTGAATCACTGTATTAGTGTACTCTATTATTCTGCCATTTTCAGCTTTTAGACTTTAATTAAAGACTTAATAATTTATGGCTAATTTAAATAGCCATGTATTAAGCAGAATGAAGTACATCCAGGCAGTTGTTTTTGCAAAATTAAGCCTTAAATATAGATTTAAATAACTGATAATCCCATCAGGCTGAGAGGCTTGCGATAACAACTGACTGGATGTACTTTATCCCTAACATGACTAGTATAAAACACAAACCAAGATGTTTTGAGTGTATGTGTGTTTTGTCCGCTTGTGACATATTGTATTACACTCTTGTCATTCTGTGTTTCACAGATAAAACTAATTTTAGAACCACCAAAGGGGAGATTTAATGAAGATAAACCTTATTTTTTGGTGAACAGTTCCTTTAAAAGATATATTGAAAATGCTGAGCAGAAAGTCAGGAGCACTCTGTATAATAAGCACTCATATTAAATGTGCATGCATCATAAATTAGGTCCTCCAGGGCACGAGTCTGTAGCTCAGAGTTGTGAAATGCTTTAAACTTTTCACATGTACCCACAAGGGACAATAAATAGGACTTTTGTGTTTTTCCACTCCATTAGAAGATTTGCATATATCAAAAGAACAGCCGATGCTTTGCACCAGTTTGTCACTTCATCAAATGTTAGCCACTGTCGACTTGACAAATACAAGAATGCAAATCATCTTTGGCCAGAGTCTTGTGTTCTGTAAGAAATACATAGAGGACAGATAAACAGCATGGAGGCAAATAGTAACTAGTGAGAAAACCAGTGAAAAAAAAAATCTGATTTTACATAAATGTTGATGTCAGCTTGAAACATCATGTGAGTATAGAGAAGACTGTTGCCTTATTTAGTCTTTCTGTAAAAAAAGAGGCTTGACTTTGGTTATAATTAATTCAGTCTTCTTTTGTAATATTTTGTGTGAACAGCAGAGTAAAAATGGTTTTAAATCATCCACTACTGTGTGAATAAAGCCACATGTATTGCTCATTTTCTTAAAGTTGCTGGTAATCATTTATCAACTCTGATGTGACAATTATTAACCCATCCGTGTTATTTTCCATAAAAGTAATTGCAATTGATCAGAAGCAACTCATTCAGTCAGTATCATTGATTCCTGCATTATAAAGACAAACCGATCTTCCCATTAGGAGGTTTTTTTTTCTGTATGGTAAATTAAGCTAACAATTTAGTGTTCTGAACTCCAAAAATGTAATCTCTGATTCTATTTTTGTAGCCTTTGTGTCCACTTATAAATGCAATTGAGTTGAATCTGAGCAATGATGAGACAAAATCATGAAAAAGCTGGAAATTATTAAATAAACAAGAAACCAGTAGGGTAAATGGTGTTTGTCTGATAAATCTCATTATGCAACAAATCAGGAAGATCTTATAATAGAAAAAAGATACAGTAATGCAGAAGAGAAGTTTATTGCATTTGTTAACACCATATTAAGGCCATATTGACAAAATGCACCACATATGGGGAGGGGACTATTGATCCCTCCGTCTTTTGAATTCATGCTAGTAGTACTCAAATTAAGTGCTACATGCTTCTCTGCATGCATTATTATATCATACCATCATACCAAAAAGTGCTATTGGTTTGTAAAAATACGACTTTAACATGGTATCTTTATTTGTTGTTTTGGCTATCATTCATTTCATGACTTTAAATAACTAAATTTTTACTTTAAATCTGGAAGAAATGTCATCAGTAAGTTACAGAATTAAACAAAAAGGATTTTACTTGAACACATAACTATTAATTGTAGATTCAGAGAAACTAAGGGTGCTTTAACACTAGCACTTTTGGTCCACACCCAGATTCGTTTGACATCAGAGTACGGTATGTTTAGCTAGTGTGAACGTGTCTTCTGAACTCAGGTGCGCCCCCACGAATTGTACCCAAGTCTGCCTGAAAGCGGGAATGAGCCAGGGCAAGCACAGTGATAACGTCTGCTTGTCTCCTCCAAAAACAGCTTCTCCAGACATCGCGATGGACGCGACTCGCTTTCTGTATGTCTAAAACCAAAAGATTCAGTAAAAGCAGAACGATTGCAATGTGCTTACGCCTTTCCATTTTGGCGCTTTGCTTTCATGGCCGTCACCTACAGTAGAAACAGCCATACACACAACAGCAGCTCGATGACGCAAGCGTACCGGGGTTCAGAGGGAAAAGATATACAGTGTGAGCACAAAATAACAGCAAAGGTCACAAGGGGGGACAATTGAACTTGAGTACGGTCCAGGCAGTTGAACCAAGTGTGAAAGCACCTAGAATTTCAGCAGATTCGAATGTTATCACTCGGTTGAATGGGCATTATCAGTGGTTATCAGCTGAGAGATATGGGCCAGTAGGGGCCTTCTGTGCCTACTAGTAGGTTCAGAAGACTGTTATCATCATCCACATGGTTAATCAGCTATAGATCACACATAGGATGTTAACGAGAATTATATATATTATTTATAAAATTTCTAATTTATTATTTTTTATTAATGTCTACCCCAACTCCATCCCTAAACATAACCATCACAGAAATGTAAAAACAGATCTGTGTCTGGAGTCTTCTCTAATAATATAGTTGATTAACCATGTGGATGGATGATAACAGTCTTCTGAGCTTACCAGTAGGCACAGAAGGGCCCTACTTACCCATATCTATTAGCTGTTAACCACTGATAACGCCTATTCAATCGAGTGATAACATTAGAAGCGAGTTAGAATTTACAAATGGTCTCTTTTTTCTATAGCCGTACTTACAATATACACAGCAACATGGGGTAAGAATAAAAACAAATACATTGGTTCAAAAGAATCTCTTAAAAACATTCATTCATTCATTTGTTTTTCGACTTAGTGCATTTATTAATCTAGGGTCGCCACAGCAGAATAAACCGCGAACATGGGGAGAACATGCAAACTCCACACAGAAATGCCAACTGACCCGAGGCTCAAACCAGCGACCTTCTTGCTGTGAACATGCTACCCACTGCACCGCCGCGTCACCCCTCTTAAAAACTGTAAGTGCCATTTTTTCTGAAATCATTATTGCATATAAAGTTTTAAAAAGTGTAATTATGTGATGCAAAATCACACCTCCATTGAGTCCTACAGTAGATTTAACACAGAGATCAGTTTTAAATGTCAGTGTCTTTCGAGACGGGATTAATTATAGTCATGTAACCAATTACTGATTACTGTACAATTACTTCTGATATTCCTTTGACCTATTCAGGACAGAATTGCATTTGAATTGAAGTAGCAAAAATGAAGCAGAATAAGATTTTGTCATAGCAGGAATGAATTATATTTCAAAATCTATAAAAAAATAATGATAATGAATGAATGAATGAATGTATGCATGGATGAATGAATGAATGGATGAATGTATGCAAGGATGAATGAATTTATTTAACAGAGTCATGCGCAAAAATTACATTAACCTCAAAAAGAAAAGATGCATTGTGCCAGGTTGTAGCAGGATTGCAATTTTCCACCTGCAGTCCCTGAACAGGTAAAAATTAAAACAATAATAACCAATTAATTAAAATGTCAGTTTAAAACACACAGGCATAATCGCATATATAAACTAAAACACTGGCAAATTAAAAACATCTCACTCAGTATGTACAAATTTCATTTGACAAAAGCCACCTCCTAGTAAAGCGTCAAAACATCTTGTGATTATTTCTGTTGGGAGAAAATTCCATAGATGTGGCTTTATAAATAAAAGAAGATTGACCAAAAGAGGTTTTACATCAAGGCACAATTCATTCCCCTCTTACCATAGGATTTGTCTTTCGCGATGTTTGAATGTGGAATTTAAAAAATAAATGTTAAAGATGGAGCAGAAATATTATGAATCATTTTAAAAACAAAACAAGTATTGGCACATTTAGTAATATCAAACCTTAAGAGACTATGGCCCAATCCCAATTCTATTTTTATACCCCTACCCCTTTCCCTTGGCCCTTAAAACTGAGCGTGAAGGGGAAGGGCTTCAAAATTTACTCCTGCACTCATCATCATATGTCTTCGCGATCTCTTGCTTCATATGAGATCAGACGATTAGTTATTCCAGTTGTGTTATTTTTTGGTATTTATTTTCAGGAAATCACTGAAGGCAGATATTATGTTATCATAAGTATCTAATGTGGCAATAAGATCGTAACTGTACTGTGTATTTACACAGTAGCCATATTCATCTATGTAAACACACCAAAACAACATTAACGTTATACCAGACACTGTAAAAAGCCCATTCCCAGCCACTAGACTTTTCTGACAGGGTATTTGAGCGTCATCGAGTGTCAGAATGTTGTGGGACTGTTGAACAGGAGTTATTATTAGGGATTATAGATTGCGAAATTATAGGGATTATAGGGAGATTATAGATTGCGAACGCAGTTATGAATATATTAAAGCATGTGCTTGTTTTTTGTAAAAATTCATAATAACGACAAAAAAAATTGTACATCTCCTTACTTCCGAGTGCAGCTGTGGCTGGTGTATTCTGGGAAATTTTCTTACCCCTTGGTTTTGAGTGTGGTATCTACCCCTTGCCCTTAGCCCTAGACCTTCAAGCTAAAGAGAATTGGGACACCACTACCTCTTGACGTGAATGCGCAAAAAGTAAGGGGTAAGGGGAAGGGCTAAGGGGTAGAATTGGGATTGGGCCTATGTTTTTTAAGGTATTGCAGTGATGGTACAACAGGCTTTTTATCATGAATTTCAAGTGCTCTCTTGTATAATGATTCCAACCGTGTTAAAGATGATTTACATGCCTGAGACCAGCCAGTTATACAGTACAACAAATGTGGAACAATCATAGTATTTAAATACATACCAGAAGCCTCATAAGTCAGAGAATCTCTAATATGTATAAAGTTTCTTAGAATGAATCTCAGTGTTTGTATTTCAATTGTACTAATATTTCCTTTCTCAATAGTATTTTTTTTTGTCTCTCCAATAAATACATCCTTGGTGAAAAACGTAAAATATGATCACAAACCCTTAAAGGGATAGTTTATTTATTTATTTATTTATTTATTTATTTATTTATTTATTTATTTATTTATTTATTTATTTATTTATTTATTTATTTATTTATTCATTTTATTTTATTTTTTATACAGGGACAATGTACAACATGACATGTTGTGCCAGAGTTAGCTATAAAGCTAATTTACATCAGTCGTCCCTGGGCAGGCTGTAACAAGTTGTGACAAGTTTGACAGTTTTGAAAAAGCTCGCATTAGCTTCATACAATTTAAAGTATTTCATAGAATCCATTTCTCAAAAATCTGACATTTTTCCCAATATTGATGACAGATGTGACAGATGTCATGTACCACGGTGTAATTTAAGTCATGTTCTTTATGTGCCCTCTGTTACAGAATTACTGGATTAATTATTTTACAATTATGTCTAAGGTGTTGCAGGTAAATATAGACCCATCCCCTGATGTTGCCATTTTTGGGGTTCCAAAGATTTGGGTCCCAGTTCAATTCTAAACAACTTGATATTTTGGCCTTTACCTCATTATTAGCTAGGCGTCGTATTCTACTTCAATGGAAATCAAATATGCCTCCAACTACATCCCAGTGGCTTGTAGATACCATGCCTTTTCTAAAGCTGGAAAAGGTTAGATGCTCTGGGAAAACAAATTTCTTTAGAAAGTGGCAATGTTTTATAACTTACTTGAACTCTCTTAAGGACTTGCCTTCCATTTAATAGATGCACTCTCCTTCCTTTTTAAATTATTTAATTCGTAGTAATTAAATTTTTGTTTGTTTTTAACTATTACTATTTTATACTGTTTAATTGTTAATATTTACTTTCAACATTGACAATGTATCTGGACATTTGGTTGGGATTGTTAAATGCCTGCATTCAGTTGGTTGTAATTTTCTGTACACTTTTATTACTCTTGTTTCCATTTTTCTTTTCCCCTTATTATTATTTTCATATTTCATATTATTTTCATTTAATATCATTTTAATTTTTTTCCCTTTTTTATTATTATTTTTTCTTATTATTATTATTTGTAAAACAAAAAAAGCAACATCAAAGATAATAATATGTCACTATTTGTACTGAAATAGTGATTGCTTTTTGCAATCAAAAATTTGAACATAAACAATATTAAAAAATAAGTATAATATACACTTACAGTACAATACATCATAGTCAATAAAATGAAATCAAATCAGTGGTTGCATATTTGATTTTCTTTAAGCCAAACTTTAAGAACAGTTTTAAAAATATTAAAAGTAGTAATCTTTCTTATATGCACTGGTATTTTATTAAATTTTTTTGCTTCTCTGACTGAAAAAACAAATTGTCCAAAAGCAGTTCTCTTGAGTTTAACTGAACAATCACAAAACCGATGACCTAGTCTGTCTTATATTATCCTTGCAGACAATCACACATTGTTTGAGAGGTGGTCGTGCAAGATCAATAAATATTTTATACATCAAACACACATCAGCATAAAATGTCGAATGTTAGTAATTTAACATTGACCCAAAAATAAAAATTCTGTCAACATTTACTTTTTAATCTCTTTGTTTAAAACTTTTAGGAATGTCTTTATTCTGTTTAACACAAAATAAGATAGACTGAAGAAAGCTGGACACTTGCAACCACTGACTTACATTATATTGTTTTGTTTTTTTTGACTATGGATGTCAATGGTTACAGGTTTTCAGCATTCTTCAATATTCATTTGTGTTCAACAGAAGAGAGAAAAATCATAAAGGGTTTAAACCACTTGAGGCAGAGTAAACCGTAAGAAAATTTAAATTTTTGGGTGAACTATCCTTTTAAGTGGGGCAGCACGGTGGTGCAGTGGGTAGCACAATTGCTTCACAGCAAGAAGGTCGCTGGGTCGAGCCCCGGCTGGGTCAGTTGGCATTTCTATGTGGAGTTTGCATGTTCTCCCCGTGTTGCGTGTGTTTCCTCATGGCGCTTCAGTTCACCCTCAAGTCCAAAAACATGTGGTGAATTGGGTAAGCTAAATTGTTCATAGTTCATCTGTGTGGATGAGTGTGTATGGATGTTTCCCAGTGATGGGTTGCAGCTGGAAGGGCATCAGCTGCGTAAAACATATGCTGGATAAATTGGTGGTTCATTCCGCTGTGGTGACCCCAGATTAATAAAGGGACTAAGCCAAAAAGAAAATGAATGAATGTATCCCTTTAAGTGTGTCTGCGTGTGTGTGCATGCCTATGTGTGTGACAATTACAAAAGTGAAAATGCAGTGCCCATTTAGCCACATCACATTTGTAACTGTATCTGTGTTTACCCATTTTGTTTACAGTACCATGAATGTCATGTTTCCAAAAACTGCATCCACAATTAGCTCTTTAATTTACAAATGACCTCTTTCTGTTTGCTGTAATCTACTGTGGGGCCTGTTTGATAAGTGGTCAGCTGTTTAATTTCCACCAATATTTCACCACGGCATCTGTACAATAAAGGGCACCTTTAAAAGCGCCTTTCAGATGAACTTCCCAAAGCAATCCCCATTCATTCTGATCTGGGCTGAGCAAATAATTGCATAGCGGTTGGCTGGCACTGCCCCACCTCTGTGCCCATGGGAAGCTTGGCATACACGCCTGGCCGTGGCACTTTGGATTTGGGATATTGGGGGTGGAAAGTAGGTCATATGGACTCCTGTCAACTCCAGCCTGCTTGTGACCAACACCCCCTACCAGTAATTCATTAGCCCTACTCAAAAGCATCAGTTTAGTCGGACAGGGTTTGGACTATAACCATAGTAACTGTGAGTGCTTGTGCTGAAAGCCCAGAATCAGCCCCTAATGATCATAATGTAGGGTTGTTAGTATGTCAGTGGCACTAATCAACTGTCAACTGCCCTCTTGTTTATCTCCAGCATGTGAGCTTTTAATCCAGCGAACAGCAAATTGTAAATATGTGCATAATTCAAGGTCATTGCAGTTATGTTCTGCTGTCTTGTCGTATATGAAGATGCCATAGCCCATAATTCGTGTCCAGCCATTAAAGCGAACAGACTTCTCTTAATAATCACACTTGAAAAAGTCAGACATCTGTTCCATGCTGTGAGCAACATGGACAAAGAGATCTGAGTGCTGTATTTATTTTTCAGTAAAATCACTTTAAAGTAAATTATGATCTACTTTTACAGGGCTGGATTATTGAAAACTGCCATAATGTCTGAAAGGTGTAATGATGTGTAACGAGGTATAATTATGTAACACAAAATCACACTTACATTGAGTCTTACATAACAGGTAAAACTGGAGAACAGTGTCCTACTGGACCGGACTTATATTTTGGTCTTCTCAACCAATTACCGAAGCTTTTGCTATTCCTTTGATCTACCTGGAAAATTATTTTAATTGAGCCGAGGTAGACATTATGACGTAGATTTGCAATTCAAACTTGAAGGAAAACATTTTATAAGTTTGAAATTAGAAATCTACTGGCAACTCTCAATATTGTTTTGAGGAAATTTTTAAAGAGATAAACAGTCCACATCCATGACATGACTAAAAATGTGTGAACTGGTGCTAATGGAGAACAGCTCTCTAGCTTTACTTCAGATGGCATATTTTTATGCTTAAAAGTGCACTTCTTATGGTTACCATTTGAGACAGGCTGATTGTAACGGAATGGTATGCCACATAATGCTTTCCAGATGAGCAAATGAAACTGTATTTAGTTTACTTACAGTGAATGTTGGAAGCGGCGACTCAGTGGTCAGTTGGCGTTTCTGTGTGGAGTTTGCATGTTCTCCCTGCGTTCGCGTGGATTTCCTCCGGGTGCTCCGGTTTCCCTCACAGTCCAAAGACATGCTGTACATGTGAATTGCGTAGGCTAAATTGTCTGTGGTGTATGAGTGTGTATGGATGTTTCCCAGAGATGGGTTGCAGCTGGAAGGGCATCCGCTGTGTAAAACATGTGCTGGATAAGTTGGTGGTTCATTCCGCTGTGGCGACCCCAGGATTAATAAAAGAACTAAGCCGAAAAGAAAACAAATGAATGAATGAATGAATGAATGAATAAATGTTGGATGCATATATCACTCTAAAGCAGTATTTCTCAACCACGTTCCCAGAGGACCACCAGCTCTGCACATTTTCCTTGTCTCCTTAACCAAATACTCACGATTCAGATCATCAGCTAATTAGCAGAGACTGAAAGACCTGTAATGGGTGTGACAGACAAAGGAGACAACCAGAACATGCAGTGTTAGTGGTCCTCCAGGAACGTGGTTGAGAAACACTGCTCTAAAGCATATTGAGATGAAAATCCAATTTGTTACTCACCTTAGTTTTTACAGCATGGCTGTAATGGCTGGGGGAAACATTGACGTACAGTTAGGGTTGGGCAAATTACAAAAAAAAGTATCATGATATCATGTTTCATATCATTCAGTATCGATAACTATTGAATTTTTTTAACAATCTATTTAGGAATATTAGGATTTTTTTATTTAGCCACTTTATTTAATTTACCAACATTACTAAAGAAAATAGATTTAATAGTAAAAGCCAAAAATATTTAAACAAAATATCTGATATATTTGTAATAAAATAAACATAAATGTTAAAAAGAACTTTAAACTTGAAGTTGATAAATAAAATGTTACAAAGTGTGTGCAATGGTAAAGGTGGATCAACATCTGTAAGGTGTCAATAACAAGGGATCAAACTGTAAACAAAATAAATTATGATAATCAAATCTGAGCTTTCAAGTACAGGAACTAACCATCATTATTCAAATACATACTGCAATATTACAAATTGTGAAGTTGAATGACGCATTGCTCCCATGTGCACCTCTATTGGAATTGACAAACTTACACCCTAAAGCTTATTGGCATTCTTTCCAATCAGAATCAGAATCAGAATCAGACAGAGCTTTATTGCCAGGTATGTTCACACATACGAGGAATTTGTTTTCGTGACAGAGCTTCTACAGTGCAACAGGATAACAGAGACAGGACAAAAAACAGATAATAAATATATTTAAAAAAATATATAAGTAAGTAGTGAATGCAAATATACAGATTGACAAGTGTATGTACAGGTCTATTACTATATACAACATTATATTTGCAGCTGTTATGTGAAAATTGGCATGTAAAGTGTGTTGTTAAATAAGTGTATATGTGTATAAAAGTGTATGGCAAGAAGTGATGTTGGTTCCACAATAATTATTATCAAGTGTTCATGAGATGGATTGCCTGAGGGAAGAAACTGTGCACGCTCAACAGACACATTTGAATAAAACTGTAGCCTTCATACCAAAACGTTTTTTTTGTTACTTGATGCTATCATTATTGACTATGGTATTCGGTCAATAAATACTGATACCGATTTTATCGTCCAACCCTACATACAGTTTGACTACTTTTTGTCTGTCCTGATCTTTTATGACATCTAAATCAGCACTGTAAACTGTAAATCAAAATCGACATTTTCTTTGATGATCTGACATTTTCTTATAAGAACATTTTCAAGCAACACTGGAAAGTTTTGCTGTTTGAAAAATGCACTTGTTTTTGTTTGTGTGTTACTATTGGGTATCACCTATTATGACTACAATGATAGGTGATCTTATTAAATCAACATCAACATTAACATCAGAAAGGTCCGACCCTTCCTATCTGAACATACAGCTCAACTCATTGTTCAAGCTCTTGTTCTCTCCAAACTGGACTATTGCAACTCTCTGCTAGCCGGGCTACCAGCTAGTTCTATCAAACCTCTTCAGCTGCTTCAGAACGCAGCAGCACGAGTGGTCTTTGATGAACCCAAAAGAGCACATGTCACTCCGCTACTCACCCGTTTGCACTGGCTGCCAGTTGCTGCCCGCATCAAATTCAAAGCTCTGATGTTTGCTTACAAAGTGACCTCTAGCTTGGCTCCTTCATATCTGCTCTCACTTCTGCAGATATATGTGCCCTCCAGAAACTTGCGTTCTGTGAATGAACGTCGCCTCGTTGTTCCATCCCAAAGAGGGAAGAAATCACTTTCCCGAACTCTCACATTCAATCTGCCCAGTTGGTGGAATGAACTCCCTAACTACATCAGAACAGCAGAGTCACTTGCTGTCTTCAAGAAACGACTAAAAACGCAACTGTTTAGTCTCCACTTTCCTTCCTAATCTGCAACTGCCTCTCTGGCTATACCACTAACTGTGCCCTCTCTCTCTCTCTCTCTCTCTCTCTCTCTCTCTCTCTCTCTCTCTCTCTCTCTCTCTCTCTCTCTCTCTCTCTCTCTCTCAAAAAAAAAAAAAAAAAATTTTTACTGATGCTTTGCTTCTTAGACTTTACACACCTGAAACTTGTCTATAGCACTTGTTCACTGCTGCTCTTATAGTTGTGTGAATTGCTTCCTTGTCCTCATTTGTAAGTCGCTTTGGATAAAAGCGTCTGCTAAATGACTAAATGTAAATGTAAATGTAAATGTAAATCAGTCGAAAAAGCATTCACAAAGATGAATCGTTCAAGAATGAAATGTGACTTTGTACAAACAAACGTGCATCCTTACTGTTTATAAGGGAAAAACAATGTTTTAAAAGTATCCAATTATTGTATTCAAAATAATTCAGTGAGATTCTGAAATATATGCCAGAGGCTATCTAGTTTTAGCTGGGCAAGTAAATCTAACGTTTTTGGCCTCGTAAGCGCACTAGTGACTGACAGCACAGGCCGCAGTCCTTAGCATCCTTTTTAACATGCCTTACTCGCATGCTGGAGATACTGGTTCCAACTCTTGTTTGGAGAGGTGCAAGAAACTGTGGTCCTTTGGTTCTTGTTAGCATGGCACATTTGAGATTTTCCCCAGATGGGAGTGAGATTTTTTATGTTAGAGGCTACTGTCTTTATTGTGCGTGGAGGTGTTCCTGCTTCCCATTGAAGCAGAATCAGAAAGAGCTTTATTGCCAGGTATGTTCACCCATGCGAGGAATTTGTTTTCGCATATTTAAAAAAACAAAGTATGAAGTAAATGCCAATATAACAATTGACTAGTGTATGTACAGGTATATTACTATACAACTTTATATGTGCACTTGTGCAAATTGGCACGTAAAGTATGTTGTTAAATAAGTGTTTATGTGTATAAAAGTGTATAGCAAGTTTGTTTCATAATTACTATCATCAAGTGTTCATGAGATGGATTGCCTGAGGGAAGAAACTGTTTCTGTGTCGGGCTGTTCTGGTGCGCAGTGTTCTGTAGTGTCGACCAGAAGGTAACAGTTCAAAGAGGCAGTGTGCTGGGTGTGAGGGGTCCAGTGTGATTTTGCCTTCTGCCACTGACAAACGATAAATAGAACAGTTGTTATACCAACTTGCGGTCACACTTAATTGTGATGGTCCGTTTGTTACATTGCATCTACATGTCAGCTAATTCTCGATAGATTATGAGTAGACTGTTAGGTTGGGGTTAGGGTTAGTGTAAATTGACATGTACTTGCAAAGTTTCTTATAGTCAGATAAATGTCTGTTGAAGGAGCAGTATCAGCCGATATTAAGCAGACAGTCTACTAATACTCAAATGGACATCAAAATAAAGCCGAACTTGCTACTGTAAACAGAAACTCGCAATGCTTGCCCTGCCTTCGAGTTCTGAATTCTGATTAGTCCATGACTTTGGAACTGACATTGATGAGCAGTACTCTGTGTAAAAGTTCAAATTCTTTTAAAATAGACACGGCATCTTAAAAACATGTGCAAGAGTGTAGCGGTCACATACGTCTGTCAAGTACTATGGAAAAATGTGTTCTGTGTGAATGGCCCTATAATGTGCCAGCCTTCCATCCCGAAGGCTGCAGTTTGAATCCCACTCAGAATGGAGTGTAAAGAAAGCCTTACATTATCTCAGTGGGAATTGTACTATCCCATGAGGACATGGTGGAACTTCTGTGAATGGCAGTGAACTGGTAAATAACATGAAAGTGAAACATGATAAATGTAGTATGACCAGATTTTATTCGAAGTGTTTATTGAAATTTTGGAGACGGCCATTGAATTGTTTACTCAACCTGTTCATTTAATTACACTGACGTATTCAGTAATGGCACTACTGTGTTTTTTCTCAAAAACATGCAACAGTTGAATCTGCTGTGGCTTTTGCTTGGGAAGTATTTCCACTTATGAAACAGAAATGAACTGGCAATATTGTGTTTAATATGTACTTTGCTTAATTTTAAGCTGTTTATCGAACATGGTATTTTTAAAACCAAATTCTGTTGATTTAGTACATACAAGAATATTTATTTATGTTTCCTCAGCTGCATTTGCCGTCTACACATCACATATCTTCTTGTCTTCCAGCACCCCAACAGAGGTGTCAGTCTCTGAAGATGAATAGGTGGCTCCTCTAGCCTATATTTAATGTAGGTGCCAGGACTAATTGGTTTTTATTTAGAAGGAAGAAAGTGCTGAGCCACTGAAAGATGGCAAGAACGGTTTGAGGAAGGAGTGGGGGCGAGTGTGTGTGTGTGTGATAGAGAGGATAGGTGATATACTGTATGTCAGTGAGATTATCTAATGAAAACTTTAAGCAAAGAATCTGGGCCAAAAGGCAAAATGAGTCCCCTGTGAGCACATAGAGAAGCGCGCTAGCATTTTTTATTCATAAAATCCTACAATGTGCTAATTAAAAAAAGGATGGAGGGAAATCAACTGCCCTGGAATAATTGCCATGAATCTGTGAAGCAATGAGATTAATTGCCTTATGATAAACTATATAATAAAAGAGGTCAGTGCAATTGAATGTTGAAATACACCAAATATCCCCAGGTGAATTAACAGATTTTGTTCTGTTGTTTATATATTATGCACGCTATTATATATAACCATAGTATTAACACTGCCTTAAATGCTGCCATATACTGTATATATGATCAGAGGTGAATGTAACAGAGCTTTATTTGGCAAACATACAGAGGGAAGCTCTGCAAACTGTAATCGGATAAAGCTCAGTGGCAGGGCTCATTGCATGTTTAAGCCAGAGGCTTGATCCATTGCTTGGCAAACACTGTGTATCATGCAAGCCTGATAAACAACTATTCTCCTTCCTATGAGAATATAATTTGAATGATTTGAAAGCACAGCCAAGTTAGAAAATGTGCTGCCCTAGATCATCAGTTGATGTAAACAAATATGTAGTCAAATAGTGATTGTTGCTGTTGTCAGTTTGTAAATACAGTAAATGGCTATTATAAATTCTATAGTTTTATAGTAAATGGCTTTTTATAATTCAATCACTAAGGATGAATAATATAAAGGTGATCAATATTAGAGACATTGCATCATTCAGAAGCGGGTGTTTACACATTTTCAATTACAAAAGACAAACTTCTTGGCGTGTTGGTGTCCTTGAAAGTGCAAAGTTTTAAATCAGGTTTCAGAGGAGCAGTACTGCGTGTAAAAATTGAAGTTCTTTTGACTTGACACAGCGTCTTAAAAAATGTGCGAGAGACCAGCATTTGCATCCAATGAGTCAGAGAGAACAAAATCGTCTCTTCCTGATAAACTGGCGCCAAATATCAACAGTAAAAATGGAATTTGTTGAGGTAGGAGAAACTGCATGAATCTTTTCCTTATTTAATAAATTACTTGCGCGTAAGAAGACGCAATGAACACGTGGTGGCGTTTAAAGGCATGAGACATGGAAAACAGATGCTCTATATTAATAATATAATTACACTAATACTAAAATGGGTAAGCCGTTTTAGAATGACCAAAACAACATTTCAGATGTTTTACAGTGTGCTCAGCTTGCTGGTTTGTCCATTCACCCACATTTTTATCTTCACATGATCTCTTATAACAGCATCACATGCCTTTTTTTAACATGCATACTGGAATTTTTTCAGTAAAAGTGTTTCCATCCTAGTTTTATGCGTATCTTTTTTTATCGAATAAAAAGTTTATCTTATTCAGTTATGCGCATACGTTTTTTTATGCACATTTTCAAAATGGATGTGCATCTTGTCACATACCCAAAATGCACATTTGAATAGGTGGATGGAAACATAGCTATTATTATTCTTAAGGTCGATAATTAATCCATGCAAATTAATCCACTGAAAAAAAAATGTGTTTGTTGTGGTAATCTTCAATCAAAGTTTGATCATTTGCTTACATTTTTGGAGTGGTGGTCCTTCTGTCAGCCTGAGAGCTTCCTTTCCTACCTTTATTAAGTTTGCTATGAGGCAATGATGCACAAAAGAAAGCCAATTCCAGTTGGAAGCACATCAACATACTGAAATAAATGTCTTCAGCATCAACATACTGAAATATGTTAATTCAAATGAAACATACTGAAATAAATGTCTTCAACAACTTCCAGTTCATGCAGACTTTAAGATACTTCAGAAGAATAAAACAAAGCTGCAAATGATGACAAGCTTCTAAAAATGGTTTGATGATCTTTGGTTATATCTGTAATTCATCTAAAGTTGTGACTTTAATAATACTAAAAGCTCTTTTCTAAATGTTGACTTGTTATTTAGTGTCTTTTAGAGGCCTGTGATTCTTTTTGTCAGTGTAGTTGCAGAGCTTCACCAGCAGAGGATGTTTGAAAAGTATTGATGCTTCATAGAAGACTCAGTTTTACTAATTGCACAAATGTCGATGAGCAAGGCATCTAAAAACCCACACGAGTGACTCAGGTTTGAATAGTGTGAATGTCCTAATTGCAAGAACACCGTTAGACGACTGTTAAGAACGAACATTTACATTGAGATCAACAAACATGACAGGAGGAGCTGTGACTGTAACGGGGCTCATGAACAGCAGGGACTGTCATTTTAATTTCACCATCCTGTCATTCAGCATTTAATAACAGTATACTGCTACACTTCTGTCTCATCAACAAAAAAATACGCTCTTCTTCTGCATATAAAACACTTCATCATTTACTGCCAGGATAATAACTGTACACGCTGTTCTCCACTAAATCTTTTGTCATTTCGACGTGATTCAGTGAGAAGCACAGACCCCACGAATGTCGGCCTCTGGCATTGCTATAGTTACTATCTTCCCTTAAAGTCAATGCTTCAATATGATTGTAAATTTCACACCGCTCATTCCTAATAATGCTGACACAAATGCCATCCTTTATGGATTGTTCCTCAGTAATATGCCTCTGGGCCTGGATTACAGGCCTGTAATTCTTATTGACAGGCCAAAGGTGCGAGTGTGATTTATTTTAGAGAGCAAGAAACATCATCAGACAGCCCTGCCAGTTTTTCAAGCATTCACAATTTCAAGCATTACTAGAAATGTCTGAGAGCACTAAAAATGCTTTTAGTTAAAGCTTTTTGTTTAATAGATGTAGAAAGTGATTGTAGAATTGTGGGTGTTACCATACTTGCAAACTTTATAAACAGTTGAAGTCAGAATTATTAGCCCCCCTTTTAATTTTTTTTCTTTTAAATATTTCCTAAATGTTGTATAGGAAATTTTCACAGTATGCCTGAAAATATTTTTTTCTTCTGGAGAAAATCTTATTTGTTTATTTTGGCTAGAATTAAAACAGTTTTTAATTTTTTAAAAAACATTTTATAGCCAAAATTATTAGTCCCTTTAAGCTAACTTTTTTGATAGTCTACAGAACAAACTATCGTTATACAATAACTTGCCTAATTACCCTAACTTGCCTAGTTAACCTAATTAACCTAGTTAAGCCTTTAATTGTCACTTTAAGTTGTATAGAAGTGTCTTGAAAAATATCTAGTCAAATATTATTTACTGTCCTCGTGGCAAAGATAAAAGAAATCTGTTATTAGAGCTGAGTTATTAAAACTATTATTTTAGAAATGTGTTAAAAGAAATCTTCTCTCCGTTAATTAGAAATTGGGGAAAAAATAAACTGGGGCTAATAATTCAGGGCGGCTAATAATTCTGACTTCAACTGTATGTATATATCTGTCAGTCACAATCCAAACTATTCTTAACCTACATTTTTCCTATTTCTTCTGCTGTACAATTACATCTTTACATTATATCTACACTCGAAATAGCTATGCTTTTGTTTAATGATTAAAATCTCTGTATGAAATTACTGGCTTCTTTAAATTAGTTTCAAGAGTTCACACTTATTGATAATAACCCTTGTTTGGCATGCTGTCCTGGAAGAGAGCCCTAAGCTCATAAGATCCTTGGACCTAGGGCTCTCTCCTAAGGGGAGTTTGAGCTGAGGTACAGTAGGTCTCGAGAACTCCTCTGCTTGTTAAAGCAAATGGCGAATTAAGGACTGCTGTAAAGATGTACTGCTGATTAAGAGCTCATCTGTGGTGCTGATTTGGTTTAGTTAGTTTACCTATATGTCGCATGGACTGTTGGAGGAAACCGGAGAACCCAGGGAAAACCCACATGGGCACAGGGAAAACATGTAAACTCTGCAGAGAAATGTCAACTGACCAGGTAAAGACCTGAACCAGAGACATTCTTTTTGTGAGGCAAAAGTGCTAACCACTGGGCCGCCGTGCTGTCCTTTCAAGGAAAAGGGGAGGAGTAGGGGTAGAAGGGGGAAGATAAGACACTGGTTATTTATAGTGAGTTAGGAATCATCTGATTGGTTAATCATGTGTTAGCTAATGCAGGACTGGCCGTAGTCTATCAAAAGCATGTGATCCTCTCGACATTAGTTTATAAATAAACTTCACCTATTTTATTAAAGAATGAACAAACTCTGAATGTAACATCAAAACGGCAGATTACAAAGAGTGATTATTAAAAAGTACAAACCATTCTTTTTTTTTCAAAAAAGAGTGATATTGCAATTTGTTATAGAAGAATATGTTAAGGAAAAAATATATAAGTACAGTTGAAGTCAGATTTATTAGTGCAAGTGCTGTGTAACTGAAATTTTTTTTTAACACAATTGTGTGGCAGGAAGAGGAACCAAACCCAACCCAAGACTGCGGATATTCAAGCTGAAGCCCAGGAGGGTGATTTATTTACAGTGTCCAGATGTCCAGAAGGAAAGTGCAATAAAAAAGTATGTAGTGCTCGAGATAAAGGCTTCTGGACTGTCAGTAGTGTGTTCTCTGGGGCTGTGCTGAATGCAGTCTGGTGAGGGTTGTGGATGCCGTGATCAGTTGCTCGAGTCTGTAAAGAGATGGTGAGAAATGTTAGCGTCTCGGTCAGTCAGGAGGTTGTGGCTCCCTGATGCAGTGGTGTCTTCTGATTATATTCTCTCCCTCTCATTGGCTGCAGGTGCTTGTTTTTCTATTCAGAGCTCTTGCCCATGCAGGAACACACTGTCGTAAAATAATTTGAATAAGGAATCAATTCTGAACATTTGAGAATCATTTTTTTTTTAATCAAAATAATAAAGAATTGCAATGTATGTTGCAACATAGGCTGGTTCTGGAAATGTAACCCTAAATACATTTCTAAAGATTGCGAATTATATAGCTGCATTTCATCTTTAAAACAAACGCTACAGGGCAGTATGACGGCGTTCCTTTTTTTGCTTATCAGCTGAACGCTTACCTCTGCATGGACAGTTTTTCCGCTGTTACCAGTTTGTTGCTTGACATGTACGTTGGCGGACTTGAGACCCAGAGTTGACCATGACAATGGGGTTTGAGATCGGCAGGTAAGAAAGCAGGTAAGACAAAAACCGAAGCCAAAAAATAAAATAAACAGATAAATAACAGGGTGAGAATGTGGTAAGATCTGAAAACATGGTATAAACCAGGGGGCTTTTCTTTTTCTGGATTGCTTTTTAAAACACTGCGGTTGGGTTTAGGGAAGTCGGTGGGTGGGTCAATCGGTGCTTTTGAAAACACTATTGGTTGGGTTTAGGGAAGGGGGAGGGTGGGGGATTGGTCAGTTGGTCAGTCGACATCAGCTTCTGGTAGATTTACATGAGAACAGCAGGTACAAAAGGCACTTGCGAGAAAAATTTGATATCTGAAAAAAGTGTACACAGCGGCCTCTGGTGGATTTGCGAAAACAAAAACTGCACTACTTTAAAAAACATATTATGCTCTCTTCTGAAATGTACAGTATATAGGGGTACGTAATCAGAATGAGCCTGGGTTGGTATAAATATATGTGATACATATACATATATGTGTGAATATTTGTGAATATTACAAATATCTTATTCATTTTAAATCTAATTTAAAATTAAAATCAGTTTTTTTTATTTCATAATAACACATTTTCTCAAATAAATCTCCAGCATTTTGTTTTCTACAGCCAACATCTTGTAACACAAGCCGACATCTCGTCTGTCCCCCTTTCAGTTGTTATTTCGAGATATTGAAATCATGTCTCTCAGTGCATTGATCCTCAAAGGGACACAAACACACTTGTTTCTGCAGTTTACAGTTTCTAGATTAATTTTTAATTGCTGTGTTCAAAGTGAGGCTCTGCTCTGAGACTCAAACAGGCCTTGAGCATCACTGCTGTTTTGTTGGTGTAACCAAAACTGTGAATGAGAATTGGTTTACTTGTTGACACGTCAACAACATCATCTACATTTATGCAATTAATTATTGAGATGATTTATGATCTAAAGTCTGAAAATATTGACAAAACTTATTAAACTCTCTAAACCATAAAGTCTCTATTTATGAAGAAATCGATTGTGTGTTGTCAAATGCTTAAATTTTTTTTAAAGCAAGACACTACAAATGAATAGAGTAAAAAATAACTAATAATTATCACTGGCGGTTCATTCCACTGTGGTGACTCCTGAAGGACTTAGTCGAAGGAAAATGAATGAATGAATAATAGTTATCACCATACTTCTCCCGTTGATTGATTACATTAACATTTGAAAACTTTTTTGTATTAATAAAGTTTGTTGTTGTTGTTGCTGTTTACATTAGGTTTTTATGTGGGGGTGTGGGGGGTGTGGGGGTAGGTTGTAGAATTGCCCCTCTCATAATTCAGAAAATATTGTAAACAATTCTAATTTATTTTTTGTATATATTTCTGTGCTGGTAAAGTGGAGATTAATTAATTTTGAGAAATCAGCCTTAAATTATGCATTTTAATTTAAATTTGATAACATAAATTAATTATGTGGAACAAAACACATTTAACTATGTAATTTTTATGGCTTATTTATATTAGACTGAAAAAAATGAAACTTAATCAAAAACCAAAAAGACCATAACCTTGCATTAGATACCTGTAACATCTTTTGTTTGTGTTTGTAGGTCTTTTATGCATGTATCTTTAAAAAAAACTTGAGACTTATTGATACTTTCAAATCAAACATTCAGAAAGTGCAGCAAACTGAGCAAACTTTCCAAGTCATCAGTGCTACACTTTCATGCTGCTAATTGGGATTTGGAACAGTTTCATTAAGTTTGTTTTTGGTTAAAGATCAATTAGTGTATTTCAGACGTTGTTGTTGCTGTCAGATCAGAGCTGCGAGTGGAGATTCCACACTTTCTGACTAAGAGTTAAAGGTTAATGGAGCCAGGCTCAGCATGTGTGATGGACATACTGTTGACAGACTGTGCTGTGAATGTGTCACTCAAGAGTCATTATGATGACACCAGGTTTATTTGGAACAAAACAGCCTTCTGAAGAGTCACCAAACTGGACTAAAGTTTTTGTACCCTGGAAGACTTTAAGACTTTCTAAACTCGAATATTTGTGGATGCCCTGCATGTGCATCAAAAACCTGCCCTATATGAAAAAATATTGGTTAACTGATTAATTAGTTTTCTAATTGTCCATTTCTCTAATTATAGTGTTACAGTCCGTGTGTTGTCTTAGTGTTTATTTCTGTTTTGCCCTTGTGTTTATTCATGTCACTTCCCGCCACTTTAGCTTTCCCCGTTTTCCTTAGTTACCCTGTATATTTGCTTTGTTGTCTTCACCCAATTTACTTGTTATCCTATTGTCTACATCACTATACCACTATATATCGTCTTAGCCTCTTGTTGTTTTAGTCAACCCTGTGATATCTTTTTTTTTTTTTTTTTGCTTTTGCCTTGCTTTTGCTTAATTTAATTAATGTTTCTGGACTGTTTATATAAATTCCCAGCTCTGCTGCTTTTGGATCCTCCACCTCTTTTATTCTCTGCATCCACGCTAGACCGTGAGCTATTCACTTGTTCAGTCGTGACGTATGAAATACTGTTTCAGGACACAAGCCGCTACTTATTTAAATTGAAAAAAATATTTGTTCATGACCACTTTTTAGTCATGTCACACATTAAAGTGGATTTTATATAAAATCTTGGAGTACACAACAGTCTCTGGACTTCCTGCATCACAAATGCCAATATTTTAACAATGTCGAAAAAATTAATTGCTTTCTGGCCATCGTATATTAGGCATGGATATATATATATATATATATATATATATATATATATATATATATATATATATATATATATATATATATATATATATATATATATATATATATATATATATATATATATATATATATGTATATATATGTATATATATGTGTATATATATATATGTGTATATATATATGTGTATATATATATGTATATATATATGTATATATATATATATATATATATATATATATATATATATATATATATATTGCGATCATGATTTTTGAAAGTATGCATCACTTTGTAAATGTTTAGTATTACCATTTGTTGAGTCTCCCCGTACGCTTATTTCACTCAGCCGCCATTTTAAAGAACCAAAGTGAGGCTGCGGTGGGAAGAAACCCGGAAGTATAAAACCAGTACTGTAAACATTGTAGTAACATGCTGTGAACTACAAACCTCCAGCTGTTGCCGAAAATTCAAAATGCAGAAATGGTGTAAACATCACTTTAACATCATTCAGTAAGTTTAATTTAAACAACTAAAAGCAATTAAAAGCAGAAGTTGGCATTTCTGTGGGGACTTTGCATGTTCTTCCCATCTTTGCATGCAAGTTCAAAGTCCAAAGACATGCGCTATAGGTGAATTGAATAAGCTAAATCGGGCGTAGTGTATGAGTGTGTGTGTGTGTGTATGAGTGTGCATGGGTGTTTCCCATTAAAGGGGTTGCGGCTGGAAGGGCATCTGCTGCATAAAACATGGAATAGTTGAATTTTTCAAATGTAAATGAATAAAAAAGGTAACTGTACAGATATATTTTGAAACAGATAGCAAAATTCTTGAGATAAAGGCAAAATTGAGAGATAAATAGTCAAGAAACAAGACATGAAGTCAAAATTGTGAGATAAAGTCCACAATTACTAAAACAAAGTTGTTATTGTGAGAAATTTTTTTTTTTTTTTGCAATTTTGAGACCATGAAGCCAAATTGAGAGTTGAAATTATAAGATAGTCAGGTGTAAATTCATATTTGAGTGGTATAAAGAGCATATATGAATACATTGATGCATGTATATTATTAAGTTATTAAACCAAATTTTAATATTGCAATTTTGAGAGTGGCGACGCAGTGGCCCTGAAGGTAGTGCTATCGCTTCACAGCAAGAAGGTCGCATGTTCAAGCCTCAGCTGGGTCAGTTGGCGTTTCTGTGTGGAGTTTGAATGTTCTCCCTGCGTTCGCGTGGGTTTCCTTCGGGTGCTCCGGTTTCCCCCACAAGTCCAAAGACATGCGGTTCAGGTGAATTGGGAAGGCTAAATTGTCCGTAGTGTATGAGTGTGAGTGAGTGTGTATGGGTGTTTCTCCGAGATGGGTTGCGGCTGGAAGGGCATCCGCTGTGTAAAACATGTGTTGGATAAGTTGGCAGTTCACTCCGCTGTGGCGACCACGGATTAATATAGGGACTAATGCGAAAAGAACATGAACGAATGAATGAATTTTGAAAGTAAAGAAGTCACTGTGAGATATAAATGCCCAGGACATAAAGCAGCAATTAGGCCAAATTTCCATATGTCAGATGTGCGAGATGTAAATTTATATTTTTCAAACTTAAAGACTTTGTATGAAATATATAGTCCCTTTTATTATCACTTTTTATTTCGATCTTACTTGCTTCAACACATTGTACTTGTACAGAATCACAAAAGCCCTGTTCTTATATCTCTCTTCTGACAGATGTTTTGTTCCAATACTAATCATTTCATTCTAAAATTAATCTTTGGCTTAATTAAAATGTGAATCACCCTTTATGTTCTAGAGTGAGTCAGCAAAATGAGCTCTGAATAACAGTTCATCGGGACATTACACAAAGGGACAAGTGCGAGACACTCTAAATATAATCCCCCGCTGTGCTGGATGGAGCCAACCGAACAAGTTTTAAAAAATATCTTCCAGACAGACAGTCAAAAAGAAAGGCCAGTGGAGACCATGTTAACCTGCTCTCATAAAGATATCAGGAATTGAGCTTTGAGTGACACGCAGGAACATTCATGCTGACTCGCAATCCCACCGGACAGGGGTCACGGCCAAAATGCGAGCTCAGATAGACACATACACGTCACCACCACACATGTGTTAGATGCTCAGACTGTGATAGAAGAGTTGAAGTCTTTGACGAAAGTTGGTCGTAACTTGTAAAGTCATAAATGATCAATTTAAAGTTGCAAATACTAAAACAAAGTTGCGACCTTGAGATATTAAGCCGTACTGTGAGATTTAAAACCCTTATTAATTGCATAGTAGATCATAATTGCATAGTAGATGATTCCTAGATGTAAGACATAAGTTTAAAATCACTAAAACAAGGTTGACATCTAAAGATTAAAAGACCAAAGTGTCAAAAAAAAGAGATGTGAAGTCATAATTGCAGGATAAATCTAGATGTAAGATATAAAGTCAGAATTACTAAAACAAAATTGACAGATTGTCAGATAAAAAGCCACATTGCACCTGCATTTTATAGAGACCAGAGTGCTGCATTAATAGATACTAAGTCATGATTTGTATTTGAATAATATAAGGTCACATTTAATTAAACATTAACATTAAACATTTAATTAATTAAAATTAATTTAGATTCTGGGCCCTGTCATACACTCGGGGCAATCAGGCACAAGAAGTGTTTGGTGTGATTTGTTGTTATTTTCAGGCCGTCGCAACCCTAATTTTCACATTTTGCGCCATATTGTTTTAATTGCAAATTCATTTGCACCACTTTGTGTACTCATGGGTGTTCCGGTCTAGGAGGTGTGTTGAGGCGCATTGTTGACATGCTGCTATTTTGAAGAACTGAAATAGACCGCGCAATTAAGCAACTGAAAGCTGCTCTAAAGTCCAGCACAAAGTGCGTTAGTTATGTGCCTATGTGTGTTCAAACGCTTACACATTGCTTAATACACACAGGATGTACAGCAATACACAAATATCAAAATTAAAGGATTAAAATGTTACAAAAATTATTATTTCCTACATATTAAAACCACTGCCTCCTTACGTTCTTCATCTTGGGGGGCTTTTTCAGTTTATTCATGACAATTTGCATTTGTGTAATGTTATTATTACTAGTAGTATTATTAAACAAGTTTAGATTTGTCCACCTGTCGGGTTTTGGAGATGTATGCATCACCATATGGGGCATAAGAATAGGACGTGTGTTTGGATACAACTCAGATGAACTCAGGTTTTTGACCACACTTTGTTATAATTATTCATTTATTCATTAGCTGGAAATCAGAACTGAATTTAGAAATAGTTTTGAAACAAATCTTTGCGCTTAACAAATTAATTTAATTAATTAAAAGAATTAATTTAATAAATATGTAGGATGTCTTCAGTGGAGCACGTACAGCACTGTTTCCTTCTCCACGAAAGTAAAGGAGTAAAGTAGATTAAAAGTAAGAGAAGGTAAAGAGGCCAAATGGAAGAGGCTCATTCTTTATCCTTGCGCTGAAGATGGTCTGTTTAATTGTTTTCTTGCTAGTGAAGCTTTCAGTTTTTTCTCTTACAAAGTCCATCATGTACAAGCAAATGCTCCATGGTGCGATGTAACTGACTCTTGTAATGGGAATGTGAGATGAGAGTCTGATTGGTTTAATGCACGTTATACTCAAAACGCACCCATAACTCATTAAGAGAATAAGCACAACCCTGTTAGACCATGTCCCTGGGCGCAAAGCTTATTTTTCCGTCCTTAAAATAGCAAAAGTGGATTCAGACATGCGCCTTGCCCTTTAGACTTTCCACCTAGATCATTAAAATAGAGCCCATTGTGTCATATTGTGAGATCTGAAGTCTCATTTTTGAGAACAAAAACTGAAATTGAGAGATATGAAATCATAAGATGATATTTATGTAAATTACTAAAACAAAGCTGACATTTTGATATAAAAAGCCACATTGTGCCTCATATTCAAGTCTAAAATGTCAAAATAATGGAGATGAAGTCATAATAGCATGATAAAATGTATATGTAAGATATGAAATCAGGATTAATAAACCAACGTTGACATTCCATGATTGAAAATCCACACTGTGCCTTGTTTTTTTACAGACCAAAGTGTCAGATTAAAATTTAAGAGATACCAAGCCATAATCTCAAGATAAATTGGCATTTGAGTCATATAAAGTTGCAATGAAACAGAATAATGCCTGATGAGATCTGAAGTCTTTTTTTTTTTTAACCAAAAACACAGAGTTTAAGATAAAAGAAATCCTAATTGCAAGATGAAATCTAGATGAAAGATTTTAAGTCAAAATTACTGAAACAGATTTGACATTTTGAAATAAAACTCCACATTATTCCTCATTTTCAATAACAAAGTATCAAATTAAGAGATACTGCATGGTCATAATCTCAATATAAGTTTGTGTAAGAAGAATGTGCTTTTAAGTCATATAAAGTTGCAATCAATAAAACAAAATTGCAACTTACTGTAAGATCTAAAGTTTTTGAGACCAAAAAATTAATAAAAATGTGAGATATAAAATCATAATTGCAAGATAAAAACTAGATGTGAGATTTAAAGTCACAATTAATAAAACAAAGTTAACATTTTGATTTTAAATGCCACATTGTGCCTAATTTCATTAATATGACATCAAAATTCTAATATAAAATTTGTGTAAGATAAGAATTTGCATTTCCCAGTGATGGGTTGCAGCTAGAAGGGCATCCGCTGCGTAAAACATATGCTGGATAAATTGGCGGTTCATTCTGCTGTGGTGTCCCCAGTTTAATAAATGGACTAAGCCGAAAAGAAAATGAATGAATGAATGAATGAATGAATGAATTTGCATTTCAGTGCTATATGGTTAAGTTACAATTAGTTTATCAAAGTTTGAATTATGAGAGATTAAGTCTTTCTATAAGATCTAAAGTCTCATTTTAAACTAATTGTGTGATATACAATCATAATTCCAAGTTAAGATTTAAAGTCATACTAAAACAAAGTTGACATTTTAATATTAAATGCTACATTGTGCCTCATTTTAAAGTCGCAATTAATATATCACAGAGTTGCAATTTGGAGATATTAAGTCACACTATAAGATCTAAAGTCTCATTTTTGAGACCAAAAGCACATATTGTGAGATATAAAATCATAAGACTAAAACATAGATGTAAGATTTTAAGTCATAATTACTAAAACAAAGTTGACATATATTGACATTAAACACCATATTGTGATTATTTTAGGTTGCCAAAGTGCCAAATAAAGAGATATGAAGTTTAAATCATCAGATAAATTATTTGTAAAAGATATGAATTTCCATTTGAATGATATAAAGTTAAAATTTATATAACAAAGTTGGAATTTTGAGAGATTAAGTCATACTATAAGATATAAAGTCTCATTTTTTTGTCCAAAAACACATATTGTGAGATATAAAATCAAAATTCCAAGTTTAAACCTTAAATGTAAGATTTAAAGTCATAATTACTGAAACAAAGTTGATATATATTGACATTAAACCCCACATTATGATTATTTTAGAGTGCCAAAGTGCTAAATGAAGTGATATGAAGTCTAAATCATCAGATAAATTATGTGTAAATGATATGAATTTGCATTTGAGTGATATAAAGCTGCAATTAAAATAACAAAGTTGCAATTTTGAGAGATTAAGTCATACTATAAGATCTAGTCTCATTTTTGAGTTCAAAAACACATATTGAGAGATATAAAATTATAATTCCAAGTTTAAAACATAAATGTAAGATTTAAAGTCCTAATTACTAAAACAAAGTTGATATATATTGACATTTAATGCCACATTGTGATTATTTTAGAGTGCCAAAGTGCCAAATGAAGAGATATGAAGTCTAAATTATCAGATAAATTATGTGTAAAAGATATGAATTTCCATTTGAGTGCTATAAAGCAGTGTTTCCCAACCCTGTTCCTGGAGGCACACCAACAGTACATATTTTGGATGTCTCCCTTTTCTGACCCATTAACTTCAGGTGTTGGAGTCTCTTCTGATGTTATGATAAGTTGATTCAGGTGTTTGATTAGGGAGAGGTTGAAAATGTGGACTGTTGGTGTGCCTTCAGGAACAGGGTTGGGAAACACTGCTATAAAGTTGCAATTAAAATAGCAAAGTTGCAATTTTGAGATATTAAGTCTATATAATAAGTCTATATAAGTCTATATATAAGATCTAAAGTTTCATTTTTGAGAACAAAAGATCAAATTGTGAACATAATGTCAAAAGTGTGAGATAAAGTAAAGTTGACATTGTGAGCACTAAATTTGGTCATTTTGGCAATGTACTATTGATGAGAGGCATATTAAACCAAAGCATCCGAAAGCTGTCTCTAAATCCAGTCCCGTAGCTGAGGTAAAACTTGTTTGGTCGCTCTGGGCCAGTGAACTATGTAATTGAACTGCACCGTCCTTTCACTAGACGGCTTTTAAAATCCTTAATAATGCTCAACATCCAAGCATATATTGCATTTAGAGAACACTTTGGCATTATTTCTCCTTCAAATATTGCATTAAAATGTTATTCTTGCTATTTCAGCATTCCTTTGCTTTCTGCTGGTGATGGAGCAATTTTCTTCATTCGTGTAATCCAGTAATGAATGATAAATAGCTCAACTTTATTCCTCCTGATCTATTTTCTTTTCAGATAACGTGAAAGCATTCATTTCTTTTCTCTGGTTGGGAATACATTGAGAAATCTGTTGGATCCTCGCTACTGGTTATGAAAAATGATCATGACAATAATATTTTGTTTGTTGGCCATTTAATAGCTGGCCCAGGATCAGTCTCATATTGCACTGTCAAAATGTTACTGACCTATGGAAGCGTCAGACTGGTCATAACACCTCAGAAGTCACAGTTATTCACTATGACATCTGCCATCATTAGCATGTTAGAGAGACTAATGTAATGATTTTTAAAAACAAAACTAATTTATTGTTTATTTGTCATGCATGCCTCATGGCAGTTTGGTATAATTATATAATACCATCATTTTTGTTGAATGGTAGTTTACCACATTTTTTAATAAGAATTTTTTTTGTCTTGTTTAGATTGGAATAATTGGTAACACTTTAGTTTAAGTAACAATTCACACCATTTACCACTTACTTGTTACCTGCCTACTACTGTTTAATAGCACTTATAAAGTATATCTTATTTTTCAATTGTTGGAAAGTTTAACCAATTCCATCAATAAAAAAGTCAAGAGAGTGTTTTCTTCAATTCCAAAAATATTAGTAATTTATTAGATACAAATGAATAATTCGATAAACAGAGCTCTGGGTCATGTTACACCAATGCAATACAAGAATTGCATTCGGGAGGTTCGCAACAACTCTGCATTTCTCTGACTCGGGTATTTATACACAACTGATATTAAAAGGTGGAGTTTTGGTGTAATTCATCACTTGTCAATCATTCTGCAGTCCTCTGGCACCTGCACCCAAACATACTTCCTCTTTTCTACAAATTCTCTGCACTTAACTCTGAACTTAAGACTTCTCAACTGCAAATATTCTGTGTTCAGCTTCAACCCATCTTTGCTTCAACATGAGAGCTAAGTGAGAAGTTAAAGGAATTTGCAGATATTGACGCACTATTCCAGTAAGCTATATCTACTTCTGCAAAATTGCTTCAATAGTATGCAAAGCCTATCACACTCAGAGAAGAAGTTTTGTTAATATATATCACCTAAGCAGTACATATATTTAATAAAAGAAATAAAAATAAATTCCTTTTCTAAATGCAATCCCTAATCAATACCCATAAACCCAACTACTACTTTACTAACTATTGATAGGCAGGTAATTAGTAGAATTTTTAGCTGAAAGTCTTAGTTAAAGATCTGTAATAGCATGTAATTGTAATGTAAATGTAATTTTACATTAAAATAAAGTGTGACTCAATAAATTTGTGAATCTAAAGTCACAAAGTTTGGTTGATTGCTTTTATAACTTTAACCTCCTAACTGACACACCACCTTTTGAATTATATACATATTTTAAAGTATTTTCTCCCTTCTTGACTTTTTTCTCAACCCAATAGTATAGTTGTTTATAAAAAATATTATTATAAATTGTGTTTCAGGCCATTTAATATTTAAAGCCTATGTGGACTATATGTATTTTACGCTGTAAATAGGCTTATTGTAGATTGATGGAGATCTTTTCTGAAATATATAGTGGAAATACAAGGTTATTATCAAGAAAAACATACTTCCAAAACCCTGAATATTCAAATTGTTAATTTATTTTGCTTTAATTTTAAGTGGACATAATAATTGATATATATCACTAGACCTACTACAGTGTACAGTTTGTATGAATTTTCATGGTGCATGCGCACGCTACATGCTATGAAGTTCTCTCATTTTTGTGCATAAAATAAATAGGCTTGGGGTCACATGGGGCATTTTATCTTTTTTTTTTTTTTTTTTTTTTTTTACAAAATAACAATATCATTGAACACATTACTATTAATTTAACGCAATAAAATCAACTGATAATCACTTACCTGTGGGGACTTTTTGTGATAAACTTTGTGTTTGGATTATTATTTATTTAAATAAATAAATAAATAAATAAATAAATAAATAAATAAATAAATAAATAAATAATATTGTTATTTGTAATAATTATTATTATTGTTTTTATTATTATTATTATTATTATTATTATTATTATTATTATTATTATTATTATTATTATTATTATTATTATTATTATTATTATTATTATTATTATTATTAACTTGTATTTGGAATAGAGTACCAAAAATATATAAAACCAAATATCTTAATGTTCAAACAAACTAAATAAGATTTTTTTAAATTGAATAATTAGACTATATGTTTTTCTTAGATTAGCAGTTAGTAGTAATTTAAAAAGGCAAGGTAAAAAATATAAATAGTAAAATAAATAATAATGATAATAATAATAATGATAATAATGATAATAATAGTAATAATAATAATAATAATAATAATAATAATAATAATAATTATTATTATTATTATTATTATTATTATTATTATTTTATTAATTTTGCCCACATTAAATGCTTTTTTCAGTCACAATCTTTTTTGTTTTTTTATACATTGCATTCTCTCATTAAGATGAATCGTTAAATGCTACAGTATAACATGAACATCCATAAATGAGTAGGAAGACATTTATTAATAAGACCATCTGAACCCCTCATAAACATGCTCTCCGTTACTCATCTGAATTACATGAAGTCACGCTGACCAGGGAATGTAAGTTCCTCCTCCACAGCAGCTGCTTCTATGTTAAGGCTTCGCAACTCTTGTATATGCAACATTATCTGTGCAACTGTAAACTGCGTAGATTTGATGTCATTTCTGCTGACACAAAATTAATCACACCACCCTTCCCTGAGGAATATATGCTAAGCGTGCAATATATTGTTCACGATTTCTCAAAAAGCAAGAGTGGATTAAAAATGAAGACGTGCAATTGTTGAGATAAAAGAAGAGCATCATTATAATATTAAAGCAGTAAATAGTGTGAGACTGTATGACTATAAGGGATTTCTGAATTATCAAATTGCGCTAGACATGGATCTTAGATGATGATGTGAGCATTAATAATAATTTTTGAGAGAGATTTTGATGAGAAGAACTACTGAAAAATGAATGAAAGAGAAAATGGTCATCGCATACATTACATATCGGGATTTATTCATAATACGGCTATAATGGTTCTTGGAAAATAGTGTTGGACGAGAGCTGTAATACTTTTATTAGGCTGGAGATTTAATGTCACATGTTTGACTGTAAATGAAATGACCTAAAGTGGTTCATTTAATCATTTAAATGTAACTATAGCTTTAAAATATTTTAATTTTAAAGATTTTTAAAGCTATTATGTATTATTTATTTTAAGAGTTTTTGTCAAGTTACTCCAAATAAACCCAGAAACAAAGAAACATAGTCAAATCAGATCACCTGAATGCAGATAAATGTTTATTATTAATTGCTCACACACAAACACACATGCAGACAAAAACTGGGGACAAATGTTGAAAAATAAATAAATAAATAAATTATTATTATTATTGATAATAAATAAATAGACAATGCGGTGGCTCAGTGGGTAGCATCACAGCAAGAATGTTGCTGGTTCGAGCCTTGGCTGGGTCAGTTGTCTTTTCTGTGTGGAGTTTGCGTGTTCTCCCCTTGTTGGCGTGGGTTCCCTCCGGGTGCTCCGATTTCCCCCACAAGTCCAAAGACAAGCGCTATAGGTGAATTTTAAGATAAATTGTGCATAGTGTATGTGGATAAGTTGGTGGTTCATTTCGCTGTGGCGGCCCCTGATTAATAAAGGGATAAGCTGAAAAGAAAATGAATGAATGAATGAATGAATGAATGAATGAATGGTAAAAAGTAATCTAAAAGTAATCTAAAAGCAGCCAGATTACATGACCTAAAATAAGAATCTAGATTACATGATTTACTTTTCACCATGCAGTTTGTAATCTCTAGTATTCTATATGCCAGGGGTGCCCAAACATTTTAGTATAAAGGGCCAAAAACCCGATATCATTGAATGCCTTGGGCTGAAGGTAAATATACCAATCTATATTACATTAAATTTGCCATGGGTCATTCGCTAATTTAATACATATTGTATAAAAATAAACAGAAAACATTATTTAAATCATATTAACTATTGCTGTATAACTTGTTAAATTATAACTTCTATAAAAACGATCACATATATAACACAGTGGAGTTCAATGCTGAAGAGCAGAATCTGCCTTTGACTTGATTTTTTCAAAAAGGCTCTGTATCGTCGGGTGATAATTTAAATCTACATTTAAACAGAATCTAATTCATTTACAGCATGTAATTAAAACATTTTAATTAGCTTTTAACTATAAAACAAACAAACAAAGCGTTACATTAAATTTGAACTGACAATCTCGAAACCATCCCCATCATTCTCTGGCCAAAATTGTCGCTGGCCCTAGTTTGGGCATCTCTGCTATATACATACACATTATCCATAAATGATCATTAAAGTTGTATTGTCATGTACCTTTTAGTTATTTTATGCTGTTTAGTTCATGTTGTATTAGTGTATTACACTTTTTGACATGTTTATTATCGATTAGTCATGGAAATACCTTCATGTATTCATTGAAAAACCTTCCATGTTTTATTATACTGATTATCAGTATTTCTGAACACAAAACAGAGCTATTCTTATGCTGCTTTCCCTTCGCATAAAACAAATGTGACTTGCTACAACTGACATTTTCTACCTGACTCATTCTCCTCTATAACGGGACGCTGGGTGGCCTGTAATTGAGTTAATGTTTCATTAAAACATTGCCTTCAGACAAGATTAACCAGAATACAGCACATTTATGGCACACGGAGTCAAGGTGCGTTTAAAAATCATCGTTCAGTTCTTTCATTGAGGAAAGCATTATCAAAACAGTAGTTCTCCTGCCCTCGAGTGAAATCACTGAAAGATGATTATAACTGTAAACAGCACATCATTTACACACAGATTTAAGGTTATTCACACACAAACACACACATTTCGGCATTTTAGCATCTGACAATGATCAGAGGTGTACTCAAAAATGATACTCAGGTGAAAGTTACTGACTGAACTTTTTACTCAGTTAAAGTATAAGTATATGGCTGCAGATACACTTGAGTTAGAAAGTAGAAAGTAAAAAAAAATACTTTAAATTTAAATTGTACTTAAGCTTTAAATTGTACTTTAGAAGTACCGTACAAAGTAAAAGCAGCCTAGCAAAAATAACCTGCCAATATAGTAAACAGGCAGCTAATGGGTTTACAGCTCTGGAAGGGGTTGAAGAAAAATGTGACTTGAAGGTCGGATAACATTTCTTCCATTGATATTTACAGCATTATTTTTGTTGTTGTTGTTGTTGTTGTTGTTGTTGTTGTTGTTGTTGTTTTTGTTGTTGTTTTTGTTTTTGTTGTTGTTGTTTTCCAGAAAATTTTAATTGATTAGAATTGACAATCATTGTTGTTTCACAAAATAGTATTATGTAAAAACTAATATAAACATGGTGCCCTTTGTGTTATTTTATGCAAAAAAGTTCAAATGTATTTTTAAAATGATTTATTTATTTAATTATTTTAACCATTTCATACATAAGTTTTAAATATTTTTACTGTGCCCCTATACGTTTTTTAATGTGACTGTTAATTAGAACACATCGCTTTAAAGTTTTAGCATGTGACATATTGCAGCCCTGATGATTTATGCATACATCATTTCTTATTTTCTGCAAATATTGACAAACATCCTAATTACATTGCAAAATATCTAATATTCTGATTCTTAAAATTGTGTAAGAACTATAATTTTGTAATTTTAACAGCTTAAAAATTGTAATATTTCATCTTTGATGAGTGATGGGCACTGCCAGTTCATGCTGGAGTGGAGAGGTTATACATTACGTGAAAATTAAGAGTTTAAAACTTAATGCGTTGAAAACTTGAGTACATTTTCTAATAACCTAAACAGTATGTACACTGATGTGAATAAAGCACATCATAAAGCAACAACATCCAGTCCTGAGAGTACACTAACTCAGAAAAAAAAAACAGTTCTGGGAAACACCTCCACACACTCCCAATACTATGTTAATAACTATTAATAAGAAGCAAATTAGTAGTTTATTGAGCTAAAAGTCTTAGTTAATGTTTTTTTATAGCAGGAATTGTACATTAAAAACAAAGAGTGACCCTTTATCCATTACCACACATTTTTTTCACTGCTTTCCACCCTCAAATATAATTGATATATTCACTTTAAATCATAAATTCACTCTGTAAAAAATACAGGGTACCACACAACTCATTCATGCTGTCCCAACACAAAACAGTTAACTATTAATGGTTAAGCAGTTTGAACATAAAACAATTAAGTTGTGACGAAAAAATGAAATGATGGTGTTATTCAGCTCATTTTAAATAAATAGTTTAAACAAGCAGCATTTGAGTGCAGGGAAACTAAAAATACTTAAAAACACACAGCTTGCACATTCGTTTACCATAGCAAATAAAATGCAAAACTGTAAGCAATACTTTTTTAGTCAAAATAAAACTTTAAGGAGTAAAAAACACAAGTTACATCTTCAGAAATGTGCTAAAGTAAAAGTACAGATCCCCCCAAATATTAATCAAGTAAAATTCCTCAAGTTTTTTACACCCCTGTCAACCGTCCATTGGTTTTCTACTGTGTCAGTTCTCGGGCTTCGCTGAAATAAAGCTCAGTCTTGGTCAGCAGTAGTGGTGTGGGGCTGAAATGCCCTCATTAGATGGCCTGGTGCTCAGAGAAACGTCTGCCTCATATACATTCTCATTTTCTCAATGGAGGGCAGATAATAAATCAGCACCGTAGGCTTCGACCCCACTCTTAGTGCTTTATGGCGGTGCTCAGGACTGATTGCAGGCATATAGTGATGGCTTCCAGTCCTGCTGTATAGTGGAGGCATATAAAAGCATTTGAAATCAGTGTTTGTTTGTGTAATGCAGTTCTAAATAATCTGTTTGTTTTTTGTTTGTTTTTTTGTTTGTTTTTTTTTTTGGTTACAAAGTGGATGTGTTAAAAATGAATCAAAGCGTCATTTTGAATAAGTTTGACTATATGAGTAAAACTAAAGTTTAAAATAAGGAATTAGTAGTAATTAGCCAACAATGCATTAAATTAAATAGTAATAACATGATCATTATATGTACGTTCATGTTTATATTACATTTGCAATCATCTGACAATAAAATTTAATGTATTAAATTGTTAAACTAAATGACACTTAGAAATATTTTTTAGCAAACGATCTGGAATAAAATTTGATTGTGTTATTACATGCAGTTATAGATAATTTGTTTTAAATATATTTTTTTTCAAGTAACAAATATTTTTTTGTTAACTATAATAACCCTATATTTTTGCTGCCGAAATTCACTTGGTAATTTCATTTTAAATGTATTATTATTATTATTATTATTATTATTATTATTATTATTATTATTATTATTATTAATATTTTAAGACCAATAATTTTATTATTACCAATTTATGGCTTTAGTTATTTACTTATTTCTACATTTTATCCACAATCAACAGACACTTACCGGCCACTTTATTATTACACCTTGAACCCCCATTTGCCTGAACTTAACTGCCTTAATTCTTCGTGGCATAGATTCAACAAGGTACTGGAAATATTCCTCAGAGATTTTGGTCCAAATCGACATGATAGCATCACGCAGTTGCTGCAGATTTGTCCGCTGCACATCCATGATGTGAATTTCCCATTCCACCACATCCCAAATGTGCTTTATTGGATTGAGATCTGGTGGCTGTAAAGGCCATTTGAGTACAGTGAACTCATTGTCGTGTTCAAGAAACCAGTGTGAGATGATTCGCGCTTCATGACATGGTGCGTTATCCTGCTGGAAGTAACCATCCGAAGTTGCTGCCATGTGATTGGCTGAATAGAAATTTGCGTTAACAAGCAAATTGTAGAGGTGTACCTAATTAAGTGGCCGGTGAGTGTATAAGCACTATATTTACTTTTAAAATAATATTACATTTTTAATTTCTTCATATTCTTCCTAAAAAAAACTGGAACTGGAATGCTTCCAAGGAATTTCCAGTGATCCAGATATGTAACACGAGAGTGCAGATAAAGCTAGAAAGCCACAGAGAGGGCAACACACATTAGAGAGGACATGAGCAGACACTCACTCGGTTTAATTACGCAGAAAACAAACAGTGGTTACAAGATTATCCTGAGACGCAGCAGGCCTCCATTAACATGTCAAGCCACACTGTGCGCTCATCCATATGTCCATATGGTCAGATATCAACGCATAACAAACAAATCCTGCATCTCTGTCAGCACTTGACTGATAAAGCCTTCATTCAGGCTTGTATCTGCATGACGTTTTAAGGGATAGTTCACCCAAAAATGGAAACTGTGTTATCATTTACTCACCTTTTACTTGTTTGAGGCTTTATGAGTTTTATTTCTTCTCATAAACACAAAAGCAGATCTTTTAAATTAAGCTAAAACCTGTAAGCATTGACTTGCATGGTATTTGCTTGTCCTACTATGGACGTCAATGGTCACAGGTTTTTGGCCTTATTTAAAATATCTGCTTTTCTGTTAAACAGAAGAAAGAAATGCATAAAGATTTGGAACCACTTGAGGATAAGTAAATAGTGAATATATTAATTAGTTTATTTTTTTTTTGCAGAAACTATCCATTAATGCATTTATTCATTGCCAAAAAACAGAATATTTGAGCAGTTTATAAGCATACATAAGCAAGCACGGGTGTGAATACTTTCTCAATAACATTAATCAAGAAACTAAAGTACTAATCACAATTTCATAACATTTCATTTTCTTCCATTTGTACGTTAGCACACAATCAAATGTGCATGCCAGAACTAATGATGTGTGTTTCTACCCAGCACAGTTTCAGCTTGTTATACAGCTATGGATTTATGATTTATAGTTATATGTTTTAGTAAAGCCTCATTTGGTTTTATTCTGTAAGTGGAACTGACAGCATTTCTCCCTAGCTGATGACTGCTGTCGTTATTTGCAGACATGTTAATAGTCATTTTTAGACAACACTATACCAACGTTTTCATTCATTTACTTTTCGGCTTTGTCCCTTTATTAATCTGGGGTTGCTACAGCGGAATGAACCGCCAACCTATCCAGCATATGTTTCACGCAGCGGATGCCCTTCCAGCTGCATCCCATCACTGGGAAACACCCATACACACTCATTCACAGACATACACTACGGACAATTTAGCTTACCCAATTCACCTAGTGCATACCGCATCTCTTTGGCTTGTGGGGGAAACTGGAGCACCCGGAGGATACCCACGATGCCAATGTTTTAATATCAGAAAATAATTTTAAGTCACAGCAAATAACTGTCACAGCACACATTACAATAAGGTTTCATTGGTTAATGCTATTATTGTACTTACATGAACTAAAATTTAGCAATGCTTGTACAGCATTTATTAATCATAGTTCAGCATTTGCCTATGCATGATTAAAACCTGCCTGTGCTTGTTAACTTAAGTTAATGCACTGTAAGCTAATTAACTAACAATGAAGGATGAATAAGTACCGTCATAAATGTATTCTGAAGTGCTTAAAGGCATAGGGCTAAGGGTAAGGGCTAAATAGTCCGAAACTGATATTGTCAAGGACCACACTAAAAATCAAGGGGTTTCCCTGAACATTTCCCTGATTACAGCAGCTCAATGACAACATGGTATAAGTATTTATTGGCATTACTAAGAATTCTTTTTTAAAAAATGATAAAAAAAGAAAACTGCTAAATTTGGCTATCTATAATCCATAATAATTAGGCCCACACGCAATCTTCGCATGCAGAAATCTGCAGATTTATAACCCATCATTGTGTCTGTTTATTTACTTGTGTAAATGTGTGTAAATTTATATTCATTCAGTTTTTTTATTAATTTCATTATTATTATTTACAAATATGAAAATGTTCTTATGATTTATTTACAATACAGATTGTAAAGTAATCTTTTCCGTCTTTTAGTAGATGTATACAGTTGAAGTCAAAATTATTAGCCCCCCTTTGGATTTTTTTTTTTAAATTTCCCAAATGATGTTTAACAGAGCAAGGAAATTTTCACAGTATGTCTGATAATATTTTTTCTTCTGGAGAAAGTTTTTATTTTGGCTAGAATAAAAGCAGTTCTTAATTTTTTTTCATATTTTAAGGTCAAAATTATTAGCCCCTTTAAGCTATATATTTTTCAGCAGTCTACAGAACAAGCCATCAATATACAATAACTTACTGTATATTACCCTAACATGCCTAGTTAACCTAATTAACCTAGTTAAACCTTTAAATGTCACTTTAAGCTGTATATAAGTGTCTTGAAAAATATATAGTAAAATATTATTTACTGTCATCATGGCAAATATAAAATAAATCAGTTATTAGAGATGAGTTATTAAAACTATTATATTTAGAAATGTGTTAAAAAAATCTTCTCTCCGTTAAACTGAACTTGGGGGAAAATAAACTGGGCTAATAATTCTTCAACTGTATATAAGAGATTTGCTTTGTTTACCAATTAAATGGATCTTGTAATTGGATTTGCATTGTAAACATTAAATAGAAGCTAACAATGTATAATTTTTTATTTCATTCATACATTTTTGGTTATGATACTCATAAAATCATTCCGCATAAATCCACAGATTTTTTTTTTCTGCGCAAAAATAGCAAAAAATGTCCACAGATTCTGTCTGGCCCTAATAATAACTCTGGTATAGTAGTCCCACAGCATACCTTTACATCTGTCACTCGATGACACTCAAATACCCTGTCAGAAAAGTCTAGTGACGGGGAATGAGCTCTTTACCGTGTCTGGTATAACATTAATGTTGTTTTTGTGCGTTTACATAGATGAATATGGCCAATTTGTAAATACACAGTACAGTTACGATCTTATCGCCACATTATATCGTTATGATAACATGATATCATTGACTTCAGTGATTTCCTGAAGATTAATACCAAAAAAATTAAGCAACTGGAATAACTACAGAAGTCTCATCGTCGATCATCATCGATCTGATTCAAGGGCCAAGGGTAAGGGGTATGGATATATTACTCACATAACATTCATTATTCTGAAGGGGGATGCTCTAAATGACAATGTTTTTCAGTTTTGTTTTTTTTCAGAGATTATAGAATCATAGAATGATTAATTATTTTACTCAAACCCATTCTTAATAAATCCAAAGAATGAGAATTTTCAAGAGGTCTCTGTATTTTTATCCTAAACTATAAGGATACATAATGCACTTATGAACCCCTGTGCAGATGCTCTGTTAAGCGAGCGCTCTTCTGGGAGTTTAACAATTGATTTTAAGTTGGCTGACACTCGGCAGAATTTGCATACAGTTTAAGGACACAGTACTTTGCTGAACATAAAGTCAAGGGTAAGCACAATTTGTGATTAATCCCTTTACTAATAGCATATTTCGCCTTGATAATGAATGTTATGTTTGCACTTGACTAAGCACTTTAAGAAGCGGTACACAATACGACAGTAATATGTTCGGAGAGTAATGCAGTCAGTTGATGGGCCTGAATAAAATGGCCCATTCACACAAACGGACAGCCGAGCGATTCTGACAGCGAGTGAAATTAGAGGAATAACAGCGCTGGATGTGGCCTTGACCTTTAACACCCCCCTGTCAGACGTAAAGTGGGCCTTCGGAGCACTGTCACACAGACTTAATGCCCTCATTCGCTGCTTATTACACTCTGAGTCACATCCATGTGGCTCAACAGGGCACAGCGAGGCCGAGTTGCCCCACATATCCACTAAACAAGCCACCCTGCAATGTGCCAGGACTTTAAAAAGTGATACTCATTGTTTTCTTCTGAGACTAGCGGTGAAATCATTGGCTGCATAGGGCTGTGGTTTCTTGTGAAGGCATCTTCCTTATCTTAAACAAGAGAGATCAAAAAGATCAAGTGGAACAGTAGAAGCTGCTCTCTGGAGTCCATCAGTTCAAATCCTTCATTTTGAACTGTTAAATTGTTTGAATCAGTAAATCATTGACTGAAGACTCACTCTGACTGGATTATTTGATTTAGTCAATTGTTCACCTTAAGACTTGCTCTGACCGGATCATTTGAATCAGTGAATCATTAATTGGAGACTCATCCTGTTCATCCAGTGTCTATCAGATGGGAATAAAGCCCATCATCAGATTATGTGTGAACTGATTATTTTAGCCATCTCCAAAGACATCAATGTGTATTTCACAAATCATAAACATTATGTTTTTATTGCCGCCTTTAACAATGATCAGGACCTTCTTTTGATTTTCTGTAGAAAAACAACAACGATCCTTTACCAAACGATTCACTGATAAAATGATTCACATATCTCACTCTTGTTCTCTTGTGAACACACAATCTCTCTTCTCTTACAGTGCCCTCATCATTAAAAAAATATAATTCTTTTGAGGCCATTCCAGTTTGCTAGTACTTTATGTGGATTTAAATGTATGAAACCTAAAATAAACATTATTTGTTTGAAAACACTAAATCAAATTGTGATTCATGAGAAGCACCGCATGCTTCTTCCAGTGCAAGTCATTGCAGGAAGTAGATTTTAGTTAAAAACACTCTAATCACACCGGTGTGATCATACTGTATGCTCCAGGGAACAGTGATTCTTCTGCATACCACTAGAAGGAAACTAGCATACCATAATCACACTTTGATTACCACTGCCCTAATGCCTTCCAAGGGTTTACCCTTCGAAGTGTCATCTTCCAAGGGATTTGGGCACACTACAACATGCTAATCTGTGATCGGATTTCTGGCACGACTAACCGTATATCCTCTTCCACTGTCAATAAGCATGAGCCATAGCATACTTGCTTTTGATGTATGTACATACAGAAAATGTTGCTTCGCAAAGCCAACTTCGCAGAGCCCCGATGGTGTGGTTGAGTCGAACATTGAGTATGTTTACATGGGCAACAACACTTTAATAACACTAATAACAACACTTTAATAAGAATACTCTTCTGATTAAGAGTCTACCATGTAGACTTTTTGATTTTTGATTACCCTAATCCGACTAAAGTAATAATTGAATTTAACAGAAATGGAATTAAGATGTGGAATATGTATATTTGAGTGGCATTATTGAAGTAAACGCCGCAATCAAACTATTACCGTCATGTAGGACTTTTCACCGCATTTTGTGACAAGATCCACACACGCGGCTTTCAGTAAAGAATCGCGCGCACACACACACACACACACACACACACATCACGAAATGCGGAAGTTTTTTTTCTTTCCATACAGCGTGTGGTATCAATAAAAACAACACTCTTCCACCAGTCCTTCATATTCACGTCAAATACCCCGGTTTGTCACGGGGGCATGAATGAAGTGTTCATGAGTGAAAGTTAAACTGCCGAACTGCAGTTAGAGTCGAGAAATTGAAGATGAAACACCCATACATATATATATATATATATATATATATATATATATATATATATATATATATATATATATATATATATATATATATACAACTGGAGTGATGCTAAGATCATTTAAGAAATCTTTTGCATAAATATTCATTTTATTTGAATGAAATTCTATAGACAATTCAATAAAATACAAAACAAAATGTTTTATAGAATTATCTGTTGTCTTAGACTTGACACATGGCAGAGAATTGGGTTTATTAAGTCTTTACCTCCCGGCAGAAGAGCAGCACGTGCGAGAGGTGCGCGGGTTCTCTGCGCACACGTGGAGATGCATCAGTTTGCTTCTTGATTAAACACATTGCTTTGACCAGCATTGGTTCGGTTGCACATAGAGAATATCGTCTTTATTTCGGAATTACCACTCTTAATAAATATACTTGCATATGAAGTAAATCATATCTCACTGCATTTACTGGGGCACTGGAGAATTTACTAGGGAACGTGCCCCAGTAAATTGGGTCTATCGACGCCCCTGCTTGTGTTGCATAAAAATTGATCTCACATGCTCAGCTGATGTTTGGCTGAAACACTTAAAAGGCTTTACAAGAGGAGTGAGAAGCAATTGCTGAAATTCTAATTGGGCATCATGGTGTTTTTGAAATCATCGGTCTTCATGTTTAGTTCTCAGCAGGTTCAGTGTAATATCCACTGTAATTGCTGGCTATGGAAAGTGTTGGGGTGTCAGATACTCCACAGCTTGGAGGAAAACGTGAGGAGAAGGAGGGAGAAAAAGGGAGAGGACACTGTCAAGGAGAGCAGTCATCTTCATTATCCCGCAACCCTGTTAGTGACACAGACCGTCACTTTTACACAACGCCATGCTTCATCTACTGTGATCTCTCACAAGAGTCTGAGCGCTGTGTGGAATATTAACAAGGCTGCCTTCAGTCTCTCCATAGGCCCCAAGTGCTTGGGTAAGAGGAGAGCAAATATTGCCCTGTCATTCCTGCAAATGGGGCCATCGAGGTGCTTGCTTGAATAAAGAAAGTCATTGAAGAAATGATTACATGTCTGGAGATCAGTGATGGCCTAATTGCCTCAAGGGGGATAAATCATGTTTGTATGCATTGTTCGCAATGATAGCTTACACATGAGCTGCGTTCCAATCGTCAGGGTCCTTACTGCCCCTTACCTCTTGAGAATGCTTACTTCACATGACTGTGTGTTCATTTGGAACATCTTTTTAATGTCTACAAATCAAAGGAGTCTAAACATATAAGAAATTACTATGATTTTATTAATATGAACATATAAAATGCAGTATACAGTGCTGTTTTTGAAAGTTTGTGAAACCCTTCCAAAATCAGTGAAAATGTCAGTAATTAACACAATCTCATGGCAATTTGTAACTTTTTGATTTAGTGGCTAATTCGTATGAATTCGTACAATCTAATTTTCCCCCACAGTCCAAAGACATGCGCTATAGATGAATTGAACAAACTAAAATTGGCTGTAGTGTAAGAGTGTGTGTGTGAACGAGAGTGTATGTGTGTTTACCAGTACTGGGGTGTGGCTGGAAGGGCATCCGCTGCGAAAAAAATATGTTGGAATAGTTGGTGGTTCATTCTGCTGTGGCAACCTCTGATAAATCAAAGGCTAAGACGAAGGAAAATGAATGAACGAATGTATTATTACCTCCAGAAGTGGCTGTGCTCACAAAGAATGGTTTTGCGCATCCAAAAACCGCATATTCATTGCATTTTGTCTTTGTCTTGGTGCAACACAACTATATAACAATAAAGACCCACAGTGTCTTCTGCTACTGTAGCAAATTATTTATTTCTTTTTGATTTTTTTTTGTGCCAGTTTATTGTAAAGTGAAGACGAAATGCTGCCATACATTCCTATGGGTACATAATTTGCAATCTCCAAAAATGTATATACAGTAGGGCTACATTTTCAGAATGTTAAATGATTTTCTCTTTCTCTTTGACTTATTGGTTGCAAAACAGTGCTTTATTTTCAAATGTTTTGTAATAAATAAATAAATCTCATTTGCTTCTTTGGACGTAAACATAGCTATTGTTTACTTACTCTCTATGCCGTTCATATATTGTACATGAGCATGCTTGCTCTCTTTGGATTTGGATTGTTATTTAAGATGGCACAATACCCAAGTATATATGCAGGTGCACGTCAATTGTACATGCAGAGCACTTGTTTTCCAATGGGATGCTCTTTGGCTTATTCTATTTTTATTATTTTTAATAGCCATATATGTCTTATTGCTCATAGACCCTTTTCACATTTCATTTTAGTAGCGGAAGTCGTCATAGTTGGGAAAACTTGGAGCGCAGTGAATGGGAGAATACAACAAATAATTTTTTACAATCTTATTTGCTTAAATAATCAAAGAAAAACTCTGCGACAATATTATAAAGACTTTCAGAAAAATTGTGCGAGATAGAAAACGGCAGGCAGAAGAGAGAATAATGTTAAATTTACTGTCATGTCCCATAGTCTCTGCATTAGAAACGCCTCGCACAAGCGGATATTCATTTTTTGTAAATTGAAGCCAAGATGATATAATACATTCATAAATGCATATAAATATTTATTTTTATGCATTTTTATATTCATATTCAGTTTTTTTAAAAATCGAAATATTAAAAACTTTAAAGGATTTAAGATGCTGATGACCGTTAAATGCATCATAACAGGCTTGTAAAAGGGTCCATTGTTGTACTGTTCAATTACATAGCTCATCAATACAAAATCCAGAGATGCAATATCTTTTAATAATCTTGTACTTTTTTCTTATCGATTGCTTGGATTTTTTTTTTTTTTTTTTGCAAGGCCAATTGTTTTTTATAACAAAACATGTATATATTACTGTAAACTGCCATCACAAAAGAAATCAACATGATGGAAAAATACTTTTGTTACAGCACTTTAGTAACTTTGCATGAATTTTTACTGAGAAAGTTTTGGCAAATCAAGGCTCTGAAATGTCACCCTTGTCATATTCTCTCATAGTGTTCTTGAATGTTGTATTTTTGCTGTGGGTGGTGGTGTTGAAGATGTAGTAGACATTAGGGGGTCTTGGTGACTCATTGAATGACTGTACTGTCTATGTACTTCTCTGCCCACAGATGTGACCTCTCACTGTGGGGTCCATAAGAAAACTTCTTTACACACTCAAACCACCCAAAGTGACTAACTCGCTCAATACTGCTCATGGAGAAATTAATTAAACGTCACGGTCTGCACCTTTTCAGTAATGTCTTAATGCAAAACCGGTCTGAACCAAGGGCCACTTTAATGACACCAAATTGTTTAGGATTATTTTTATAAAAGTGACTGCTGCATTCTCATTCTCTTTTATTTCATTCATTAATTTTCCTTCAGCGTAGCCCCTTATTTATAAGGGGTTGCCACAGCGGAATGAACTGATCCGGCATGTGTTTTTTGCAGCGGATGCACTTACAACCGCAATCCAGTATTGGGAAACATCTATACACTCTGGCATTCACACACACTCATACACTATGGCCAATTTTGTTTACCCAATTCACATAGTGCATGTCTTTGAATTGTGGGGGACTGGATCTCCTGGAGTAAACCCATGCCAACACAGGGAGACCATGCAAACTCCACACAGAAATGCCAACTGGCCCAGCCAAGACTTGAACCATCGACCTTCGTGCTGTGAGGGGACAGTGCTGTGAGAGTCATAGTGCTGCCCTCATTTTCTTTTTTTTTAGTTTGTTTGTTTGTTTTCTTTGTTAACAAATAATCCAAACAGGACATGCTCTCATGTCCATAGTCTTATTTAAAAAAGTTTTTGTTTCAAAAGTTTTATAAGATAATTAAGAGTGTTAAAGACAGCAAGCAAAGATCAATCGGGGATTGTAATAACGAAATCTTAATGTGCCATTAGGTGCCATCAATATTAATTATGTTTTTTTAACTCTCTAATTAAAGTAGTTATTTAATTGCATCTTATGAATCATCAAGGATTCACAGTTTCAGCTAAAAGTCTTCTTTAATGTTTTGCTGACAAACAAAAGTTTTTTGGATGGTCTAATTAAATTAACAGCAAATTATCATTTTGGATGAACTTTCCCGTTAACAAGTGTACAAATATTATAAAAAGTCAGTGGGTTAAAAAAAATAAGTTATCTCAATTCATTTTGGTTGCCATCCAGGAATTTGCTTAATTTTAAGACATTTGTTTTGGGCGGAAAAAAGTTTGGTCACACTTTATCTTGATGGTTCATTTGTTGAATTTAAGTTACATTGCATCTACATGCCAACTAATTCTCATTAGATTATAAGTAGACTGTTAGGTTGGGGTTAGGGTTAGTGTAAGTTGACATGTACTTGCAAAGTTTCTTATAGTCAGTTAAATGTCTGTTGAAGGAGCAGTATCAACAGATATTAAGCAGACAGTCTACTATACTCAAATAGACCATCAAAATAAAGTGTTACCGAAAGTTTTCACTCCAAACAACCAAATAATTCATTCATTCATTCATTCATTCATTCATTCATTCATTCATTTTCTTTTCGGCTTAGTCCCTTTATTAATCAGGGGTTACCACAGTGAACCGCCAACTTATCCAGCACATGTTTTATGCAGTGGATGCCCTTCCAGCTGCAACCCATCACTGGGAAACATCCTCTCATTCACACACATACACTAGGGACAATTTAGTTTATTCAATGTGCCACCCACTGCACCACAGAGACGCCACAACCAAATAACTTGCCACTAAAATGCTCATAACATCACACAGTAGAAACTTTTTTTTCATTTTGTTTTTGATAAAAAAAAAAGTGTTTTCATTCCAAAATACCAAGCAATTTGACTCTAAAATCCTCATAACATCACAGAAACTGACCTATAAATCATCTTTTTTCATCAGTTTAGTTTCCACCACTAAACCTGCATTAAAAAAAAACAAAAATTGATCTATAAGTTTATCTGTCAATTGGAGAATTCTCAGAATAGCATTTTAACGTTGTTGATAAATCCCAGGCTTACTGGGGTGCTTTATCAGTCACCTTTGATGAAATATTGGCATAACTGTCTTTTTAATGTATATTGTGTGGTTTGTATTGTTTTGTGAAATAAAGAAAATATAATAAAACAAGCCAAGTAAAAAAATGTAACAAACTTTATTGAATATCAGAACATATATTGTAACAGAAAATGCTAAAAGCATCATTTTATGGTCAACAGAGCATGATGTGCAGTGTGTAGGATGATCATCTCTGACCTTTTAAAGCATCAGCGATTGTAATATAATATAAAGCCCTCACGTTCCCGTCTGGATGACATGTTCCTCTCAGCTGCCGCCCACAGAAAACCCACACCTGATGTCGATGCCTCGCACAACTTACCCCATTATATCGTCATAGTTCTAGCGTCTCTATACACCGATACGTGCTCCATTCGGTACATGAAGTGCTTACTCTTCAGCGTGAGTCAGAGCACATCTCCTCGTGGCCGTCTAAATCACGGAATGGGGGATGACAGAGAAACCTTCAGCTACCTTTTTTTTGCTCCTCCATGTCCAGCATGAGTCACAGAAAGCTCTCTCTCTCTCCTCTTCTTGTCCCGGACTCCCTCCCATGTACTTTTGGAGGTGTTGAAATGAACACATTGATCAGACCTACAGAGATGATTCAGAAGAGTGAATCAGGCTGTCGGCCCACCGTTGGTCAGGCAAACTGTCGCTCTGATCGCACGGCTGAAGTATGGCTGACCAGCTTGTTCTCTGCTGTTGCCGTGGTTTCCAGCTCATTCGTCACTGTGTGTGTGTGGTTTTTTTTTTTTTTGCGTGTGGCTCTGTGTGTGTGTGTTGAAGTGAAGGAGAGAGAAGAGTTGAGAGTCCTTCCAGAGAAGGTCTTACTAAATATTAGCAACGTGGGCCCAGCCTTAACCTCAGAAATGACTATATTTGCTGTGCATTACGAATTTAGAAGTTGAGTGAACGCACGAATGTTGAGTTTTGTCACTTTTTGGTTATGTTTGTTAATTTTTAGAATGATCACGTTGGTGTAGCTTATAAGAGTGAATAAAATTTATTTATTTAATTAAATTATTTATTACATTGCCCAGTACTGGGTTGTGCCTGGAAGAGCATTCACTGCGTAAAACACATGCTGGAATAGGTGGCGGTTCATTCCACTGTGGCAACCCCAGATGAATAAAGGAACTAAGCTGAAGGAAAAGGAATGAATGAATATCTATTACTTTTATCTTTAGCAGATTTTATCTTTAGCAGCAAATCAAAGTGCCTACCAACACATGTTTTGTCCATAATCAAAAAATGAAAAGAATTTTTAACGCATATAACACATACAAATGTTTTCACATACATTTTTTTTTGTGTATAACAGTTTTTACAAAAAATTTTTTTTTTAAATTACGCACTGTAAAAATGTAATGGCAGTGTTACGTGTTTAAGTTGTTATGTTGGATGAGATATAACATTAAGTGAGTCTCTAATGGTGCTGGGTGAAAATAAGAAAAGACAAATGCATAAGGGATACAAAATTAACAGTTTATTAAGCAGTGAATATCAAACAATGAATATAGAAATTTAGAATGTAACTTTAAATAACCGAATTAAACGAAAAGCAGGAGTGTTGCCAAAACAAAGAAATAAATATAACAAAACGATCTAACTAAACCCAAACCCACTAAACTAACTAACCAAAGAAAAATTCAGAAACAAAACTCAGCGTATGCGATGCTTAACTAAACTCTTAACTATTCCAAAACATAATTACAAATGTGGCAACTTCTCTATGAACTAACGAACACAAACAATCTATGCTGCTCAAAATTACTAGAGTTCTTGTACAGTACACACTGTTAACCATTAGCAAAACAAGAGTTTATCTGATAATCCAATTCTCATGAATATCATTCGACTCCCCATTAATAAGTGAAGATTGTGAGCTGCACAAATTATCTTACAAGTAAAGCACTTAAACAAGAGACAAACTAAAAAACAACAAAAATAATACAAACACAAATGAACAGGCTGGTCGACACAAGTGAGGAGTTTGGTGGCAAGCCAAGCACTCCTGCTGAACAGCGCAAGCAAATGCCTTTTAAACGTAGCGGACCAGCTCCAGATTGGTATGCGGAGTGCATCATAATGGTCAATGACAGTCTTCTCGACTAATGGTTGCACACCTAGGACAGGACAGAGTACAAAACAGAAATGAGAAGACAACACCAGACAAAAAACAAACACAAAACACCACAAAACGTAAGTGAAAAGGGATAGGCACACACCTCAACGGCATCTCAAAAACAAACACCCAACACAATACAATGAGTTTCATTAAGAAAAATATACATTTCCTACTGTGAAACATACTACTGTTATAAAAGTGTTAGAAATGCAGCTCCTAAAAGCACATTACTGGCTTTGCAAACACTGTGGCACTTTTATTTATTTATTTTTTACATGCCTGCTCGGGGTGGGGGGGGGGGGGGTGTCCACTCCCCTCACTCATAGAGACAGACCATTTAGAAACAGGTGATTAATAATTATATGAACATATGATCTCATACAGCCGTGCCCCCACTTTTAAAATGTTCGCTAGGTCCGTGCCTGCTGGGTGTTTTAAGTTGAGGTGCTATTTGTTTTTATATTAGAATTTTTTTATATATTTACTGTTGCACTAAAGACCAAAACTGACTGACCAACCACTGATCCCTTCACCCACCCCCTTCCCGAAACCCAACCAATAGTGTTTTCAAAAGCACCGATAGACCCGATCACCAACCTTTCATAAACCCAACTGACTGTTTTCAAAAGCTATCCAGAAAAAGAAAAGCCTCCTGATTTTTAGATTTTACCACATTCTCACCCTGTCATTTACTTGTTTATTAAATTTTTGACATTTGTTTTATCTTACCTGCTTTCTGGAACTGGTCTTTGCCATTCTCGAACCCCATCGTGGTGAATACCTCTCTGCGTCTTAAGTCCACAGATGTACGCTGTGAGCCACTGGACAAACTTAACAGCCAGAAAGCCGTACATACAGAGGTAAGCACTCAGCTGCTAGCACGAAAAAGAACGGTGTCATACCACCCCGTTGCGTTCGTTTTAAAGATGAAATGCAGCGGTACTTCTGGCTACATAATTTACGACCTCTAGAAATGTATATAGGGCTATGTTTCAGAATAAGCCTATACTTTGACTTAACATTTTTTGTCAGTTTGATTGATTTAAGTTGACATGACTAGAAAAGTTAATTTGGTTCAACTAACAAAATTAAGATTGCATTAATGTTTTTAGAGTGCATGAAATAGTTTTTATGCAAAAACATTTTTTATGCTATAAATGCTATTTATAGATACATATTTTATATATAGACATGATTACTTTATATGATATTAAATATATTATTCATATTAACACCAGTTTGTTCTGATTCTTGAGATCCACTTCACTTATAAACTTGTATAACTTCAACATTCGTAACAGAAGGTGCCACAAATTTACATTACTTCCTAAACTCAGACACTTCTTCTGGAATCTACCGCTGGCTCTGATGCATGTTTATAAAGTGGTTAAACATGAGATTTTATTCATTTTGAGTGTATCCAATAGAATTTATTGTATAAATTATACGTTTTTCAAAGGATCTTTGGCTTTCAAAGCTAGTTTGCTACACCTAGCCTCTCAGGTATCACCTATTGTATCTATTGTACTTGTATCATTGTAGAAAGAAGTCGTTGCTTCCCTCAGTGAATGTTCATACTAATGCTTAGCATGAGACTGATTCGAAGTTTGACTTAAGAAGAATAATTACAGAGATGAAGATCCCTCAATCCTTTTCTTTCTCTTGCATAATACTTTTTACAGTATAACTCTGTACTGATGCTTTGGCATTTATTGATTTGATGTTGTTGAAATCCCAAGTGATAGACTTACTAACTTACTCCCAGGTGTTTCTGGGAGTAAGTAATAGACTTACTTAGCCGCACCTTGTTGGTGTTTTGTAACATCTCATTTTTACGAGGTGTGTCGTTCAACGCCCTCAACCTCCAACCTGAAGCACCAGGACACACACACATACATTACAGACAATTTAGCCTACCCAATTCACCAATAATGCATGCGAACACAGGGAGAACATGCAAACTCCACACAGAAATGCCAGCTGACCCAGTCGGGACTCGAACCAGCAGCCTTCATGCTGTGAGGCAACAGCACTACCCACTGCGCCACCCAAGTGATAGACAGGCCTATGTAACACAATAATACTCATTACACAATTATTACTAAAAACATAGCACTTACAGCAAAACATATGTTGCATAATGTATCAACAATCCTGATGTAATTTTTACTGTTTTATTTATTTTTACTGTTTATCTGCCACAGCTCACTTGTACTTAATCTAAGCTTGCGTGTGCTTTTCTGAGCTCTCTTCTCACCTGCCTGTCTCACTTTGTAATTGCGATCTAAATATATAATCGCATCATGTTACTGAGGGATCTCTGTCCTCCTACAGAACTATTCCTCCTATGATTATACATTAGAAAACGGCACTAAATATAACAGCATCACACTCAGAAGAACAGCAAGACTCAGCACACTAACGCTGAGCATATTTAGATACTGTTAATCTCAGTTCCGTAATTAGAAAACAAAAATACCTGCCGATCTATATCCATAATAGGATGCATGGGTCTAAAATCTGCTGTTTTGCATTGTAAAGCATTGCTTTTTTAAAATAAATACAAAAACTGATCTTGATCTAATTTTTCAATTAGATTACAATAAGTTAATTAAATTAGTAAGTTAATTTTAGTTCCTATTTCTGTTCAGTTTAACAGTATTCATTTGATTTGATTGATTGATTGATTGATTGATTGATTGATTGATTGATTGATTGATTGATTTTCAGTTCATCGTGTATACATTCAATTAATCAAAAGTAACAGTGAACAGTTATATTGCAAAAGATTTCAAATTCACTTAAAATTATTTTTTATATGATAATATTTCACAGTATTACTTAATCATATTGTAGATGATGTTTCTGATCAAGTTGGATCTCTTTTTGCCCTTAAAACTGCCTTAATCCTTCTGGAAATACTGGCAATATTTCTCAGAGATTTTGGTCCAAATTGACATGATAACATCACGCAGTTTCTGCGGATTTGTCGACGCACATCCATGATGCAAATCTCCCGTTCCACCACATCCCAAAGATGCTCTTTTGGATTGACATCTGGTGACTGTGGAGGCCATTTGAGTATAGTGAACTTATTGCCTTGTTCAAATAACCAGTCTGAGATGATTCGCGCTTTATGGCATGGCGCGCTATCTTACTGGAACTAGCCATCAGAAGATGGGTACACTGTGGTCATAAAGGGATGGATATGGTCAGCAACATTACTCAGATAGGCTGTGGCATTGACACAATGCTCATTGATACTAATGAACCCAAAGTGTGCCAAGAAAATATCCCTTACACCATTACACCACCACCACCAGCCTGAACCAATGATACAAGGCAGGATGGATCCATGCTTCCATGTTGTTATGTCAAATTCTGACTGTACCACCTGAATGTCGCAGCAGAAATCGAGATTTATCAGACCAGGCAACCTTTTTCCAATCTTCTGCTGTCCAATTTTGAATTGCAGCCTCAGTTTCCTGTTCTTAGCTGACTGGAGTGGCACCCGGTGTGGTCTTCCTCTGCTGAAGCCCATCCACCTCAAGCTTCGACATGCTTCTGCATACCTCGGTTGTAACAAGTGGTTATTTTGAGTTACTGTTGCCTGTTTATCAGCTTGAACCAGTCTGGCCATTCTCCTCTGACCTCTGGCATCAACAAGGCATTTGCGCCTGCCGCTCACTGTGTATTTTCTCTTTTTCTGACCATTCTCTGTAAACCCTAGTGATGGTTGTGCGTGAAAATCCCAGTAGATCATCAGTCTCTGAAATACTCAGACCAACCCATCTGGCACCAACAACCATGCCATGTGTAAAGTCACTTAAATCACCTTTTTTCCCCATTCTGATGCTCGGTTTGAACAGCAGCAGATCGTCTTGACCATGTCTACATGCCTAAATGCATTGAGATGCTGTCATGTGGTTGGCTGATTAGAAATTTGCGTTAACGAGCAGTAGGACCGGTGTACCTAATAAAGTGGCTGATGAGTGTATATCTAGGGCCAGACAGAATCTGTGTTTTTTTTTTTGCTATTTCTGTGTTAAACTTTTTGTGGATTTATGTGGAATGACTTTAGGAGTACAGTAACCAAATATATATAAATTTAAAGTTTACAATGCAAATGTAATTAGACTCATCCCCCAATCACGGTTGGGTTTATAGGTGGGGTTAGGTGCCACGCCTCCTTTTTAAAATCGTACAATTTCGTACGAATGTACTCATAGGAATTTGAACGAATTAGCCACTAAACTGACAAAACGTATAATACTTAGGTTTTCTCGTGAGATCAGGCTGTCAGGTGAGGTTTTAATCACAGCATTTATTTGAAAGAAGGATAGTCAGTCTGGCAATGGTCAAAAATAGGGATAAACAACAATGTAAAGTACAATCTAAAAGGTACAGGCAAGAGTCGCTGCAGGCAGTAAACAATCAATAATCTAGTCCAGGGCAATAATAACAACAAAGGGCAAAAAACAAAATAATCCAAGGAACAAACAAAGGCAAAGATCTGATGGCACCAGTGAAACGATAATGAATGTGAGGGTGAGTGGTGAGTGGTGGTTATATCATGGCTGTAATAAGGAGGATGACTCCCCTCTCCAATACCGCTCTTTTCTTCTTCACGTCATCCTTCGACAACCCCAAAACATTATTAATTCTGTGTGTGCCTCACACCGGTGAGTGGGCTCTTTCATCTCTGTGACACTTTAACTGACATTTGCACCAGTTTTTGCACGTTTGCACCTGATTCTTACAATATCTTTCAAGTGTGATTCACACAGGTGAGAGGGCTTGACAAACCACCTGTAGAAACACTCTTCTCTCTCACTCCACCCTCCTAACTCTAGCACTTACTTCTCTGAGCACAAACAGTTCCTTTTTATCATTAGCACTTCTTGTGTGTATTGCCTCTTCATGTTAAATCGTTGGATACCTTCTCAATTGTAAGTCACTTTGGACAAAAGCATCTGCTTAATGACTAAAATGATGATGATGATGATGATGATGATGATGATGATGATGATGATGATGATGATGATCTGCAACTGTGTGTGTGAGAAAGTCCAGATTGCAAATAGCTGTAGATGGTAATCAGTGTCTGGATTTGTGCAAAGTGTAATGGGATGTGTAGTCCCGGTGAATGGCTGGAATTATATAGCTGGAGTGCCCTCTAGTGAGTCTGGTGGGTACTCCAGCTAATACTCGTTACGCAAAGCAAGTCTCTTTTCTAATATATCTACTAAAAGATAGAAAATATTACTTTACGAACTGTATTATAAGTAAATCATATGAACATTTTCATATTAGTCAATAATATTACTGAAATTTACATAAAAACTGAATATATATATATATATATATATATATATATATATATATATATATATATATATATATATATATATAACACATTTGCATAAGTAAATAAATAGACTCAATCATGGGCTAAAAAAGTCTTGGATTTCTGTGCGAGCAGAATTTGCATATTACTTGTCACCATTAACATAATGACGAGTATAGAGGAATAATGTCTTTTTGTAATGAAACACTACCATAAACAGCAGCCTCTACACAGTTTTTATCTGTGAATAGAGTTTACAAAAGCAGAGGCGAGCACATGGCTATAGTAAACTGATGGAGGAGTCCCATGAGGAGAAGCATATGATGGGAAAAACAATCCTTCATTCTCAGCTTCGCTACTGCATGTCTCTGGTGAAAAGCTCTACAAGCTCTTCTCCAGAGGGACTCTGTCACTTAGTAACTACTAACTAGTGTTGGTTACGGCATCTCCTGTTTGTGTGTGACACAGAGGTGTAAGACCACAGCCGAGACCCCGGACAGGAGAGAGCATTTACCTCACCGTTTGTTTGTTATCCACCTTCTTCCACTAGAGACTACTGCGTTTGGTGTAGGTCACATTTGTTGTTTCATTTTTAAATAAAATATATGTTACAGAATGAATCATTTCACTTTTTTTATATTTTATTTCCATCAAAAGCTATTTGAAACATTAAAGCACATTACTTGCTTCTAGTTTTTTTGTTTTGTTTTGTTTTGTTTTTCTTTGCGACACCAAAATGAGCACAAAAACTTTTTACTTTATTTAATCTATTTTCCTAGCCAACATTCGTTAATTTCAATCAGTTCAGCTTAATGTACTAATAACCAGTGGTGGAAAGTGTACTGAAAAATCATACTCAAGTAAAAATTTAGTGCAAGCAGATTAAATGTTGTAAATAATGCTCAAAGTATGAGTAAAAATGAGTACTCAAGAGTAGTGAGTATTACAATGTGAAAGATTGATGCGTTTAAATGCAATTTGTGCATGTGCGTTTGAAAATGTAACATTCTGTAGGGAATTGAGTAATTGTTTAAGACTATTTAGTGTTTTCAGCCCTCATACAGTAGATATTTCATCATCTTCATCATCATCTAAACAGTCTCCCAGTCATTTCGTGAAATGATTTTGTGTCTTCTTGGACACTTTTAATGCTTCCGCGCTGTATGTGTTTGCTGCATTTCTGAAGCACCTGTGTTTTGAGGTTGTTCTGTATGATGATGCAATTTTTCCACAGTCGATTTGATTGGATGGCAATCACAGGACTGATTATTCTACTAAGCCAATCAAATATAAAAAAAATAAGTACAAATAAAGCAGAGACTGAAAGTTAAAGTAAAATAGTGGTGTAAAAGTACCTAAACAGTACTAAAATGTACTCAAGTGAAAGTAAAATTACACATTTTTTACAATTCCTGGGGAAAAAAACGACTCAATTACAATACTTTGAGTATTTGTAATTTGTTACTTTACATCACTGCTAATTACTAAAATGAAATAAATATTTCAATCTATATTCAGTATGTAATCCTTTTGTTGCATGGGTATATTTTGGCAATAGCAAAGCTCTTTTTTGAAAGGCATCCTCGGATTTTAAACGACCACAGAGTGTCAGGACCTCATTTAAACGTTTTATCTAAAAGACCACGCTCACTGAGCAGTATAGTGTTACCCTGCTCTATACTGGGGCGTTAGAACCCACACAGACCGCAGGTTGTGCACCCCCTGCTGGCCTTACTAACACCAGAAACCTAGCTTTCCCATGTGGTCTCCCATCCAGGTACTGAATAGGCGCAGCCTTGCTTAGCTTCATTGGGCGACCATGTGAGTTGAATAAAAAAATTTCATGAAAATATTTGATCATATATCATATATCAAAACTCATTTCAAAACTCATCACACTCATCAAAACTCAAACTGTTGATTTGTAATGTGCATTGCATAGAACATAATTTGGACAAATTTTCTCAGTATTTTATTTATTTTTTGAACCTTCAAATTCCAGATGTTTAAATTGTTGTACACTATCTCAGCCAAATGTTGTCCGATCTTAACAAAGTATGCATCAATTGAAAGCCTATTTATTCAACTTTCAGATAACCCCAAATCAATCACCATAAAGATTAACACTTATGACTGGATATGTAGTCCAGCGTCATATTTATTCTTAAAAATATATAAAAATCACAGAACAATTACTTAAACTTCAACTAAAAATTTTAATTTAAATTAAAAAAAACATCTCAGTTGTACTAAAATGGTTGAAATATATATTAAACTCCACATGACATATTTTTGCTTTGCTTTATTCATAATTCACTGTTTAGTTTGTCTCTGTGCTCAAAACTTCTCATTTGCGGCGTCAATGTGCGTCACATTTTTTGATGACATCACTCAGCACTTTAGCTTCTAATTATTAACCAATTAAATGATCTCTAGAATTGAGTGCCTTACAGTATAGTCATTAAACCAGAGATGACCAAAGTAGGCCCATTGTAACCTTTGATTTGGCCCACAATCCCATCTAAGCGGAGAGTGAGTATGATGGAGGGAGTTGGGGCGAATGCTTTTAACACAGAGATCATCATATCTAATTTGACGTAACCTTTTTTTGTTTATTTTATTGCAGAGCTACAAAAAAGGTATCTGAAATTAAATGATGTGAATGAATCTGATTTTTAAAGTGTAAATAGTGTGACTCAAAAGATTCAGAAGACATCGGCAAGCAAATCAAGTCAAAAACTAGTGTAATTCTGTTACAAATTAGATTGTTTTGTTTTTACCATAATGAGTTCATTATAAAATGTAAAAGAAAAAAACAGTTTTAGTGTTTATAAAGCAATGTTTAGTCATTTTTAAACATTATTAAATTAATTAGGAATTTACCCATGTCAAATATATTTACCTTCGGTCCACTAGACTCAGTCAAGTTTAGTTTTTAGCCCTTCATAAGAAAAAAGTTTGGACACCCCTGCATTAAACTGAGATGTAAACAGTCAATTGATCACACAGTTGGTATTTCTAAAAAGCACATATTGAAGACTAGATTTTTGTTAAAGTCACGCAAACCGCCGACATACTCACTGTGACTGATATACCAGCTGTCAAATGTGGCTTTACTGAGCTGTGATGTCAGCAAAATGCTGTTGCTTTTATATTTGTTTAGTTTTTTATTGTGAAAAGATTTTCAATATGTCCTGTCCTGTCTTCGTGCTTCAGTGAATATGGCACTTGAGGGGGTCTTTATTAAATACAGTCCTTGTGCGTTATGAAATCATAATAGCCCGTTATTGTGATCTTAGTGATCTGAGATAATGAAATGTTATCTTTAGTAAAACAAAGCTGTAATCATCTTATTGAACTATATCATTTCACACCTCTCATAATAGCAGATGAAAACGTACCGACTGGCGTCACTGATGATTTGTACCCTGCTGTTAAATATCCAGACAGAAGGCGATTTAAATTCAATGTGATTTTTACACTAACTTCATTATCACTGACTATTTTTAAGGGCTTATATAGAGACACAATGACGCAATCTGAATTTGGGAGCAGTCTGCCATGTCTCTCTCAATCATTGACAGGCGTTTTTTAATCTTTTAAAAACTTTCGATATTTCTCTGGAAAGAAATACAGTAGATTTCTGGTGAAGTCTGGGACCATTGACTTTCATAGTATTTGTTTTTTTCTACTGTGGATCTCAATGGATATTGGTTTCCAACATTCTTCAAAATATCTTCCTTTGTGGTTATCAGAAAAAAAAACAAAGAAGCACGTTTTGGGTGAGCAAATGATTTATTTAAATTTAGCTAAATAATTACTTTCAAAACTGTTGTAGTCTGCGTAATGTTTGTTGGAAATGCAATTGAAATGTTTTACTTTTACTCTGACAAGTGTTATTTAACATAGTAGCAAAATAACTTGCAGTCAACAGACTGTCTAAAAAAGGACCATCAAAAATACCTAATTTATTTGTTATTGTTTACAAATTGTTTGCATACGCCAAACAAAATCCCAATAAAACTATTCACAATTTCCTGAGTTAAGTTTGATTTCACTGTATTAGTGAATTTCTAGAAAGATTCTTGGGAAACACTTTATTTTGATGGTCCATTTGAGTATTTGTAGACTGTCTGCTTAATATCTGACACAGACATTCAACAGACATTTAACTGACTATAAGAAACTATGCAAGTACATGTTAACTTACACTAACCTTAACTCTAACCCCAATTTAACAGTTTATTTATAATCTAACGAGAATTAGTTGCAATGTAACTTAAATTCAACAAACGGACCATCAAAATAAAGTGTGACCAATTCGGGCTTGAAATTCTTGCCAGACAAATTCTTGCTGAAATAGCGTCACCTATATTGTTAGATTAGCTACTGTCATTCTCCAAAAGTTGTCATTTCTGACTAGCAGAAATAAAAATAAATAAATAAAATGTAGCATTTTTTTGTTTGTTTGTTTCATAGTTTTGTACTTTTGTCATCTTTTTTTTATTCCTGGTATAATAAGTATGCTGTAAATGTAGGCATGCAAAATATAACACTGATAAAACTGGTAAGCTAAACTGGGTTTTTATGCAAGCTAAAGAAGTTTTTTTTTTACACAAAAAAATATTTTAGCTGCTTGTTCAAACTACACTCTTAGAAATAAGTAGCTGTCACTGGGGCTGTACCTTTTTAAAAGATACATATTTGTACCCAAATAGTCCACAGTGGCACCAAAAAGGTGCATATTAGTACACAAATGTACCTAAAAAGTACCTTTGAGGTACCATTATGTACCCTTCAGGTACAAATATGTACATTTTGAAAAGGTACTGCCCCAGTGACAGCTCTTGTACCTTTTTTTTGTATTTTCTCTTGTATTTCTGAGAGTGTACTTATTTAAAATAAGCTGAATCAACACAATTCTTAAGGACTTTTAAGGGGTCAACTTAATTGTTTTACATTAAATCTACTTAAATTTGTAGAAACAATAACGTTACAGTTTTTCTCAGTCGCTTTGGTGAATTTCTCACAACACTATTTACATTTGCACAACAGTCAATGCATTTCTCAAAACAATTAATCATTTGTGCACATCATCGTAGCAGTTTCTCATTCCTTCCAACAAATTGCAATTGCTTTCATACAACTCTCTGCTGTTTTACAACATTATTTATGTTTATGTCATGTCAGTCAAAATTAACTAAACTATTGAATGCTGAATAGTCAGTCCATATAAAACTAATAGTCCTCATTTCAGTACTTGAGTCATTACATACAAAAATGTTGAACTAGTTGTTAAAATCTGTCAAGCAGATTTTATAATAATCTTTAAATCTTTTTTTTTTCCTGAAAATGTCTTCTAAACTGAACACTTTCATGAATGATTTGCAGACCCATGTATGTTGTAGGTTCAGTTCCTGAAGTGTCTTGTACTCAGATACCTCACTAAATGCAGTAATGTCTAACTTTACTGTAGTTTTCAAATGGCTGTGCAAAAGTATATAGTGCTGTCTTGAGCATTTTCAGGACGTGTCACCAAAATCTGACTTTTTTGCATTGGAAAAAAATGTACAGAGTAAACTGTCATAATCAAAACATGACAAAGCCATTTAACTATCTTGTTTATAAACAATGGTGTCAGAACTTTTCATCTCGATGACACTGACACTTTCATTGACATCAATACTTGCTTTTGAGGAATGAGCTATCCATTTTGAGCAAGTGACACACTTTTGCAGGTTATCAACAAGAATTTGCAGTTTGTACTAATTGTTTTGAGAAATGCATTAACTCTTGTGCAAATGTAAATAGTGTTGTGAGAAATGCACCAAAGCGACTGAGAAAAACTGTAATTACAAATAGTTAAGTATCGGTAGTGGGACAAAAAGTTTGCATAAAATGTAATAATTAATTATAATTTATTGAATTACATTTATTAAACATTTAAATTGTACTATTGGTAGTGGGAAAAACAGCTGAAAGCATAAATTCCACATTTCCATAGGGTCTCTTTTCTTCTGTTGTTAATTTACTATGACAATAATAACAATATCTGGTTATTTAATTATTTTGCTTATTCGGTTACATTTTACAAGTCTAGGTTGTTTACTAGTTGGACAAAAACTCAAAGCATAAAAGAAAATCTCAGTTTTGAAGAGAAACTCCTGCAGGTCTCAATTCAACCACTAGATGTCATTAGTTAACCAGAATTGTTCAGTGCTGAAGCTGTTAATAAACGGCTTGACGTTTTTACTGTCTTTCCAGATCTTATCATCGGTCTTTATATCAGTAATTCAATCATGTATGGAATTAAATATTCGTGATTTAATTAGTAGTGTAAATCTACAAAATGTCCATTAAAAAAGACAATAGTACGTGGTAGTTCAAACCTGTATAACATTCGAGTTTGTTATCCTCTAGAGAGAGAACGGGACATGAACGGTATAAAAACATTCTTGCAGATATTTACCACATCACTTGTGTTGTCATTACTATTTTAAAGCACACTTTCACCAAAACAAGTGACTACAAGAATTACGTACTAAAATGGTGCTCCAAAGACTTGCACAAAGGTCAAAGTGCATCTCAGTCTGTGTGTGTTTTTTTTCTGCTCTTATTCCTGTACTGTCAGAGCCGCTTTTCCTCATCGTACCCGCTGGCAGTCTTGAAGCAGGCCTTTCGTTGAGAGACTTGAAGTGACTTTGCTGTGGGCAGGTGTTTCTACTAACAGGTTCACGATGAGTTTCCTTGGATCTGACAAGGCATTTAAGACCTCCTCACGGTGCTCCGCTGCCTCAGGCAGACCTGGCGCTTAAACATTTAGCATAGAAATGGCCTGAGATGTCACAGTCACAGTGTAGTACATTTAACTTTCTGTCCAATATTTCAAGTGACTTCATTTGATTTACGAGTCAAACCATCAGATAGATAGATGTATATACAGAGGTATAGAGATAGACAAGACAGACAGACAGATAGTTGGATGGACAGATGGACAGATATATGGATGGACGGACGGACATGCAGATAGTTGGATGGATGGATGAACAGACAGACAGATAGATACACAGACAGACAATCAAACAGACAGACAGACAGGTAGGTAGGTAGGTAGGTAGGTAGGTAGAAGATAGATAGATAGATAGACAGACAGACAGACAGACAGACAGACAGACAGATAGTTGGATGGATAGACGGACAGATGTATGGATGGAAGGACGGACGGACAGACAAACAGATAGTTGGATGGATGGATGGATGGATGGACAAACAGACAGATAGTTGGATAGACAGATGAATATACAGACGGATGGAGAAAGACAAGACAGTCAGATAGTTTGATGGACAGATGGGTGGACAGGCATATGAATGGATGATGGACAGATGCATAAACAGATAGATAGATAGATAGATAGATAGATAGATAGATAGATAGATAGATAGATAGATAGATAGATAGATAGATAGATAGATAGATAGATAGATAGATAGATAGATGGATGGATGGATGGATGGATGGACGGACGGACGGACGGACAGCAAATCAAGACAAGACAAGACAAGACAGTCAGATAGATAGATAGATAGATAGATAGATAGATAGATAGATAGATAGATAGATAGTCATGCAAGACAGAAACAAAGACACATAGCTGGATGGACAGACAGACAGATAGTCAAACAGACGGATGGATGGATGAATGGATGGATAGATGGATGGATGGATGGATGGATGGATGGATGGATGGATGGATGAACAAACAATCAGATGGACTTTTAAAAGTTTCGTTGGGTGACATGAATGAATGAGATCTCTCTCTCTTTCTCGTCCTCTTTTGGGCTGTGTTCTGTGTTGTCTGTGCAGGAGGCTGTGATGTTTTGGCAGGGGGCTTGTCCCATCTCGCAGTGGCTCATCCACTCATCTGTCAGACCGGCTGATCTTAACACACTTTGATGTCAACTGTACATTCTGATGACATTCCTGCTCCGGCGCTTCATTTACAACATTAGAAAGCATTTGGCAGATCACAGAATGACAACAACTGACAGTCTGGAGCCTTTATGACGGGCTACCAAACAATTGCCCTTGCCCTGGACACCACCCCCTGTGTCTGTTTTCATACGGCAGAGCTGTAAAATATCAAATCCCTCAAGTGTCAGGATTTATTTGGAGGGTAAACAATCCAACGGTCGGCACCTTACTGATTTGACAGTATTATGTTATCACAAAATATATGTATTATTAATATCAAACGATAAACAAAGCTTACGCTATGTACACTAGTATGATTATCCATTCATTCTTTTTCCTTCCCCTTAGTCCCTTTATTTATCAGGGGTCGCCACTGCGGAATGAACCGCTAACTTATCCAGCATATGTTTTTATGCAGCGGATGCCCTTCAAGCTGCAACCCATCTCTGGAAAACATCCATACGCACTCATTCACACACATACACTACAGACTATTTTGTTCAATTCACCTATAGTGCATGTCTTTGTACTGTGGGGGAAACTGGAGCACCCGGAGGAAACCTACACTAACATGGGGAGAACATGCAAACTCCACACGGAAATGCCAACTGGCCCAGCAAGGACTCGAACCAGGACTTCTTGCTTTGAGGCGACAGTGCTAACCACTGAGCCACTGTGTCGCCCTCTAATATGATTCATTATTCTAAATGTAACAATATAAAAATATAAAAGAATGGTAAATGAGAAACATATGTAGAATTTTATTTGGTGCTTATATATATTTCCCAAGTAATGTTTAACAGAGCAAGAAATGTTTTCACAGTATTTCCCATTATATTTTTCTTGTAAAATCTTGTTTCTTTTTAATTTGGCTGGATATATATAAATAAATAAATAGCAAATAAATGTAAAATGTTAATATTATTAGCCCCTTAGGATTTTTTTTTTCATTGTTTCAATGGCTTAATGACTAATTCACCTAACTTTAATTAACCTAATTAAGCCTTTAAATTGACAGGTGTGCCAAGCTTGTGCTGCCAAAGATGCATCAACAAAGTATTGAGCAAAGGCTGTGAATACTTATGTACATGTGATTTTTCAGGGTTTTTTTATATATATATAAATTTGCAAGAACTATTTTTGGAATAAGGCTGTAACATAAAAAATGTGGAAAAAGCGAAGTGCTATGAATACTTTTCAGATGCACTGTATATTATATTTTGCAATCTGTAAATATAATGCATAATTATATTAGATATTTGTTTTGTTATTAAGTTTTTATTTATTTTTATTTACAATATAATATTCAGTTTTTACTTTGACAAAACATTAAAAGGTTTTTATTCTTAAAAACCTTTTATTCTTCTTCATGCTTATATTTTACATTCTATTTATTTATTATTTCTATTTATTACTATGCCAAGCACTTGAGATTGCCGTCATGTGGGAATTGCATTATATAAATAACTTGCTCCTTGTGTAATCTGTCACAAGGGTCCTTCTGTGGCTATTTTCAGTAAGGCCACCATTTACACTAAAAAAACATAGCTCACACAAAGAAACACTACAGTGTTGAATAGACCAAATACAAGAGTCTTGTTTTCCAAAACAAATTGATGACGTAATTCACAAAGTAGCATGCAACTCAGAGAAAGCAGTTTCAATAATATATACACAAGCTTGTTTGCGTGAAGGCTTTTAGCATGAGCCCTGCTGAAGCATCAGTGCTTCAATCTGACAAATGTGACAAGCTCTCAAAATCTCATTAGGAGCCAGTCCAAACCAATGAAGAGCTCCTTTTATCAGAAGGTCACAAGACCGATATGTCTCACAAACCTCGTCGACAGCTTCTTTTAAATCTCTGAGTGTATGATGACACATTTCCATAAAAGATGAAAGTGCTGAATAATGCAGACTCCTTCATGAAACATTGACTGTTCTTTCTTGACACTTTCTGATGCGTCTCTGTGATGATTTGTAGATCTGAGAATTTTGTCGCATTATAGCATATGCACAGTATATATATTCATGGCCTATGAGATGAAACCGATCTTTGATATACAGCCTGTTTTCATTAGTATTCAAACATATATACGCAAAATTTTCAGACGAATGGATGACTGACAGCATATGAAATGCAAATTTATATTCGAATGCTTTAGAGTCATTGTAATTCAACCCCAGAAGTTAAACTGAGCCGAATAAAATCCTTTAACTTCAAAAGTATTTAAAGATGCAATGTAGGCATAGCTAAATAATAAGAGTTCAGAACATGGAAATGGTATACGCTGAGCCCTCAAACACCATTGTTTTCTCATACTCATGTAAATCCTGTGAGTGTTAAATCATGGTCAAAATACGATTGGATCATGGCTGATTGGATCAAAACACAGACTGTTACATTAACACACAGGGTCATTAGCATACACGTCCCAGGCTGTATTTGATTGGTCACAATGTTTCCTAGTGAGATTACAACAGTGATCATTTTTCCATTAGTTTTGAAGTCTTATTTTGATAGCTCACGTTGTTATTCTTAGGATAATCAATCCATACAAGTTCATATATTCTTTAATCAAAGTCTGACCATATGCTTCCACATTTGGATTGGCGGTCCTTTTCTGTTGATGTCAATTTGATGCCTTTGATGCTAAGTGAAGTTTATTTATAAACTAATTTCGAGAGGATCACGTGCTTATGATTGCTAGCGGCTGGATCCGCATTATCCAATTCTCAATGCACCAATCAGATGACTCCTAAGCTACTGCAAATACCTGGGGTTACATTCCACCGCTATCTTCGTTTTGAAGAATCCCCCCTTCCACCCCTACTCCTCCTTCTTCCTAGATGGGTGACGCGGTGGCCCAGTGCTTAGCACTGTTGCCTCACAGCAAGAACATCTCTGGTTCCAGGCTTTACCAAACCAGCAGACGTTTCTGTGCGGAGTTTATACTTTCTCCCCGTGCTCACGTGGGTTCCCCCGGGTTCCCCGGTTTCCTCTCACCGTCCAAAAACATGCAACTTAAGTTAACTGACTAATCCAAATCGGCACCATAAACATGCTTCTTGTAAGTGGTTATCTGGTTATTAAGAGCAATCACTCTCTGTTCATTAGTTACTACAGCAGGGGAGTTCTCAAGATCTACCTGAGCTCAAACTCCCCTACCGCCTTGCAACAGGAGGGAGCCCCAGGCTCAAGGATCTTATGAGCTCAGGGCTCTCTCCTGGGACAACATGCCAAACAACCTTATAATCAATCATCAGCTAAGTGTGACCTCTTGAATATTCTTAATCACTAGTTCTTACAATTAGTTTGCTAGGAGGGAATGATTGCATTAGTGCCATGACCCGAATGGGAGTGAGGTTTTGGGGGGTGAGTTTAGCAGAGGCCAGCTAGTGAAGTGCTGTGCAGGTAAACCTCACTCCTCTGAACCTGAAAAGGTGCTCTAGAAACAGACTAGAGGCCATCATGGTCTTTAGCCTCCTTATTAGAGGCGTTTCTAGGGAGGGGGTGGCTGTGTCAACAAGCTTGGCCCCCCCTCTGGCCCCGCTAAATTTGGACATGTATTTTCGTGTCAAAACGCCAAGAAGAAGCGAGATCAGTCATCAGCGGCAGACTGCGGAGAGACTGAGGCCTCTCTCGTGGCTCTAGGTGTCACATGCACTCGCTCTCTCGGGCACTCGCTCCTTTTACTTTCCCGTGCACTTGCCCTCTCTGTCAGTGACGGTGATCCACGCATCAGTTCCCCACATTCGTCAGAAGTTAACCCCCAAATTGACACACGTAATAAGATTCAATTTCAGTCTTGTTCATGTTGTGAAACACTATCAAAATGGCCACTGTTGATTATATTAGACTTCTGTTTTCAATAGCGATTTTAACACTTTTAATATAGGAAGTCCTCGGCTATACGGAGGCCATTATTAATCAGAAATTGAGTGTACATATTTTTACGCTAGGAAATGCAGTCTTGAATTTACAAACAGTCGGCAAGTGCCGGAGAATAGATGTAACACATTGATCAAATGTAGTTTTCAGTCACGCTCATGTGAAAGTCATATTCAACTTGTTTAGCTTTGCCTTCATTCATGTTTTATTTCCATCGTGACATAAAGCACGAGTCTTCAAACACGATTTATTTACAACAAATTTTTGAACATAATAGTTTAACTAACTAATTTCTAATAACTACCTTTTTTATCTTCCCCATGGTGACAGTCAGTGCATAACATTTTGCTAGTTATTTTGCAAGATAGCTGTATTCAGACAAAGTCCCTTTAGGTATTTTATAGTCTTTGATTCAGATTAAAGTGTAATTTAAAGACTTATTTATTTAAGACTTGTTAACTACGAAAGTTGGAATAATTAGTCAAATTATTGTGTAACTGATTTGTTGTGTATATCAAAAAATATACAGTAAATATTTCTTAAGGAGGCTAATAATACTGACCTTAATTTTTTTTTTATAATTAAAAACTGCTTTTATTTAAGAAGTAAAGAAAAAGAAATATGACTTATGACTCCAGAAGAATTATTTTTATAGGAAACACTGAAAATCTTCTTGGTTTGTTAATCACTTGGGAAACATTTTAAATGAATGGAAGGGGCAAAATAAATTGACTTCAACTGTAGGCCTATCTGTTAAAGTTTACAGGTGCAACAATGTGCCTTGATGTACTTGAATGTTAGAAATGTGTGATCCTACCCCAATACAAAGTTACTTGTCAAATAAATTACAAAGAAAGATTATTTTGAGTTTAAGTTACTTAATTATCTTGTTTATGAAGACTGCAGAGTGATGCATGAAAAAAAAGGACTTTAAGTATTTTGGGATGTATGTTAAAATGTGCCTGCCAAAAGCACAAGTGACCCCCCAAGAGTTACATCAGCAACTTTCATTTCACACTATATATGATTATATTAAACTTTAAAATTATTTATGCTGCTTGTTTAAACAACTTATTTAAAATTAGCTGAAACATTCTTAAGATTATTTGGGGGACAACTTAATTATTTTATGTTCAATCCACTTACATTTGTAAAAACACTTAAGTTGACTTAATTTGTGTTGGGACAACATGATGGAATTGTGTGGAACTCAGCATTATTTACATTGTAAACGTACTATCTATATGGGACTAAATGCAGGGAGACTAAAGCCTGTTGCGCCAAATTGCATTTAGTGGAAATGTTTGGTTTTGCATCAAAATAAAATTGTAATGAAATGTTCTGTTTTGTTTTTTAAATTAGTTTATTTATTGCATTTTAGTGGAAGTTGTAGAGTAATTGTACATGTTTTAATAGAAATAATCCAACCCAGGCTCATTCTGAAAACATATCGCTATATACATTTCTGAAGATTGCCAAGTACATCCCAGGAGCTACGTTTTTTACAGTTTTTGTTTTAGCGAATCCACCAGAGCCCGCTGTGTGTGCTTTTTGAGATCTCAAATTTCTCCCGCAAATGCGATTCGTGCCTGCTCTTCTTGCGTAAATCCACCACAGGCCGCTGTCAACTGACTGTTTGACTGATTGAGTTACTGACTGGCTGGCCGATTGATTGACCCACCCTCCTCCTTTCCCCAAACCCAACCGATAGTGTGGCACTTCCCTAAACCCAACCGACAGTTTTAAAAAGCAATCCAGAAGAAGAAAAGCCCTGATTTTTACCATATTTTCAGATTTTATCACATCCTCACCCTGTTATTTACTTGTTTATTTTATTTTTTGGCTTCTGTTTTTGTCTTACCTGCCTTCTGGAACCATTCTTTACCAAACTCGAACGAGGTCAACTCCTCTCTGCGCCTCAAGTCTGCAAACATACGTACATGGCGAGCTAACTGGACAAACTAATAACTGCGGGAAAGTTGTCCATATGGAGGTAAGCGGTCAGTTGGAAAGCGTGAAAAGGAACAGCATTATACCGCCCCATATCATTCGTTTTAACGCACATCACCAGAAATGATCTCCAGAAATGTATATAGCTACATTTTCAGAACGAGCCATGTTGAAATAATCTGACAAGTGTCTAAAGTGATTAAAAGAGATTAAACTTAAGTCTGTGATCTAAAGCATTATAGATTTACAACTGTATAAATCGTAAATGTCATTTGCATTTGAATGCTATTGAAATCTTTTGTAGAAGTATGAAAGTCTTTCTGATGACTTTTCCTTAAATTAATGGATTTTATACTAAATAAAATACAGAATATTAAGTTATTTTAAAAAAATCATTCCTTCACTACAATCTTTTTTGAAATACAAATACATGCATTAGATAATTATATGAAGTTACAGAATATTTACATTTAATATAAAACATTTTCAGCTTGCACATTTACTTCCTATATGAATTACTAGTCGATATTGAAATGCATGCATTATCAAAAGATTCATCTGACACCAGCTGAACTTCATTTCTGTGTGACGTGAAGAAGCAAAACAGCTCCAGATGTGGCTTGTTTCTTTTTCAGAGAACACCTAGAGTAAGTCCGTCTGTTCTCCTGAAACGTGCAGTGGGTTGTTTTGAAGCAGGTGTTATGAATTCATCATCTGCCTGCCGTATTATTGCTTCTGTCCAGATACTTTAACTTCACAGAGGGCATTTGAGGGTCTGGGGGAAGTTGGCTGCATCTTAAAAGACCTGGCAACCTGGACAACCGGCCCGGAATTTGAACAACAGTTGGAAAACACTGAAATCCTTCTATTACTGAGAGTAGAAACACACCTCTGGCATATAGATATGTACACTTTGAATCATCTCTAAAGCATTTTATCAGTGCTTAGTCAAAATAATAGTGCTTAAAAACATGTTAAGCAATAACTGTGGTGAAATTATAGGAGAGACAAGAGTTGGGAATTTGCTTTTTGATTTGTATGTAAAACAAACTGCAATGATGCTGTTATCAACATTGCAGATATGTTATTTAAGTTTTTTTATAAAAAAGAATAAAAATAATATTAATAATACAATTAATATGCATTTATAACTCAGTACTTTGCTTTATATTGCCTTTATATAACAGAAAGTGCATTGATTGATTGGTTGGTTGGTTGGTTGGTTGGTTGGTTAGTTGGTTGGTTGGTTGGTTTTGTGACGTTGTGCAGAAAGTTTTTTGACCGTTTTCTATAATATTTCAAGACTTATTTATTTATTTAGCAACATTTTTGTGTAACTGTGATATTTATTATCAGATTAAATACCAGAACTCACTACATTAGGTTATTTTCATCTTTTCTCAGATCAAATTATGTCAAAAGAGTAAAGTGCTATTTTTGATTGATTTATTTTTTTACTTCTAAGGGTCAGATTTACTAACAGCTTGCGGCAGAGCAAAAATTATTTTAATGTACAGTATTTAAAAAAACAACTCAGGATTTTCAGTGACTGACATTTATTGCATAAAGGTCACAGATGAGAAATGTCAGTTGACTCAGCAATTTGGCACTTGTTTCAAATTAAATTTACATAGGTGATTTTTTTTATACTCATAGAAAACACATGCCATGCAAGTAAAGTGTCTACTTTAAGGTTTCTACTAACACTCATATAAAATAGAAGTGAAATAAAGTTCCAAGCAAAATATATGATATATGTATATGCTAAATAGCAAAGAAAATTACATATGTAATAATGAAAAAATATATAAATAAAAGATATATAGCAGAGAAGATGTCAATACAGATTCAATCTGAAAACGTAGCCCTATATACGTTTCTGGAGATCGCAAATTATGTAGCCAGAGCTACAAATGGCTGCATTTTATCTTTTAAAACAAACGCTATGGGGGGGTATGACGCCATTCCTTTTCTCACATACCAGCTGACCACTTACCTCCATGTGGACAGCTTTTCAGCTGTTACCAGTTTGTCCAGTAGCTCGACACATACGTATGTCTGCGGACTTGAGATGCTGAGTGGAGCATACATCACAAACTACTTAAACAATTATTCGAAGTAATTTTTTAATGCATCACTCTGCAGTCTTCATAAACATTCATTCATTCATTCATTCATTCATTTTCTTTTCGGCTTAGTCCCTTTATTAATCTGGGGTCGCCACAGCGGAATGAACCACCAACTTATTCAGCATATGTTTTACGCAGTGGATGCCCTTCCAGCTGCAACCCATTACTTGGAAACATCCATACACTTATACATTACAGACAATTTAGCTTACCCAACTCACCTATACCACATGTTTTTGGACTTGCCAACTGACCCAGCCTGCTGTGAGGCGATTGTGCTACCCACTGCACCACCGTGCTGCCCTGTCTTCATAAATAAGCTAATTAAATAACTTAAACTCAAAATTATCTTCCATGTACATTTATTTGACAAGTAACTTTGTACTGTAGGATAACACACTTATAACATTCAAGTACATCAAGGCACATTTTCGCACCTGTAAACTTTAACAGATGCAGTTGAAGTCCATTTTTTGCTCTCCCATTAATTTAAAATAATGTTTCCCAAGTGATCTAAATCAAACCAAGGAGATTTTCATAGTATTTTCTATAAAACACAAATAATTCTTCTGGAGTTATAATAACTCTTATTTCTTACAGATTACTGCTTGAATAAAAGCGTCAGTGTTCAGTGTTCATTTTAAGTCAGTAGCCTTCTCAAGAAATATACTGTGTATTTTTTGATTGCCAACAAACCACCTATACAATAACTTGACTAATTATTCCAACTTTCGTAGTTAACATAACCTAGTTAAGTCTTTAAATTACACTGTAATCTGAATCAAAGACTGTAGAATGCTTAAAAGGACTTTGTATACAACAGACAAAGTCTTGCTAAATAACTAGTAAAATAGTATGCACTGACTGTCACCATGGGAAAGATAAAGTAGTTTCTAGAAATTAGTTAGTTAAACTATTATGTTTAAAAACGTGATGTAATAAATAATGTGTTAAAGACTCTTGCTTTATGTCATGACTGAAATCAAAAATGAATGAAGGCAAATCTAAACGAGTTGAATATGACTTTTACATGAGCGTGACTGAAAACTAAACTGGATCAATGTGTTACGGTACATCTGTTTTCTGGTTCTTGCTGACTGTTTGTAAGTTCAAGACTGCATATCCAAACGTAAAACTATGTACACTCAATTTCTGATTAATAATAACCACAGCATAGCCGAGGATTTCCTCTATTAAAAGTTTTGAAATTGCTATTGAAATCAGAAGTCGAATATCATCAACAGTGGACATTTTGTTAGTGTTTCATAACACGAACATGACTGAAGTTGAATCTTCTTATTACCTGCGTCAATTTGGAGTTAACTTCTGACGAATGCGGGGAACTGAACTGTGCAGCACCGTCACTGACAGAGTGAGAGTATGCGAAAGCAGAGAGAGCAAGTGTGTGCGAGAGCAAGAGTGCACGCCACCGATGGCTGATCTCGCTTCTCCGTGGCGTTTTGACACAAAAATACGTGTCCAAATTTAGGGGGGCCAGAGGGGGGCCAAACTTGTTGACATGGGGGCACCGCCCCCCCTGGCCCCCCTCTAGAACCGCCACTGGAGTGGAGTTGACAACAACGACAGGGTTCGGGTTCCAGAAAGCAGGTAAGACAAAAACAGAAGCCAAAAATAAAATAAACCAGTAAATATCAGGGTGAGATTGCAGTAAAATCTGAAAACATGGTAAACATCAGGGGGCTTTTTAAAAAAAACTGTGGTTGGGTTTAGGGAAGGGGGTGGGCAGATCAATTGGTGCTTTTTAAAACACTATTGGTTGGGTTTAGAGAAGGAGGAGGGTGGGGGGATCGGTGGGTTGGTCAGTCACTCCTTCAGTCAGTCAGTCAGTCAACAGCGTTCTCTGGTGGATTTAAGTGAGAAGAGCAGGTGCAAATGGCGCCCGCAAGAGAAATTTGAGATTTGAAAAATTGTACACAGTGGCCTCTGGTGGATTTGGAAAACAAAAACTGCAAAAGAACGTTCCTCCTGGGACTTATTTTGCTCTCTCCAAAAATGTATATAGGGGTATGTTTTCAGAATGAGTCTGGGTTGAATTATTCAATGCACAATGTAGCAAATCATTCTCATTTAGTGTATAGATATATATTAATGATATATATTTATATATATATATATATATATATATATATATATATATATATATATATATATATATAGATTAATGTATAGATATATTAAAATGATACAGGAATTTTCACTCAAAAAACATATTAAAAGATATTGGATGATACTAAATCTCATATTTTAAATCATTTTCTTCCTATTAAATCTTCCTATTAAATCAATTTCCATTCCTATTTGTGCTTTTTTTATGGTTGTATCACTCTTGTTAGCCTTGTTTATGAAATCTGCCCTCAATCTTTAATATTTATACACAGAATCTTAAATGAATTAGATTTCATCGCTCTAGCTGATTTCTAAGTGCTTGAAGTCACTATTTTCAACTCAGTCCTTCAGCTGTAATCAAAGCTCTTCAATAAACTCTATTCTTGCTTAACACAGTTGCCACGCAACCCAGGTGTATAAATTTCCTCCCACAATGAAAATTACCTTGGGAGCTGCCAATGAACGAGAGGGCTATAAATACAATCCAGGGTAATTATCATTGGTTCAGGGGGTTTTCAGAAGTGTGAGTCTTTGGCTAATCTGTGCGCTGGGAGGTTTAGACAAGCTGTAGACCCAGGTGTTCCTGTGTGCAGCATCTGCTCGCATGGCAGACGTCCAGAGCTCCAGCTTTCTCTCTCTCTCTCTCGCTATGCACACTTTTTCAGTCTCTTCTGTATAGGACTGACAACCAGTATCAGAATTGCTTCCATTTTTTGGAGTCTGTTTGCCCTGGTTTAATGCACTATTTATTTGACATTGCTGCAGCTACTGAATTAACATGGCAAAACAAATATTGTCTGATTCCTGAACAAATGAAGCTGACACTTACAGTTGAGTCAAGTAATGTTTTATTTCTAAAAAGCTGTATCCACTTTATTTCTGACCAAAAAAAATGTGAACAGTGAGGTGTCATTATTCATCTCATGATTCATCTATCCAATATTGAAAAGAAACATATTACAATTAACAAATAACTCTTAGCAGACCCCGAATAAACTGAAAAGCTCAAATCATGTCTGTTTACTGCAATATTACAGACATATGTTGAATATTACTGTAATCTGGATCAACAAAACACTGAACTCAAAAGAGATTTGACAACAGACATGCTTGTGATACTAATGCCATGCCATTAAACAGATTAAAAATAGAAAAAAGTATTCTGGAATAAATCACAATTTCAAAAGTACATATCACTGAGTTTTCACTTTTTATGAGGATTATTTGTACATACAGTAGCAAATAGGTATCATTTAAATAGTTTTGTTTCCGATCATTTGAATGGGAGATCCCAAACCGACAGTTTGAAACACAGTCACAAGTGAATAAAGGTGGATGCAAAAAGAAAACAGGCAATAATCTAAAACCATAAAAAGAATCATTGTGAAGTAAGTTCAGTTCATTAGGCATATTCAGGTGTAGAATGCGGCCTCTCAAACTTTGGCGATTCGCCATGAAACAGGAAGTTGTTATAACTCAAACATGCATTGTCCGATCTGCCTCAAAATTCACATGTTTGATAACCAATATCCAGTTACAGTTATAGCGCCACCTACTGGCAACAGGAAATTACATGTTTTATAGTGTAACAAATTCCTCCTACAAATTTTATCACATCAAATCCATGTTCCGTTAGTTTAGTCCAAAGTCTTTTGTCCGTGGCGGACTGACAAAGATCAGTTCTTCGCCATGGAGGAGAAAGTACTTATAACTCAGCCAAACAATGTGTGATCTGCCTGAAAATTCACAGGTTCAATGAGATTCCACTCCTAAAGACATCTAAATGCCAATATTGAGTCACAGTCATAGCGCCACCTGCTGACAGAAGGAAGTTTGGCATAAATCTGTGATTTTTTTTAAATATATATCAGCTCTGTCATTCTAAGGCCACCGAGCGGCGGTGATGCCAGATGAGAGGTCCCTTTCATCACTTCTTGCATCTTTATTTATTTATTCATTGTTTTACTCTTGAAGGGCCTTTAGCCAACACTTTAAAAATCATCAAGGTGATCAACCTTCAAAAGCGATTTACATTTTCAAAAATCACCTGCATACTGAATAGTCCAACTAACTACAAAAATAACAGTAAATTCTGAATTGATTTTGATTCATTTTGGGGTAAACTATCCCTCAAGTGATTATAAACCCTTGAGAGTTTCTTTCTGCTGTTGAACACACACAAAAGATATATACAAAAACCTGTAACCAGTAGGAAAAACAAACACTATAGAAATCAATGGCTTCAGGTTTCCAGTTTTCTTCTAAATATTTTATTTTGCGTTCAACAGCAGAAAGAAATTCATAAAGGTTTAAATCCACTTGCGGGTGAGTATGATCACAGAGTTTACATTATTGGGTGAACTGTCCCTTTCATAGCTGGCATCCCTACTGTTCTTTCTGATTCTCACTGCCCTGCTCTTTCGCAGATGTTCCTCTCTTCTGTCCTATTAGAGTCATGACTTCAGCCAGGCTGTGCTCATGGCAGACGCTTCTCTCTCTCTCTCTCTTTCTCTCTCTCCCTGTGTTTTGGCCGACTCAGGCTCAGGCTCTGCCCTCTTTAGCTCCTCTGACCACATGCACGCCTGACACGCCGGACAGCTGAAAGTGCAGAGGGCCAGACAGTCACAGAGCCGAAACCAACAGGTGGATCAGACCAGAGCTTGCACACGCATCTGTGAGCGGGGTTGGCCAAGGGCAAACCTATATCACGTGCCAGGAATGTGAAGCACAGACTTCATCTATTTATGACTAATACCTGGAAAGAGTAAACATGGCGTGTTAAAAGGCGGAAATTGCACAACCTACAGCAGGGCTCCTTTAAAATAAAACCTGGCATTTGGAAGCAGTAAACTGAGTTATACTAAATTATTCAAATTAAGATCATTTGGAATTCGGTTTATCGGTTGAAACTTTCAGGAAATGTTTGTTTTGGCTGGTATACACCTTGGATCTGTTATTGGTCAGTTGTGATTATGTCATAAGTGGGTGTGGCTCTGGCGATCCACCTACTTTGGAATAAAAACTTTCTCCAGTTAATTCTCTCTGTTCAGTCTGTAAGTAAAAATATAAGGTGGCACGGTAACGCAGTGGGTATCGCTGTCACCTCACAGCAAGAAGGTTGCTGGTCCGAGCCCTGACTGGGTCAGTTGGTATTTCTGTGTGGAATTTGCATGTACTCCCCGTGTTCACGTAGGCTTCCTCTGGGTGCTCCTGTTTCCCCCACAAGTCCAAAGACATGCACTAGGTGAATTGGGTAAGCTAAAGTGTCCGTAATGCATGTCCTGGTCCTCCATGTTGGGGGTTTAACGTTGGGCTAACAACCCACCTCGCCAAAATTAGATGTTACGAAACACCAACATGGTGCAGCTAAATATCAATGATATAAACAGCCCTGAGAGTGAGAGTAAGAGTAAATAAGTAAAAATATAAATATTGAAAACAACTTTATAGTAGAAAATGAAGCGTAATTCTAATTAAAAGCAGGACTTTCAGTGTTTTTTATGTTTAATATAAGGTATTTTTCCTCACTATTATTAATTAGGCTATTCATTTAACATTTTCAACTAATTATGAGCTCAATGTGAGTAATAAAGCTGTAATATCTAATAATTTTGTTGATTATTATTATTATTTACACCCATGTTGCAGTTTTAAAATGCGTGTGGAAATTATATTATGAAAAGATGGTTGCAACATAGGCTCATACTCAAAACGTAGCCCTATATTGGTTTCTGGAGATCGTGAATTATGTAGCCAGAGTAACGTGTGTCTGCATTTCATATTTAAACTAACGCTACATGGTATGATGCCATTCCTTTTCTCGCTTACCAGCTGACCACTTACCTGTGTGTGGACAGCATTCCCGCTGGTGCCAGTTTGTCTCATCACGTCAACAGCGGACTTGAGATTAAGAGCGAAGTTGATCGCAATGATGGGGTTTTAGTCTGGCGATGAACGGTTCCAGAAAGCAGGCAAGACAAAAACAAAAGCCAAAATATAAAACAAACAAGTAAATAACAGGATTAGAATGAGGGTTTTTCTTTTTCTGGATTGCTTTTCATAACCCTGCTGTTGGGTTTAGGGAAGTGGGTTCGTGGGTCAATCTGTGCTTTAGAAAACACTATTGGTTGGGTTTAGGGAAGGAGAGAGTGGGGGTATCGGTCGATTGGTCAGTCAGTGGCCACTCGTGGATTTACATGAGAACAGCATGAGCAAATGGCACTCGCAAAATTTGAGATCTAAAAAAGAGTACACAGTGGCCTCAATTCAAACCTGTAAAAAAAACATAGCTCCAAGGATGTGTTTTGCTCTCTCCAGAAATGTATATAGGGTTACGTAATCAGAACTAGCCTGTGTTGGATAATTCCCTCTAATTAGAAATTGATAATTTAGCATTTTTAACATATAATATTTTATCCATTTAGCATTTAAATATAAAATAATTGTTTAAAAAGTGTATCTATGGCAGTCAACATTTGAATTAGATCATTATCTTTAACCTAAAACGTCCATTCTTGTCCCGTGACAAACTTGATCTACTTCACATGTTGACTACTGAACACTAAATCCTGCACTAAACCTAACATAATGAAATCAACTAAATTAAGCATAAGCTTTTTGAGGTCACAAATACAGTAGATAGACAATAAAATAATCAACAATCTGTATTTGTAAGTCATTGTACCACAGTCATTGTTGTTTATTAAATCTGGAAACTGCGGTGAATTGTATGACTTGGTAGCTTTTAATGATAATGGTGTATATTAGTATAAAGCAATAGGGTGGATTTATTTCAACAAAAAGAAACGTGAGTGTATGCAAACACTTAACAGCACAATCTAACTTCATACACTTTGGAAAGAAATGTGTAAGAGGTTTAGGACTTAATACCTTCCAGAAAGCTCCTCTAATGTCCTTGTATATCAGTACCTACAGTAAGAAGCTCCACACACTGATCGAGAGCTTTACATCAAATGGATTCAGTGAATCTTAATCCGTCTTAATTTAGGTGTGTAAATCGACAGTGCTAACACTTCACCTGAGTGAATTAAGCAATTAATTCCCCTGCACTGTGCTGAGCTTAACTGAGTCTGCTCTACACTGAAAAACATAATTCTGATGCTAACACTTAAACCTGATGACTGGTTAACACTTACTGTAAGTGCCTTACTCTATAGGGTGAACACTGTATTAGATGTAATAAGACTTTTAATGTTATATGAAACACTGTTAAATGTAGTTTATGGAAATGTAAAACAAGAGTTAATCTTATAATTCAGTGTGACAGCTTGTTTTTGATAAAATGGTTAATTTATTAATTTAATTACATTTATTTTTATGATTATTTATTATTATATTTATTTATTATTCTAATCAGTTATGTAGATTTGGAGTTTTATGGTACTGTACGTTGTGTTGTTAATTCTTTATGTTAGTGTTGTGTGTTACCATAATAGTGTTTTGATTATGAATCATAATTCGGTGTGATATACTAGTACTAGGCGACATGCATGGTGGCTTAGTGGTTAGTACTGTCGCCTCACAGCAAGAAGGTTGCTGGTTCGAGTCCCGGCTGAGCCAGTTAGCATTTCTGTGTGGAGTTTGCATGTTCTCCCTGTGTCGGTGTGGGTTTGTCCAGGTGTTCCGGTTTTCCCCACAGTCCAAAGACATGCGCTATAGGTACTGAATAAACTAAATTGGCTGTAGTGTATGTGTGTAAGTGAGTGTGTATGGATGTTTCCCAGTACTGGGTTGTAGCTGGAAGAGCATCTGCTGTGTAAAACATATGTTGGATAAGTTGTCAGTTCATTCCTCTGTGGCAACCCCTGATGAATAAAGGGACTAAACCAAATGAATATTAGTACTATTACTTTTATTAGTAATTGAGTGTTTTATTAATGGGAAAGGCCTGGACTCAATCTCAGCACAGCCCACAGTGTTATCAGTGCCAACATATTTAGTCAATTCTTCCTTAAAAATAAAATCAAAGATTAAATAGAAAGTCAGCACCAATAGCCTGATTGGTTAAGTGGTTAAGTGTGTCGACATACAGCACCGAGGTGCTCACGACGACCCGAGTTTGATTCCAGACTCGAGGTCCTTTGTTAATCCTCTCTGCTTCCCTATGATTTCCTGTCAATACGCTGCACTGTTCTATCAATTTATAGTACCCATGAACCGGAAACTGCGACTGTTATTTTTTTCATATTGTGACGCAGTTCCTAGAGAAACGGTATCCGCTTGTTAAGTCGTGACGTATGAAATACTGTTTCCGGGTCTGAGCCGCTACTCATTTCAATTAAGAAAATATTCATTTATGACCACATTATAGTCCTATTACACATTAAAGTAAATTTTATATAAAATCATGGTTTACACAACAGTCTCTGGATTTTCTGCATCACAGACACCAATATTTTAACAATTTTAAAAAAATTAATCACTTTCTGGCCATCGAATATTAGGCAAGAATATATATATATATATATATATATATATATATATATATATATATATATATATATATATATATATATATATATATATATATATATATATATATATATATATATATATATATATATATATATATAGCGATCCTGGTTTTTGAAGTATTACTTCGCTTTGTAAACGTTTATTATTAACATTTGTTGAGCCTCCTCATACAGTTCAATATAGCGCTTGGACCTGAAAGCTGCTTCTCGTGATGTCACACTTAACAAGCGGATATTAAACGACACAACAGTGGGTGTTGCTTGTTTTTTTTTTTTACTGCAAGATGGATGGATGTAAAGTAGGTGTTTCATTTAGAAAGATGGGGAAAAGGGTTTGGTGAGAGTTATTACAACCTAACAGACTCCTCCTCCTCACCATTTCTGTTTGTTGTCAAAACTGACAGTTGCAGCAGCGTGGTTAAATATGTTAGCCATACCCAATTCCTAAGATATACGTAATCTGACAAATTAACTGGAAATAAAAACAGGAAGTGCTTTTACAGATTTCAATTAAAGATTGCAAGGGCAAACAATTTTTTTAAAGACATGCACAGATGAATAGTTAACCACAAAACTAGCTATGTGAGCTAACAAAATCATATGGTTAGTTTTGATTTCATGGGGACTTTAAGGTTAAACCCTCCTAAAAATAATTATGTTTTTATTAACATTGTATTAACATTAGCATAAATTAGCTTTTTTTAATAGATTAACAAAACTTTCGAAAAAACAAAATTACTTTTGTTGTTTTGCAGAAATCCATTGTTATTTACATTACATTTCAAAATACATTTTGCTATTCATATGCTTCCATAGTTTTGAGACTGAAAACTCTTTTCATCTTTGACTGATATGCTTTATTTTATGCCAAAATCTAACTATTGTCGTGAATTTCTCTAGTCTGGCTCAGGGCACCAAACTGTGACCAAACACCAAAAAACCAGGGAGAACTTTCGGTTGTCTTCAAAGCAGAATCCTTTAACAAGAAGAATTCAGCGTGATCTCAGCCCCGATCTCATCAGCATATAAGTACCCATTCACGATATATTTTAGCATAAAAAAAGTGCAAATGATGTTGAGACAGAAACCATACAACCAGTTGACCGGCTTGAGAAGACAATAGACACAGCTGTGCTGTGAAACTTTGGAGACAGTCCGGGCTCAGGAAACCAAGACATTTTAAGGTCTGTCACACCCTAAAAACAACTTTTCAGTTAAATATAGATTATATAAATTTATATTCCCACACTATGTATTTTTACTATAACATTTAATAAATAAAAATAGTTCTAGAAAGTATGAAGGGGCACTACGAATGTATAGAACCATGATAGCCAATAAGGAATACTTTTACTTTAGCTTTTAGTTAGCCTAGTAAGTAAGTAAGGGCGTATTCACACTGGGTACAGTTGCCTTGAACCATGCCGAAGCACGCGTGTCCTCCCTCCCCTCTCCCTTGATGGCCTGCACTCACACTGCATTTTGCCTTCCGAGCTGAAACACGCTTACATAATCGATGATGCAACTGTTCAGTTTAACAGAAAGATAAACGCTCTCGCTCAGTAGAGTGGAAATTGCTTTAGTTGTATTGTTTTGTATTATTTTTAGTCATTTGGGATGTATGTAAAATATTTTGCAGAACAGATCCAACATTTTTGACGCTCATAAATGTTCATAAAGTCATCATGCTGCACGTATTAGGAGGTTTACTGAAGGTGCAGCTGACATGCAGCGAGGGGTTTGCGTTTTTAATAAACTAAATGACAATTCACGTTCATTGAAAAGTATGAATGAAATATAAATACATATAAATCAGTACCTTAAAAGTGACGTTGTGTCTTCAGTTACACAATCAGACATGCTTTGCACACACTACAAGCACAGCACACGAAAGCCCAATCGAAATGTGCTCTGACACACCTCTTCCAACCGGGTCAGGGCTGGCCAATTGTATCGCACCTGGGCTTGATTTGGAGCACTCACACTCGTCAAACAAACTGGGAAATGCACCCAGACATGTTTCAGATAGCCTAGTGTGAGTGCACCATAAGTAAATAAGTAAGTAAGCAAGTATTTATTTATTTATTTATTTACTTATTTATTTATAACTAATTAATTCTAGATATTTATTTTTTTATTATTATCATTGTTATGGCCTGGGTCAGATCTCCTATCTAAAAGGGATAGATAGGAGGGATGTATAGGGTTAGAGACTATCTCTCTCTCTCTTTCTCTCTGTATCTCCCCTTGAACTGAGGCTGTGGGCACAGAAACTGTCAGCTCCCATTATCTAATTGGAGTTGAGATGCAGCTGTCCTGTGTTTCTGGCCCGCATGCCGTGCCTCATTCAGCCTCACACAGATGCTGCGTGTTGCAGACTTTAAAGGCGTCCGACAGTCTCTTCGCAGTGAGTTACAGCCACTGATGATTATTAACAAGGGATATGGCAACAACATTTAATGCAAACATCGAAGCTCTGTTATGCAATGTGAAATGTTTCTGTGAGCAACGAGTTGCAATATGCGTTATCATGCAGCTGTCTCTTCAAAAATGTGGAGGAGAATAACAACCACACCCCACAAGTGCCACAATCCTATCAACCACATGTTGTGTCATTGGTTTATAATAGAAATGGAATTCGGGTGACTGTACGGTAAATCTAAACTTAGTTTGGAAATTGTCAGCATGCAGCATCCACTATAGTCACTGTTGTGTTGATTGTTTTTTTTACAGAAGGATGTAATCAATGTTTATTTGAGTATGATTGATTGGTTTTCTTGTTGTCTTTCTTTCTTATTGTTGTAGGACAACGCTGAATGTCTCCGTTCGATTCAGTTCCACAGAAATTAGTTAAACATCTGTGGGGCAGGGAGTTGCTAACTTGTTTAGCGTATTTCCTGTTTAAAGCAGTTCCCATTGGACAGCTTACAATAACCCCCTCCTGAACAATTACAAAAATGACATCTATTAGCGTTCTCATCCTGTACACGTAAGTGCAGATTGAAAAAAAGATATTTGGTGTAATAGCTTGACTTCTTGCCAGCACATTTTAACTTTACAGAGAATCAATCTGTTATTTCCTGCACATCAAGCATATATGCATGAGTTTTTATTGACGTTACTCTGCAATGTGGAAGTGCACTTCACAAGAACTTCCAATTCAGTTGCCTATGTGAAAAATGACTAAGAATAATAAATGAGAGAAAAAGGTCAAACTACTTGCTCTTCATGACTATACATAAAAAGAAAATAAATAATTAGAAACTATTATTTTGAAACATCAAAACGAGCCAAACGAGCTGTTTTTAACATCTAAAAATCAATGGAAGTGAATAAGACCGGAAGTCTCAAGCCCAAAAAAATCCAAAGGCTGCGGTTTCTTGTACATGAAGAATAAGGCCAATATACTTTTTAAAAATAAGAGCTATTCACATTTGTTTTATGTTTATTTATACTTTAAAATTTAGCCCTTACTGTATGTGCTGTTGGAGATGTTTTCATCCACTCTGGGGTGATTTTAAGTCTTAATTTGGCCATATCTTTTTCTGTGTTTCAGCTAGCAGAAGGATTTTTGGTGACAAATCTTATTTTGACATATATTTTGAGAAAACACTTTGAATTAAAAAAAAAAACTCAACAAGACACTCTGGGAAAATTTACTACCCTTTTGTATGTTCGGGATGAAAACATCTACTAAATTAAACTGCCGTAAATGCATCAGATAATTATTTTCTGGGTTTTTTTTTTTTTTTTTTTTTTTGCATAAATCTGTTAATCAGCTTCAGTTCTGATCAAAAATACTTTTTTTTTTTTTTTTTTTAGAAAATTACAGGATTTTAACTCTTTAATAGCCAAATTCATAAATGATGTCACTGGTTTGGTGAAAAAGTACACAAAATGACGTATTTTCAATATAAAATTAATTGTGGACTGGATGTTTTACATTTTTTACAGTCTTGAACAATTAGTAACAACATTGCCTTTGATGCATTGTTAGATTTTTATTTTTTCTCCCTAATTAACTGTTATCCCATTGACTTCCGTTATAACCACATTTGATGGTGCATAAATACTAAGTCGTTGTTTTTGTTTACTCCATGTAGTTCTGAGAGCCGATATGCATATTTTGATTTTCTCTGACACATCAAGGTAAGTGCTTAAAGGTCACTCTCACACACTCACAGACACACATACACACTTTAATCTGCTGTTATACTCAATATAAAATCCAGAAACTAAGCTTTTTATTTTGTTGCACAGGCCTATCTAAAGGGTTAGTGGTGCCAACTGATGATCAACAGTAAAAATGACTAACTGGTTCTCTACCCAACAGGGAAAACCACCAACAATCTTAAATTCATGATTATATGGTGTCGTGGTTTTGTAATCAAACAAATGTGGTTATAATGGAAGTCAATGGGGCAAAAACAGCCACCAATGTTGTTACTAATCGTTCACATGTCCAAGATAAAAAGTTGTGTGATAAATGTGATAAAATGTTAAAAATATATAGATATTGATAATGATAAAACATTTTTTGTGTGTTTCACTTGTGGCATCATTTATGAATTTGGCAATTGAAGAGTTAAAATCTTTTCTAAGCAATTTAGTAGTTTTGATCAGGACTGAAGTTGATTAATAAATTTATGCAAAAAATCGAGAAAAAAAATTCATCTGATGCATTTTTACTGCAGTTAAATTTACACACGAGTTAAAACAAAACATACAGTAGTATATATTCAAGAAATAACATGTAGAAAAAATAACATAGAGAAATAACAAAAAAGTACTGTCAGCTCAATTCGTGGTGTTAATACTGTATAATTTACATGACCAAACCTGATTAAGTTACAAATTAATAATAAAACTGAATAAAAGTGACTCAGTGACACTTTCAGCATCAGAAGTTTTCAAAACAGAGATCAAGCTCCCATAATGCAATTCAGAAGAGTAAATAAAGGTAAAACACACTTGTAAATTATGAAGCAGCTGTTAGTTAACAGAAATAATACACAGTTTATGTTCATTAATTAATGTTATTAAAACGCTAAATTAAATATGGTCACCTTACAAAGTTATTGTTGTTATTAGAAATGTTTTAAAACTTCTTGATAATTTTTGTTTTAATAATTATTTATTTATTTTATTTATTGGGGTTTTATTCCACTGTGATGACCCCTGATAAATCATTGACTAAGCAGAAGAGTTTTGGGTTTCACTGGAGGAAAAGAAATATCTCAGATTTTATTAAAAATATTATTATTTGTGTTCAAGTAGTATTTGTGTTGGAACAACATGAGGGTGAGTAAAGCCTCACAGAATTTTCATTATGAGATAAATTAAGCCATTTAAATTTGCGTGGTTCAGTGCAGTGTGTACAAAATTACTGTCAAAATATTTTAAAATGTATTCATTTTCTTACAACAAAAACCCAAAAAAACATACACACTGTATAATGTTCGATAGAAGGTCTATCAAATACTGTCTTAAGGTTTACTCTGTAGTCAGGTAAGCTGAAAACTACTGCTTCTTAAACCTGAGGTAAATCAGGTAAACAAATTACCACCCAAACTGTGGAATATGTGTGTCTTGATACAGTGAGAGGCATTTTCTCCCTGACTAGAAGGTGGAGTATGGGAGGATGCAGCCCACTTGTGCTGAAATCCAATTTGATAATGTTCTTTAAAAACTGAAGCCTTTAACCACGGGCCATTTAAGCCGCATGAAGACTGGATCAGTTTTCATCATTTTAGGCTAAAATGGTTTGTTGGCAGCATGGCTAAATGTGTCATCTTACAGTGTGACTCACCAAACGAGTGGAACAACAACAAAAATCCTCAACTGAACTGTTTTTCTCTATTCCACAAATATTTAGCAGAAATTTCTTCTCTATAAGTGAGTGTGAGGCCAATAAAACCTTTACTGGACAAACAATAAGTTGTCCTGGAATTGTCACCAAATATAATAAAAAAAAAAATCTCTTATTATTAGCAAAACTTTGAATTAGAAAGATAAAGAAATTAAGTGCATTTGATGTAAGAAAAAAATAATATATATATATATATATATATATATATATACACAGTATATATATCCTCATCCTCAACTTAGATTTATAAGGTTCTATCTGACATTTTTGTCAAAATTGAGTTATTGACACATTCTTATTAAATGACAACTTACTTACTTGCATACATACATACAGTTGAAGTCAGAATTATTAGCCCCCCTTTAAATTTTTTTCCAAGGGCAAGGAATTTTTTCACAGTATGCCTGATAATATTTTTTCTTATGGAGAAAGTCTTATTTGTTTTATTTCGGCTAGAATAAAAGCAGTTTTTATTTATTTTTTATTCATTTTAAGGTCAAAATTATTAGCCCCTTTAAGCTAATATGTTTTCGATAGTCTACAGAACAAACCATCGTTATACAATAACTTGCCTAATTACCCTAACCAGCCCAGTTAACCTAATTAACCTAGTTAAACCTTTAAATGTCACTTTAAGCTGTATAGAAGTGTCTTGAAAAATATCTAGTCAAATATTATTTACTGTTATCATGGCAAAGAGAAAATAAATCAGTTATTAGAAATGGGTTAATAAAACTATTCTGTTTAGAAATGTGTAAAAAAAAAATATTTTCTCCATTAAACAGAAATTGGGGAAAAAAATAAACAGGGGGCTGATAATTCAGGGGGGCTAATAATTCTGACTTCAACTGTATATATACAACAGTTCTGTCTGGCTCTCGAATCTGATTGCTGATAACCGTGTGATATTCTGCAATAACAGCACTAGTACAGCATCCTCACCCTTCTGTATCACTAAACTCACAACCGTTTGGAGTAAGGATAGTGCCTATTTTAAATATTTATAATTTCAGAGATACAGCGCGTCGGCATCCATCAGCCTGTCATACTGAGCAGAGCAAAGACGGTTGGCATTGTCCATTCACACCATAACAAGCCCTTAGAAGAGAAAAACTCTTAATTTCTTAATTTCTTGATAAAATGAAACTTAATTTCAAATACAGCTGATCAAATCATCATAAAATCTAATACGTGACTTTCTTAGTCGATCTCTCTTTTTTTGTATGTTGCATTGCTGTATTTATACCAGTCTGGTAGTGTTTCTGGTAGTGTTTGCTTTGCTTTGGATTTTTCGGGGTTAATTATTGTGATATCTTGATAACAACTGAAAAATACTGGGAAATAACTCAAGACTGATGGCATTTTATGCCATTTAGCCTTACAATCTTAAAATGTCAGCAAAATCACCTGTTTTGTCATCACTTAGATATTACGCTGGAGAATCATTCAAATACTAGCGCTAAAATGAGGTTGGTGAATTAGTAACGGCTTCTGCTGTTCTGACGTTATGATGTAATGTGAATGAATGGCGAAAGAAAGTAGTTCCTCTTACAAAAGGGTTTTAGACTGTCTTGTTTGACTTTCTTTTTTATATACATGACTATGCCGTCGAACTGTTGCATAAACGCAATATCACAAGAGTAGTGTTGCGACATGGCTGTATATTGTCACTCGTGGGACACTAAGGCAAGCCTTCCACCAGTGCCGATATACAACCATATCGCACTGCTACTCATGTGATATTGCACATATATCGTCACCTTAGAATTATAGGTTCTATTTGACATTTTTGTCAAAATTGAGTTATTGACATTTTTATTAAATGATTTACATTATTTACATTATAAAATGTTTTTTTTTAATAATTTGTCAAGACTTTTTATTTAAAAATACAAATGTTACACACATGCTGTTTGCTATGGAATGCAAAAGCTTTGAAGCTCAATATCTCAAAATCATTCAGAACATTATAATTCCAAGGTGACGATATATATATATATAATTTTTTTTTTTATTATTGTTAATTGTTTTTTTACAGCTGAGGAATAAAAAATGCACTGATGAAATAATCATTGTAAAATCCCTGGAGTGTTACTGAGAGTTATTACAAGATTTATGTACTTTAATATATAAATATATAAATTTCATTCATTCATTCATTTTATTTTCGGCTTAGTCCCTTTATCATTAATCTGGGGTCGCCACAGCGGAATGAACCGCCAACTTTTGTTTTATGCAGCGGATGCCCTTCCAGCTGCAACTCATCACTGGGAAACACATACACGCTTATTCACACACATACACTACGGACAATTTAGCCTACCCAATTCACCTGTACCACATGTCTTTGGACTGTGGGGGAAACCGGAGCCACGCGAACGCAGGAAGAACATGCAAACTCCACACAGAAACACCAACTAACCCAGCCAAGGCTCGAACCAGCGACCTTCTTGCTGTGAGGCGACAGCACTATCTACTGCGCTACTGCGTTGCCCAATATAAATTATTATCATTATTATTGTATTGTATATATTATTAGTGTATATATGTGTATGTGTTCATGTGTGTGTTCATTCTATTGGTTTACGAGAACAGAAATTTGCATAATGACATTTGTATGACCTAGGTATTACTAATTTGTCCTCGTAATTCAAAACTGTTAAAATTCAGTCTTTTCACATTCAAAATTTGACTCAAGTTTCCTGTGAGGGCTGGATGTAGGAGTAAGGTTAATAGGCAGTAAGCAGTTTGTAGATTATTAAACATTACTCCAATGAAGGGTTATGGGTCATCATGAAATTCTCTTTTTCAGTTTCATTCATCTGTCACAAAACAATTTTAAAAAGTACTAATAATTTAGCTTTTTTTATTTATACTATAATGAAAATTATCATCATTATGAACAACAACAGTTATAGTGTAAACATTGAGGGGAAATTCAACAGAACACATTCGTATATGTTAATGTACACATCCTTCCTTAGTGTGGTTAGAGGAAATATGTCATATACAAGGAACAGCACTTATCGATGGCAGCAGGGAAGTGGGGAATATTGTTTAGCTTAAGTGCATGACAGGAAGTGTGTTAGCACAGGAAGTCAATGGAAATCTGCCTGACCGCTACAAAAGGAAAAGGTGAATCTGCACAGCTAAAACACACAGACAAACACTTCAATGTTTATACAGTATCTGACATATATATTATGTCAAAAATGAATTAACAAATGCGCAATCTGAATTGAACCCGAATAAAGGAGTGTGATCTGAAATTCAGTGGCCAAGCCTTTGAGAAAGCATAACAGCATTTGTGTTTATTCTAGTGTATAATGTATGCTGATGTATCTAATTTGCACATAGTCTCCAGTTCCTCAGACATGAGTAGTAATGTTTCTGTCAGGAGCCTGAGGATTTCCAGTAAACCATGAGTAACGTCCTCAAGAACATCAAGGTTAATGAAGTCTCTGGTGTAGTTTTACATGAGGTTTTTGGGGAAAGCATCCATTCAAAATCACAAAACTCTTCAGACCTAAACCTCTCTGAGCATCATGTACATCTTCACACACAAACTGCTCAGCGGTCAAGGGCTGCCATGAGTGTGTGAAGATGTCTGCCTGAATGCTCACAAGCCAAGCAAAGCCGAAGGGATTGATTCATTTCCCCTGAGCTCGCCACACTGTCCACCTTACACAGCACCATCTGCCTCTCTGCTCTCAACTGACAACTTTCGCTCTTCATCTTTGTTGTTTGTGGTGCAAAAAGAAATCACTTTCAAGGCCCAGGGTGCAAAAGGTGAAACTGAACACAGTGGAAAAGGTTATTTCTACACTAAGCATTTATTGGTGATAGTGTTGTTGATATATTATTTTATTCAGTCATTGATTTTCCTTTGGCTTAATTCCTTTATTCATCAGGGGTCGCCACAGCGGAATGAACCGTCAACTTATCCAGCATATGTTTTACACAGCGAATGCCCATCCAGCTGCAACCCAGTAATGGGAAACATTCATACACACTCATTCACACTTAAACACTATGGCCAATTTAGATTATTCAAATTATAAAATCAAATTATAGGTGTATACTGCATGTCTTTGGACTGTGGGGGAAAGCAGTGCATCTGGAGGAAACCCATGCGAATTTTACTCGAACCAGCAACCTTGCTGTGAGGCGAATGTGCTAAGTGTTAGCCAGTGTGTTGTTGTTGTTGATTTTATGTGTTAATTTTATTATGGTTATTTGAGTTTTATTTGGGTCAGTTGCGCCCAAAAATGAACATTTCCTCACACTCAAGTGGTTATTAACTTTCATAAATATTGGTTCTCAATTCATTTCAGTTTAAGTATATTTAATGCCTTTCACAATAATTATTGTTTCAAAGCAGCTTTATAAAAGGTGCACATTATTGCATCAGAATCATACTTCTTTCGTCTGTTTTACACAAATTAAGCTTTAATTATTAATTATTTTAATTATTATATATATTTTTACAGTGTATTTTAAAAAATGTCGGCTTCTCTAATGTGAAGTAGACGCTGACAACAGGGAGTGCAGATCTAAACGCAGGGTTTATTGAATGGAATCGTCAAGCAAGCAACAGTCAACACAGGAGCAAACAGATGTATATGGGCAATCCAGAGTCATGGTCTATAAACAGGCAGATGGTCAGTACAGGCAGAGAGCAGGCAACATAAACAAACAAAACAAAGCAAGGTTCAAAAACACGGAGAGTTTCAACAAGACTCAGCAACAATGTGTGTGTTTGTGCTGTTTTTATAGTCCATGTAATCAGTCTATGACAATCCTCCGGCTGTGTGTATGCAATCAGTCATGATCAGGAACCGGTTGTGTGTGTGTGTGATGCATGACTGGATATTTTAGTCCATAAATTGCGAATTTGTAGTCTGTTAGCGATCTGCAATTATATTTTAATATTTTAAATATTTTTTAATATTATTTTTTGTTGTTGCTATTCATTTGCTTTTTTTGTGCTGATTTTCTATTGTCTGACAAAATCAAAAACCTATGGTGGCTGAGAAAGTTTAACACGCTGGAATTTAAGAAAACACATGCAATTATAAAAAATACCAGCAAATTAAGAAAAGATCTTTATTCGTTTGACAGCACATGTGCTGCAAATCCTCACAATGCATACACATTAAAAAACGCGCTGCATTTGTCACACAATGCAAACAAATTAATAAAATGTTCTGCATTTATTAACAACACAAACAATTTACGAAAACAAGCTGCATTTTCTTACAGCTCAGTGAAGTTGTAGGTGATCTTCAAAAGGTGAGTTTTGTGTTTGTTTATTTAAACATCCTGATTGCTTTGTCTTTTGTATTTTATTAGCCCAAATAACCTAAATAGCCGGTTCTGTCACGTTTTAGGGTCCTCTTGAAACTTTTCTGTTGTGTTCCAAAGTATTTAAAAGTGTTGTGATTAAACGCAGCACGTTTTCCGTTTTCGTAAATTGTTTGGGTTGTGAGAAAATGCAGCATGTTTTATTCATTTGTTTACGTCGTGTGAAAATGCAGCGCGTTTTTTAATAATGTGTTGTGTTGTGAGGATTTTCACAATGTGTGCTGTCAAGCGGATGAAGATCTTTTCTTAATTTGCTGGCTCTCTCGGCCACCGTAGAAACCAGTCTAACTTCATTAATCATTAAGTGAACTGGGGAAATAGCAGAACAAACAAAATCAATGACCTTTTGCTTTATCTCAAATAGGCAGAAATCATTGGATCAAACTTACAAGTAAACAATTTTATTTTATTACTGTTGGTTTGTAATAAACTGATCTTGTAGATAACACGGGGAAATATTACCACAACTTTAGGTGGACCAACTTTCAATTTTTGTTCTGTTTTGGGATGTAGGTTATAATCAATTTCTGGAGCTTGCAACCAGGACTAGTATACTGTGTGTAAACATTCACATAAATTTGATATATATATATATATATATATATATATATATTTATGATGCTTCATCTGTGTCTTTTTCCAGCCTGCGGTCATCTTGTAAATGTCATTTTCCCTGTCTTTTTTATTTATTAAGTTGTATTATTTATTTATATTTCTTGTCAAACAAGAGTGACATTGGATGTGAGTGGCCTTGACTGCTGCACCCTTCATATAAAAGATAGAACATCAAGATATAAATACACTGACTTGATATCCTTCATCGTCAGCCCCATATAATCACTCACGGTGTGTTTCTTCCCAGCACGTCCATTTCATACTCAACAGCAGACAATCAGAGCACTGATTGCAGACTTGTCTTAGTCTATTTACAAGTGCTGTGAGTGGTTGGCGAAGCATTGGACGTCCTTGTTGTCGTCGATAATGTCTGGAATTGGAAAAACATAATATGCCCTAAGCCTTTAGGATTTGTGCTTATCTCCTGTTGTCAGACACTGGAATGGTCTTTGTGTTGAATTGGTCTCTCTCTCTCTCACTCTAACCTTGCCATCAGACAAATTCGGATAAACAAAGTGTGATAGCATCACTTATTACCTCTAATGCTGTGGTATTGCTGCACATTGAAATCCTGAAATTCACTTTAAGTTCAACTGTGCTGCTCAAAGTCCATTATTTAGCTTGATGTACTTTAATCCAAAACTGTGGTTAAATGTAATACAGACTGGAGGGAAATCGCTGAACCAGACTGCCCTTGTGAAAAAGAAGTACAAGTCATGCCTTTAAAAAATAGTACTTATTGCAGAAACACTACTTTAATAGATGTGTTGTGTGAATAGAAGTGTGTAAGGAATGCTTTGTTTTTTACTTTGATATGTTAATTAACTCATTTATGAATTCCATTTCAAGGCAAATAGGACTGAAGTACATATTACATTTTAGATTCAGCATCAAATTAACTGTATAAAAGCATGGTAAATGTAAGTAAAGTGGCAAAAATGGTTGAAATAATGTTCTATGTTTCTTGTGTGTCTTTTGTAAGTGATAAATATAGTATGATAGCCATATTTTTGCTCAGAAAAAAAAATAGGATGCAACATTAAAGATTTAGTTGTTTTTGAATGAAACCCGTACCAGCTATCCCTATATTTAAAAATATTTTAAAGACTGTCAATTTAAAACATGTTTTAACAATTTATTATGGTTTATCAGTGGTGTAAAGTAACTAATTACAAACACTCAAATTACTGTAATTAATTAGTTTTTCTCAGAAATTGTAATTAACTAAGTAGTTTTAAAAATGTCTACTTTTACTTTCCCTTGAGTAAATTTTAGTGCTGTATCAGTACTTTTATTCCACTACTTGCCTTCAACCTGCAGTCACTATTATTTCCAGCCTATCGGGATAAGAAAAATCAGTCCTGCGAGTCCAATCAAATCGCACATAGAAAGTAAATTGCATCATATTGAACTACCTTAAGACATGCAGCAAACTGTTTGGAAGCATTAAAGTGTCCAAGAAGATACTTTACACCAGGGGTGTCCAAACTCGGTCCTGGAGGGCCAATGTCCTGCAGAGTTTAGCTCCAGAAGCTTTGTAGAATACCTACTAAAAGCTTGATTAGTTGGTTTCGGTTTGTCTAATTGTGGATGGAGCTAAAATCTGCAGGACACCGGCCCTCCAGGATTGAGTTTGTGCATCCCTGCTTTACATGCAATGACCCTGAGACTGTTTAGATTGCATGTCACTGGTGAGAAGATGGCAGATGTTTAATGTATGATGAATGAAATGGCCTTAAACAATAACTAAATGCACTACAGAATGTTAGTAATACACACACATGCACAATTTATATGTAAACGCATCAACCTTTCCCAGCGTAATACTCACTATTCACTACTCTTGAGTACTCTTAAAAGGGCTACTTTTAACTCATGCTTTGAGTAATATTTACAACAGATACTTTTACTATACTTGCACTGCATTTTTGGGTAAGTAATGATACTTTTACTTAAGTATGATTTTTCAGTACTCTTTCCACCACTGTGGTTTATACTATTTTTGTGTTGTGACATGTATTTTTTGCAACTTTGTCCTAAACTGCCTGTCTTGACCAGGACTCCCTGGTAGAAGAGATATTGTATCTCAATGGGACATTACTGATAAAATATTTAAATCAAGTAAAATAAGTTAAATCAAATTGAGGGAAATGCATTGCGTAACTTCATTTTTATTGATAACATGCAAAACATATAACCATAACATATATAATTTTATTACAGCTTCATTGAATGTACAGTACAAATAGACATCACTTTTTTGGAAGGACACTATACACTTATGCAGGTAGTTCATTATTTTTATATATAATGTCAGTAACGTGCCAGCATATTTAAATTATTTAAATATAATATTAAATCGAATTATTTAATATAACGTCATATATTTTAGTGTAAACAATATGTAGCTTTTCCCAGTACTGGATTGCAGCTGGAAGGGCATCCGCTGTGTAAAACATATGCTGGATTTTGAAGTTGGCAGTTCATTCCGCTGTGGCGACCCCTGATGAATGAAGGGACTAAGCTGAAGGAAAATGAATGAATGAATGAATGAATGAATGAATGAATGAATGAATATGTATCTTTTTTCCTTTACACTTTTAATAAAGTAGCAAAATCATTTAATTTGACAGTCTTAAGTGCACTTTGTTACACTGTACTTATTTTATTTCATTATTATTTAAATGTAGTACAAAATAAGTATCTAAATAAGCAAACATAACATTTTTAGGTAAATAAATGCCAATAATAACTTCTTAAGTTTTGAAGTACACTACACATTCAAACACACACATATTTTTTTTTATCATGTGCTCTGTTTGAATAACCTATAAGCTCTCTTGACCTTTGTTTCAACTTTGCTATGTTTGAGTAATTATAATGGATAGATTACTGTCCTGATGGAACGCTCTTTCTCTTAATCACATATAAGAATATTAAAATGATGAGAAAGTACAACTGAAAATATTAGAGAATTAATTTATACTTAAGGTGGTTGGCCAAAACTGATAATAATATACTGACAGTAATATACTGTATGAGTGCAAATTAATCTCATAAATGATTTGTAAAAAACAAAGACATTAGCATTATGTTTATGTTAAATGAATCCGTTTAAGGCAACTTTACCGGCAAAATTCCTTTATAAAGATGAACATATTAACGACGATGATGCTATTTGTAGTCATGGAAACTTCACATAATAGCTCGACGTCTCTCTCTCTCTCAGTTGGGTCGGTGAGCCTCTCCATCCTCTCCTAAAGCCCTTTACTTTGCGCATGTACAGCCAAACAGAACATTTCACCGACTCCAAGATGGCGTTAACACCACTGGCTTGCGTTCTGCTTCTCCTTTCCATGCAATGTGAGTACACATCGGCACACTTTTTACACTTTCTTTGTGGAAACAGCAAAAGTGACATAAATAGTGGTGAATTATTTAGCGAAGTTCTCGAAACGTGTTTCTGTTTCACCGAAGTGATGTCTCTTTAAGGCAACTAAACTATTGAGCTAACCCGTTAGCTCTTTTAGATGAGGTGTTAGATGTGGTTGATGGATCCAAACTGAGGTAAAAGTAACATTTTCGGGTGTTTGTGCCGTTTCTCGCGACACGCGGTTGAGGTTTTGAGTTTCTCTCGCAGGAATGTTTCTCATCGCGGGCTGGAGACTCGCATCCCGCTCCGTGTGTTTGTCCAACTAACCGTAAATTCATCCATACGGCTCAGTTACTCGTCTGTTCTACAGGTTATGTAGGTTGTTTACGGGGAATTGTAATATAGCTGGCCTTTATAATCGAGTAAACTTGTATAACAGCTGTTTTTGAGCGGTTTTAGTGAGCTAGGTCACTAGACTCGGTTCTTTGTTAACGCTTTAAAAGTTTTTTTCCCCCTCAAAATGAGATAAACAAATGAAAACGGAGTGATTTGTGTTGATGTTGATGCCGTTGTATTTTTCAAATCGCTGGTGTTTTTGTAAATGTTGTCTGTTTTGTATTGTTGAAAAGTGTCTGAGTGGAAGCGGGACTTGTTTATTGTGAGATAACGGTTTTCTGCCTGAAGTGTTCACGAGAGGATCAGGCAGTGCGCGACTCGCAGCATTAGCACGAGCTTTGATATCAGCATTTTGCCGCCTTCAGTATTCACAATAGAGTTTTTTTTTGGCTCAACGAAGTAATTAAAAAGATGGAATATTTGTGTCCTGGATCGTTTGAACAGTCGGTTGTAATTTAATAAAGGAAAGGTTTCAGTCTAGACCGATAGCTTAATTAAATTCAGTAAGAAGATGAAGTTTCTTTTCTTGCTGTGGACAGAAAGCATTCAGTGGCTTTATTGTTGTAGTTTATTTATGGCGACAGTTTGAAGTCATTTAAAAGAGTAACCAATTCTTTAAATTATTAAACATATCATATACTTTTTATTTTCTATTTATGTAGGTGAATAGCTTTTGTCTGCTCTTTTAAATGCTAACTGTAGTTGTAGTTGGGAGTCATGTAGGCTTTTGTAGAAATTGGCCGTCTCCTGTGATTATTATTAAACATATAAACTTTTTATTTTCTATTTATGTTGGTGAATAGCTTTTATCTGCTATAAAAAGTTCTGTAAATGTTAACTGTAGTTGTAGTTGGGAGTCACGTAGGCTCTTATAGAAATTGGCCATCTCCTGTGATTATTCAACTGTGCTGATTGGCTTAATTACAGGCTAAAACACTAAATACTGCTTGGAAATCTGTGTTGTCTCCTGCGCTAAGATGTGCCATGTCTGTCTTTTCTATTAACACGACTTTTGACCTCTTGCTAATTAAGATTTAAAGATTAAAAGAAAGAAAAGGAAAACATGTGTTTTACTGTTATGTTCAATGCTCTATGTGCTAAAAATAATTTATGTTGCATATATTTTATTATAGCTATGGAAAATGTCTTTAATTAAAAACACTTCAAAATTCTCAGTTTCTTTAGATTTACAGTTTTGTGTTTGTGTAAAACTTAGTCTCTAAAAAAATATATAGATCTCTATTTTAACATGTAACAGAACATGTAAAATGACTAAAAAGTATTTAGTCAACATTTATTAATGACTAAAAAATGTGGAGCTGAAAAGCTATTATCATGTGTGTTCAAATTAAAATGAACTTATAACTTTTAATAACTTAAACATTTTATTAAAAAAGACAGAGCAAGAAAAAAATAAATTTTGTTATTATTATTATTATTATTATTATTATTATTATTATTATTATATTATTATTATATCAAACCTTTATAGAATTAAAATAATAATAACACTTTTTTAATTCAACCTCATATGTAAAACATCCAGTAAATCCAGATAAACTTTGAATTTTCATGTATCTCTTCATGTATCTCATTTTCCTAGCTGTATACATTTTATTTTTATAAATGTTAAAACTTTTAGAAAATAAATTAAATATATATTTATTATTTACTTATGTAAATAGCATGTTGCAGTACAATCACTAATGTCTTTTAAAGCAATTGAAATGATATTCACGTTTAATATTAGTCTGATTTAAAGCCACTTCATACAATAATTGACCTGGAATTTTTTAATCAGTTTTCGTTGCAGTTTTTATTTTAATGCAGTTTTGATTAAAAGTTAAGTAAAAATGTTATTCACATGTTCAAAAGCAGTCGAAAGTGTATGCCAAATACAATTTCTTCATGGTTTGTTATACCATATGTTTAAAAGCCTGTGTTTAGTCTCTGGAGTGCTTTTGTACAGTGGAAACTCTCTGGTGTCTTTTGCCAGCACTTTTGGTGCCAAGTTATGCTTTACTGGATGGGATAAAATAGATTCAGGAATAGTAAAGGTTGAGATCACGCCCCATATTTTAGGGAGAGTTACTTGGAAGAGTGGTAGCCTTCCGTTTTAGTCCACACCAGATGAAAGGAGAGGTTGTGGAACAACACTGTGAGATAATGTTCACCACTGTGTCGCCTAGGAAAATGCTGATAATTGTCTGTTGATGAGATTAATAAATCAGATGTGATTAATTAGTGAAAAATAGTGAAAGTGATAGCTTGTCCCTTGAAGGCTGAGAGTGCTTTCTTTTCCACCCGCTGCTTCCCAGCAAATGGCTTTCTGGGGGTTCATGAAAAGCATGCTGGACCTTCTGGGCATGTCCATCAGTTGCAGTCTGACATTTTTGATGTGTTCAGTAAGCGACAGAGAGAAATATGCATGGAAAGATAGCCGTTCTCTGTGGCTGTTGCAGACAAAGACACATCGCCCTTCCGCACGTGTTTAGGCTCATTTTAGCTGGAAGCTGCCGCATGAGGAAAGTATGCTGTAATTGTAAACACTGTCTTGTATTCCTAAAGGCAGTTTAGTGTCAGCAGTATAGTGATGGGAAAAATTCCAGACAGGGGGTCCCAGCGTAATCCGCATGGGTACCACCACAGTGATGAAACATGCTGAGTCTTTGAGCAACAGGAGAGCGGCACATGTCCGGTGGGCCAGCCAGAGTAACGCAGAGTAACATGCAGAAACAGCTGATCAGCTGTGGGTGTGAGTGAATGGAAGACCCCCCCAGACATGGAGCTAAAATATGTCCCACTCAGCCCAACACAGATACTCAGCATTGAGAACAAATGTGGAATGAACACCCACAGAAGCTTAGAGAATTCATTCCCTTCGTGTGAAGGAGTGTTAGTGAAGATTTTGCGTTGTTGGTATTTAAGAGAACTGCTAAATTAAAATTACAATCCCTAAAATCAATCTACAGGCATTCATTAGTCTGGGTTTCATGATTTGCACACAACTTTAGCTGATACTGCATCTTCTAAATCAGGGGTGCCCAAACTTTTTTTCGTATGAAGCGCCAAAAACCAGATATCATTGAGAGACGTGGGTTGTAGACAAATATACCAAACTATTTTACATTAAAGTTGCCATGGGTAAGTTCCTAATTAGTTTTTATAATAGTGATAAATAGAAAACATTACTTTAAATCAGATTACCTAATGCAGTGTAACTTTTTTTATTATAACTTATTGCAATACAAACCATCACATTTATAACAGTCTGCCTTTGCCTTGATTTGCTCACCAAAGACTCTGCATTGTCTTCTATCCATCTGATATACTAATCTGATTAATTTATACCATTTAAACTGAATTATTTAATTTCAGTTAGCTTTTTTTGTAGCTGAATAATAAAACAAATAAATAAAAGGTTACATACAATCTCTAAGCCATCCCCATAAGTCACCCTCTTCTCAGATGGCATGGTGGGCCAAATCAAAGGTGACCATGGGCCAACTTTGACCTGCAGGCCCTAGTTTGACAACCTTTGTTCTAAATTTTGATATAAACTGATGAATGATAGTTGGTTTATGTATCTCAACTTTTTATTTTATTAAAGTTGACAGGTGTTTTATCCAAGCATTAATAATAAGGAAAATCCCTTATACTTCCGAGCAGCCATGTGGGAGTTTTTTTACAGAGTAACTGTGGATTCAGTATTTCATATAAACAGATCAACCTTTTTTGGGTTGTACAATGCATCTCCTGCTGCACAGTGTTAATTTTGTTAATTTTTATGATGAATAAGTTTCTACCAACGAAAACTAGATGAAAACTAAACAAACATTAAGTCATGATGACGACAACTATAATAGAAAATATACCGACATGTTTGTTGACTGATAAAAACGAGACGAGAATGTGATTGAGGGACTTTTGGTAAATATTCAATCAAAATCAATCTTGGTGTGTGATGCATGATGCATGGAATCATCATGAAATTCACGCAAAGCTAAACCCAGATCTTTTTTATTTACCCATGTGTGCTTTTGCTGAACTGAAACGGTATAGTTTCTCGCTGACCTTTACTCAGTTAGATTGTACATTAAAAGTTATTAAATCGGTCAGTATAAATTCAAATGATTATGGCGTTAATTTTCGTGGGGAGTTTCTTTGCGTGTTTCGTTTTAGCTGCATCTAAACTTTATCTAACCTGCTAACTCACGCTAGGTTCATGTTTTGTCTGCGTCTGTCGTGATCGTCATGATAACAGCCATTTACAGTGTACCTGTAAGTTACCAGTAGATTTAGTCGACTAAAACTAGACTAAAATTAAAACGATTCAAAAGACTAAAATATGACTAAAACAAAAATATTATTTTAGTCAAGTGACTAGGACTCAGAATAAATTAAAATTTGATGTCAAAATTAACACTGCTGCTGCACCATGACCAAGAGAGACAGTTTACCTAAATATATAATCAAAGAATGATAATATGGCTTTTATGTATGCCAAGTGACCTATAAATTGCCTGAAAAATCAACTCGTGTAAGCACAAAATCCTTTTTTTGGAAGTTTTGGAGGTTTCTGGAAGTTTTTGTAAAGTTTTCATGTTTTCATTTAGTCGTATATTTTCAAATCCTAATTTAGTTTGTGTAACTGGAAGGGAGATTGAAATGGAGAGTCTCTTTTTGAGGTCACGCTGTTCACACATTTCCAGATAATTAATGTAATTAATGCATTTAAAAAAAACGTATATGCAGTGGAGCTCTATAGTAAAAGCTGAGAGGTTCTTGTGAACTGAAAATCCTCCTAAAGTCTTAAGAATGATTGAAAGATAGATGAAAGGTGTTATTTTTTGTCCTCTGCTTATCCTGCTTTTATTAATTTGTATCTTTTGGTAAGCAGTGACAGATGGGGAAGAGAAAGCCTAGATCTAACAGATTCACAGCTCAGGAATGGTAAGCATGCGCATTCCCTGAATGTCAATACTTCCATGTTTAAGATGGGTATTGATCAAAATAGTTCCTGACTGCTGTGCTGGATATACTGGAGCCTGTGGAAAGGAGCAGGATTAGGACAGACCCCAATTTTATTTTTATTTCATGTTGTTGCAGACCTGTGTGACTTTCTGTTGACATTAATTCAAAGAATGTTTCTTTGGCGTCTAAAGCATTGGATGCAGTTTTGGCATAGATTTTTTTTTCCTTTTTAAAAGAAGCATATTATCCAATTCAATCTACCTGCAGTTATAATATGAAATTATTGGTTTGTACTAACATACTAACTCAAATAGTTCTTAGTAGTTTACTTCAAGATTAGCTGATAATCTTTAAATGCCGAGGACTGTTTTCTATGATTTCCCGTCTCTGATCTTTATCATATCACATGCTTGCTTCCAAAGGAGAAGACCTGTGCGTGTGCAGTTTTTTTCCCCTCAGCTTTGTCTTGGCCAGCTGCTTGTTAAAATTGAGCTGCTCCAGAATGAATCAGTTGAATACTGTCTGCTTCATGTAATAATTACTTATTAGCCGATTTCAGAGACTGAGATAATGAGCATCTCTTTCCCCTTCAGTTTTCATTTTCAAATGAACTTGTTTCCTGAATTTCAAATTGAACCTTGATTTATAAAGTAATCACAAAGGTAATTATTACTGCTAAAAATAGAAATATGCAACAGATCATCTGACACCCGCTGGAATCAAATGTGCCCTTGCTATGGAAACAGGCCATGCCAATGTGCCTTGTTTATGAGCTCAGAAATACATACAACATTAATAGTTTGAAGAGAACTGGCATGCTATTTAATTGAAATTCAAATTGTGACATTTTCTGTTGGTTTTACACATTAGTCATACAGGATGCACAATCCAATGAGCTCCTTTTCCAGCGTTTTTCTGTGTAAATGTGCTAAATTTCTTTGACATCTCACACCTTTTGCAACGTCAGATATAATACAGTATTGCAAAAAATATTTTCAAAAACATTTGAAAATGCAGCCAAAATGCATGCCATCAAACATTCAACCTTATTTTCCCCACCACCCTGCATTTTTATTTATTTAAAGACAAAATAAATTCTGTTATTGCCAAAAGTATATATGTACAACATCACTGGTGAAGAGAAATATCAGCGACATCTTCATTGAGCCCCTTCCAACTGAAACCTAATGTTTAAAGTTTCCTATCGCAAGTACAAATGATGACAGATAGGACTCCCATGATTCACCTTGGTGATGATGATTTGAATCCCGCACAGCAGATATCATATTCTACAGCGACTGCTATGAGGAGCAGATGACTCTGACATGGTGATAAAAAAAGACCCACAAATGTGTTTCTTGACGGTTCCAGCAGAGGTTTTGAGGGAATGGGATGACGAGCGTGACAGATTTCCAAATACTGAGAAGTTTTTCACACAAGCAGAAGCTCATTTTTTTGAGGTTAGGGTTGGGACTGTGGGAGATGATACAAAGAGAAGTCAGGATATGAAGCTCCATCAACAAACAGCTCGTCCGCTTGGATTTATTATCCTTCCATCGAATTACGCTTTGTCATTTTTACGACCTCAGACTTGCAAACGGTCAATCATATATAAGAACGATTTATCACCTGAACGACAGCACACTTTTTCGTTGGGTTCTCGTGGCTGTTCGGCAGAAAGGAGAAAATGTATTACTCTATATCAATTTTTAACGATTTTCATTTGTAGCACCTTTGTGCCTATATATTCCTATAAAGAGCAAAATGCCTTGCTTAAAATAGTCCCTCTTCCACCACCTCAGAGGTTTATCGTATATGCCAGTGGTTCCCAAAGTCAGGGGTCGGGGGACAATGAGGGGGAGATTTTTTTCCAAAAATGTAATTCATTTTATTAAACTATTAGAATTACCATATTTTATCCATAACCTGCTGAAGAACAAAATAGTACTTAATAGTAACATTGTTAAAATTGATAACGATTTTTTTTTTCTGAGCACTGGGATGATTACGCTATATTAAAGACACAGCAATAGTATCAGATGCAGCACATTGATTTTATGGCACCAGGTTAAACTCTCTGATACCTTTACTGCACTCGTGTACATTAAAAATAAATACAGGCTGAACATAAGGGATGGTCTTTGAGTGGCGTTCTCCAAAATTAAACAATAAATATACTTGGGCCTATTGGTATGTGTGTGCAGTTGTGTGCAAGGTTTATATATTTATAACAACCTTAGAGAATATTGGGGGTCATGAGTCACTGCATTGTTATTTTTTGGGGGTTGCGGGCTGAAAAGTTTGGGAACCCCATGGTTAGGCCCAGACAGAATCTGTGAACATTTTTTGCTAATTTTGAGCAGAATTTAGTAAAAAATGTGCAGATTTATGCAGAATGATTTTGGGAGTGTTCCTAACTAAACATTTTATATATGAAATAATACATTAATAAATAATATAATACATTTTTAACTTTTATTTAATGTTTACAATGCAAATCCAACTAGATCTACTTATTACTTATTACAAAGCAAGTCTTAAATAATAGATCTACTAAAAGAAAATATTACTTTACAATCTCGCCACCAAACTCCTCACTTGTGTCGGCCAGCCTGTTCATTTGTGTTCGTATTATTTTTGTTGCTGTTTAGTTTGTCTCTTCTTTAAGTGCTTTATTTATTAGTTTGTGCAGCTCAATTTATTATTATTGGGAAGTCAAACGTTATTCTTTATAAGAATTGGATTATCAGATAAACTCTTGTTTTGTTAATGGCTAACAGTGTGTACTGTACGAGAACTCTAGTAATTTTGAGCAGCATAGTTTTTTATGTTAGTTAGTTTATGGAGAAGTTGCCACATTTGTAATTATGTTTTGCGATAATTAAGGAGTTTAGTTAAGCCTCGCATAGGCTGAAGGTTACGGTTTTGTTTCTGCATTTTTCTTTGGTTAGTTAGTTTAGTGGGTTGGCGTTTAGTTAGATCGTTTTGCTATATTTATTTCTTTGTTTTGGCAACACTCCTGCTTTTCATTTAATTCGGTTATTTAAAATTACATTCTAAATTTCTATATTCATTGTTTGATATTCTCTGCTTAATACATTGTTATTTTTGTTTCACTTATCCATCTGCTGTGTTTTCTCATTTTCACCCAGCACCATTAGAGACTCGCTTAATGTTACGTCTCATCTGACATAACAACTTAAACACGTAACAATTGTAAATAAATCGTATGAACATTTTCATTTTAGTCAGTAATATTACTGAAATTAATTAAAAAACTGAATAAATATAAATGTACACACATTTACACAAGTAAATAAATAGACTCAATGATGGGCTAAAAATCAGCGGAAATCTGCAGATTTGTGCGCACGGAGATTCTGGGAATCTACTACCCATGGAATATGCTGTTCCCTATCAAAGAATAATTAGCGGTTGATAAGTGAAGGCAACAGAAATGGAGCAACCTTAATTAGAATCTTATTTGCAGTTTAACTCCTCTCTGGGTTAAAAATCCACTATTAGCACCAGATTTGTTGTGTGCGTTCAGCCGACTGGTCAGATTGCAATGACAGATTGTGTCCAGACCATCTGGCAGGCCGGCGTTAAGGCCACCTCATAACGCTTCTCACACCTACTTGCTAAGTTAACTTAACAGGGAAGAGTTTGAAAACAAAACCAGACTACTCTCAAAGCAGAGCTTGACCCTCTTTAGACATAGATCTATTTCAAAATTCCATCTGATTCAAATAAAAACTATTGCATTGGAGCATCTGTATTTTTAGATTAAAATAGAATTGAAAAGTTTCATTCAAGTCAGATTATCATCGTTGTTGATCTTGCATAGAGCGATTGAGTAAAATCAGAGAGAGAAGAAAAATGGTTTAATGATATTTATGAAAGGGATGTTTGATTCCTCTGGTGGCCTCAAAACTTAAGTGAACTTTGTAATAGTATGCGCTGTGTACAGCTGGTGTTGGTTTGAGAGCGTGTCCTGAACAAGTAAGTGCTTGGGATATTTGTCCTTATGCCAGACATTGGTCAAGATCTTGCTACCCGGTGGCCCTGAGGTTAGATATAAGCCCGTATGTATGTACAGTATATTTAACAGGCAAAGGATGTTTGTTTTGTTTAATAGATAAAGCAGTGGAGTGGAACTTTTCGATAACAGTAAAGTAAAGAATTGTTGATTTATTTAATTTGATAGGTAAAAGCTCTATATTGTCTTATTATATTAACTGAAATTATTAATAAAATGTAATAATTTGGTATGAAAGATGGCACCTATGTGATAAAGTTTAGAAATATTACACCTTTATACAGTATGTGCAAGTTAGTGGCTATTTTTATTTTTATTTTTATTTATTTAATTTTGGTCAAGTAATTTTAGTTTGGAGTAAAAAAAATCTGCCACAATTTTTTTTAAATCTGGCTGCTTGACATCCATAACATGGGGGAAAAGACACAATAACACTTGAATTGAGCTTCTTTTAAACTTAACCACCTTTTTAAGGGGTTGTTTCATTCCCACTGCATTATACAAAATATGAATACAATGGTCAAACATCTATAAAGCATAAATTTATAGTGAAAACCTTTCAAAAACCTGTAAGGAATTACTACTGTGTGTTTGATATTTTATTCATGCATTATGATGACAGGCTGAAAGTTGCTATATTCTTTTTTTTTTTAAACAAAACATATAATGTTCATAATAGCCTGCTAGTTTTTAATTTGATTTATTTATTTTTGTACAGAAATATCATACATAAAAATTCTTTAACAAAAAATACATTTCAACATGGTCGTAAATGGAGCGGGATGAAGCACAAGCTCGTTATTTTCCATTACCACACACATCATTCGTCTATTACTTCAACTTATTTTTTCTTTAACTTATCTCTTCTTTTTTTCATGAGACATATGAGCTTTGCACGAAACTTATTTTACCCTTTTGGCATCTTTGACATGTTATATGTTTGATTCTATTTGTACATTTACATTTTGTAACTTTAGACCCCCAAAAAAACAGCCATTAATTAAAATTTCATCATACCTTTCTCTTTTTACCCTTTTTCAACCACGTCTATTCATCATTATATTCCTTTAATAATATATATTTATACAACTTTTTCAATTGATTAATATCCTGACATTGTTTGAGAATCTGTTCTAGACTGTTCCATAATTTCACACCACATACAGACATACACAAACTTTTAAAGTTGTCCTTGTTTTCAACCTTCTAAAATTTAGTTCTTCTCTTATATCCTCCTTGTCTTTCTTCAAAAATCTTTTGTATGCATTTTGAAAGTAATTTATTCTTAGCTATAACCATAAATTGTGCTGTTTTGAATGTAATCAAATCATTGAACTTAAGTACACTGAAAAAAATGATTCAAAGATGATTCCTTGGATTTACAAAAAAATTTTAAGTTAAGGGGTTGTAAATAATTTATTTGGGCTGAATTTAAACAAACAAATTAAGTTAAACATTACTCAATTAAATTTGTTTGTTTAAATTCAACCCAATTAAATTGTTTGCAACAGTTTTGCAGACATCATTTTTATTTATTTTTTTCAGATTTGTATGCTCCAAATACCCCACATTTTCTATCAGTCTAATAACTTTTTTCAGCATTGTACATAAGGATCGTAAGTTAAATTTATACATATTCCCCAAATTTCAACACAATAACTCATATATGGCAACATAAGTGTGTTATATTGATTTATTGTCCAGGATAAATTTTGCTTTATATACTATTGCTACAGTTTTTACCAATTTTGATATCACATTATTTATTTGTGGGTTCCAACAAATTTTTTAGTCTGGTGTTATATTGTATATTAAGTGATTTTGCATTGAACACTGAAACAGAATGTCTGCATTTTGATTTAAAATCTAGATTTAGTCAACTGTTCTTGAAAAAAAAAAAATATTTTTTTTTGCCACATCCCCTGAATCCAGGGAATCAAAAATGCAATTTTGAGTAACATTAAATGAAAAACTATTTTGCATTTCATTTTTTGTCTGGTTCTATAACCAAACTCTTATAAAAAATGTGAATACTTCTCTTCTGAGATGTGATTTTTGTAGGGATGTCCCAAGGCGAACACGTTATCTCAGAGATTTGCCTCATAGCAGACAATACAGGCTACGTGTTTACATCACGACTGCATATCAGTGTATACCAAGATGACCTTAAAAGGAGTCGTTAAGATAGGGCGCATGAGACGCTTCCTGCAGGAAACTAATCAGTCAGTAGCCTTTAAGAAGATTTGCTGAGACTTTAGACGTCCTAATAACGTGCAGAGATACGGAAACAATGCCAAAATGCTGGATGTAATTAAAAGATCTTACTGTAACTAACTGAAGTGGAAAAGATGCTGCTGTTGTTGTTGTTGATGTTTTATGAAACATCAGAGCAGATCAGAGCGCATAGAGAAATACAGAGGAAATGGAAAGATTACAGATTGCTGTGCTTCCATGTCTTATCTATAGAGGCTATCAAAATATTTAATATTTCATGAATGTTCTGATACATGCAGTTGAAGTCAGAATTATTAGCCCCCCTTTCAATTTTTTTTTCTTTTTTTAATATTTCCCAAATTATGTTTTATCAGAGCAAGGAAATTTTCACAGCATGTCTGATAATATTTTTTCTTCTGCAAAAAGTCTTATTTGTTTTATTTTGGCTAGAATAAAAGCAGTACTTAATTTAAAAAAAATGTAGGTCAAAATTATTAGCCCCTTTAAGCAATTTTTTCTATATTCTACAAAACAAACCATCATTATACAATAACTTGCCTAATTACCCTATCCTGCCTAGTTAACCTCATAAACCTAGTCAAGCCTTTAAATGTCACTTTTAAGCTGTATAGAAGTGAAAAATATCTAGTCAAATATTATTTACTGGCATCATGGCAAAGATAAAAGAAATCAGTTATTAGAAATGAGTTATTAAAACTATTGTGTTTAGAAATGTGAAAAAAATAAACAGGGGGGCTAATAATTTTGACTTCAACTGTTTATCAGATAAATAGGGTTCTGTTGAATCTCTGGATTGTACTTCTGCTCGTGCATCAGTTTAATATTAGAAAATGTTCTGGGCATGTAGCTTTATTACACTAACTGTTACACTTGCCTGCTTCATTGTTAAAGCTCTAAGAGATTTCCTGGCCTGGCTATGTGCTCATAAATAATAAAATGATTGGCTTATTTTTTCTTAATGTCCTATGATCATTTCAGTCTCCTGAAAGCATTGAATTCCATTGACATTTGCATAAATTGCCTCTTTAGAGGACAGAGTATTTCTAATGCATAATTATGCAGATGCTTCAAATGAATTTGTTTATTTTTTATGAAGGTTATTTTCCGTCAACTCAAGGGATATATGACTTTCTTTTGTAATGATTGTATGTACATTTTTAAATAATAGAGTTAAACATTTAAAGATGCAGTATAATATTTTTATTTATTTATCATTCTACGTAATTGATTAGTAATGCAAGTTTAAAAGCCAGCATTGTCTGAGGACGTGATGTGTGGTGCTTTAAAATTACAGCTTCCCTTTGTTGATCTGCGGATTGGAGAACAAAGGGAACGCTGATGTGTTGGTTCTTGAAATATTAAAAACATAAAACAGTAGAGAAAGAATAGAGACAACAAATAATTTATGGGCAAAATAAGGCCCTGGAAGACACACAAATAATGCCTTTTAACCCAGTCCCTTGAAAGTACAGTCCATATATCCACTGCACTCCTCAGACGTAAAAGTTTTCCCCAAAGTTGAGGAAAGAGTATTTAATTCCCCCCACGTCTTGACTGCGTAAGCACAGTGATCTTATGCTTCTCTGCACATTCAAGGAATTTCCTCAATTCTGAGCGGATGAAACCACCACAGACATAAAGTGAAAGAAATTCTCTGCTACAGAGTCATTCATGCAGAAACGGGCAACCATGCAGCTTTATTTATTATCAGCACCACTCAAGATCACTCCTCATATGTCTGTGGGCAACGTCCTATGTTTGAGGGAGAATATTTGCACTAGTCGAAGACCATCAGTGTGATGGAAGCGGCAAATCCGCGGGAGAAAAAGCAGGATAAAGCACTTCTCCTCATATCAGTTTCCTCTGCTGAATCCTGAGCTGGCCACGTTTCATGAAAATGCAGCACAGTTGTCTATCAGAAGGAGACATCACATATGTTACACTTATCATGGGTGGGGTAAATTGCATCTACTGCCATCCAAATGAGCGATTCAGGAATGACGGCAATAGAGCTGAGCGAGTGAGAGATATTTTCAGCAGTTGAGGAAATACTATTCCTCTCTTAAAACTACCCTCATTAGTGAGTTTACATTGTATTCTCTCTGGGCTGCAAAGGCTTAAAGCAGATAAGCATCACGCAGTCGGGTCAGGGACATTAAGAATTGGCATGCATGAACATCTGGATCAGCCCGTGCAAAATGTATGCAGTGCATATAAATCCTGACAGTGAAGTTGGAGTTGTGCTCCAGATTTGTGGATTAGCTTGAATGCAGCAATATCATCAACATATGATGATGATGATGATGATGATGATGATGATTGGGAGATCTGGATGAAAATGTTTGAATGCTCTACATGGCAATTCTATAGCTCAGTCTTTTATGCTGTGTTTTCCGAAACACAATTTTGCTGAATCTGCTTCTTCCCAGGGAAAAATTGTCTCATTTTACCCCAGTTTGCACTTTAAATTGAATGTGATTAGATCAAATGTGACCATGGACCACAAAACCAGTTTTAGATTGCATGGGTATATTTTAGGGCTGGGCGATAAAATCTGTATCGATATTTATTTATATAAATATTTATATTTATTTTAAAAAGTTTTATCGATATTAACAAAATATCAATATATTTTTGTTTTTGACTATTAAAACTATTTGCCTTAGTAATGTTGGTAAATTATAATAGTTGTTAAATAAAGAAAAAAATCATAAAATTCCAAAATTAATTGTTAAAAAAAATCAATAATTATCTATATCGAATGATATAAAACATGATATTGTGATATTTATTTATTTTATTATTATTTTTTTTTGCAATATCATCCAGCCCTAGCCAAAAATACTTTTTATGGGTAAAAATTATTCCATTTCTTTATTTTATACCAAAATTCATAAGACTACGAAGTAAAAATCATGTTCAAGGAAGATATTTAATAAATTTGCTACTGTAAATATGTCAAAACTAATGTTTATTAGTGATATACATAAGGATTTAATTTGGACAAATTTAAGGCAATTTTGGTAGTGTTTTTTTTTAATCCTCATAGTACACATTTTCAAATTATTGTATCTTCGGTCAAATATTATCCTATCCTAGCAAAGTATACATCAATGGAAAGATTATTCAGTTGGATTTATGGTGTTATTTAAATGTCAATTTAAAAAAAAAAAGATTTATGATTGGTTTTATGGTTTGTGTGAACGATGATTAGATAAAAAATGACATGCATGCCTAGTGCATGACCATGTTTATTAGTGAAATGGATAATGATTTAATTTGCACAACTTTAAAGGCAATTTTGTCACTATTTTTTTATATATTTTTTTTTATTCCACATTTTTTAAATAATTGTATCTTCGTTCAGATATTACCCTATCCTAGCAAAGTTAACATCAATGGAAATCTTATTGATTTGGCTATCTGGTGATTATTTAAATCTCAATTAAAAAAACATTGTGGTCTGGGTCACAAATGATTATATAAAAATGACATGCATGACTAGTGTAGTCTTATTTACACAATAAGGCTTTTTTATGTCAGGTAATTTTTAGTGAATCAAAAGCATGCCATGCAACCAATGTAGTTTCACAAACAAATGACTCTTTTCAACAGGTCCTTTTTTAGTTTTGTTCACGTCACAGTGTGACCCGTGACTATCAGTCTCATACACCCATACTTCATATGCATAAATATTACACCGTCTGAATGCTGGCATTGATGCCAACTTTGAACAGACTGTGAAAAGTGTGAATGTTGAGATGTTTTTTATTCATTGTGGGTTAGTTTTGTGTAGGATGTCATGAGCATTTTTGTGTAAATATGCTTATTCTATAGTGTATTATGTTTTATGTACTTTGTGTTGGGACTAGTAAGCATGTTCAGTTTCCCCAATGGTGGAATGTTCCAGAAAGGGGTGGAGGTAAAAATATAAAATGGCTGGTCCAGTTTTAGGTAGTGGGGGTAGAAGCTAGTTTAAGGTGGAGAGAAGAGTGCATGTTCAACAGCTTAAGTTTCCTGATTTCTCACATGCAGTGAATAAGTATTGTAAAAATTAGCTTGTTGTTTTTTAAGTTCATTGTTTATTTTCTGTTGCGCCTTGATGTTTGTTTGCACCTGTAAATAAAATTAAATTCACCATACCAAAATCTTTGTCACCAGGATTATTATTTGGAGCGATTGCCCGTCAATCATTAACAATTCACAAACAAATTACCCTTTTTGGTGTAACATATGTCACTCTTTTTGAGAGGGTCCAAGTGACATTTGACCGGGTGTAATATATGTCACTTGTTTGAGCTGGTATTATTAATACTAATATTAATTCCTTACGTTTTTATAGTGCTTTTCCAGGTGCCCAAAGCACTTTACAGATGTTGGGGGAAAATGTCCTCATCCTCCACCTGTCTGCAGTATCCACTGTCACGACCTTTAATCTCCCAAATGACAGCGCTCACTGAACAGTATAGTGTTCCCTTCACTATATTGGGGCATTAGGACCCACACAGAATGCAGGTAGAGCACCCATTTCCAGCATTGACCAAATTTTCTCATGTGGTCTCCTACAAGTACTAACCAGACGCAGTCCTGCTTTGCTTCAGTGGGTGACTAAGTGAGAGCTACAGAGAGCTAGTTGCCAAGCAGAATCAAGGATCACCAAATCAAGCAGAGGGGTTACTAAATTGCTATTTAAATAGACATTGTGGACATTATGAATTGGAATTGAATCCATGTTCTGATAAGTCTCAGGTTGCCTCATGAAAGAATTTAAACCGGATTCAATTGATTTGACTACTTCTGCTCAGACCTTATGAAATTTCCTTGGTTTATTTTTTTAAAGATGGGCATGTTAACATCAGACGTATCTGTAATCTCCAACCTTAATCAGTGTGGCCTCCTGGGCCTTGAAGAAGCGCCAAAGCAGTTGAAATGTCACTGTTGGTAAATCATGAAGGATTGTAAGAACTCCGTCCAAGTTTGAATGTTGTCTGTGTGGCTGACCAAGAACGTTCTATGATTCGAAAAACGTAGCATTTGATTTTGCAAGTGTTAAAGCTTCTGGCAGGTCTGCAAATGGGAAAAAGATGATCAGAACTATTTAATACGTACACCCACCCTCCCCTGCTACAGGCACATGATATCATGTGCTTTCCTGTGGTTGCACCAAGATGTCAGTCTTTTACATCCTCCCACGGTCTGCTGGAATGTCCACATTTGTTTTAGATGTCCGGGCAGCGGATGGGCATCGAATGCTCTACATTTTCGCCGAGTGAGCAGGAGCAAAGCGTTTCCCAAACAAGAGGGGATCTTCCTGAGCAGGTGATGAAGTGGTCACTGCTTGCGTGGGGCTCAGATGGTGCGCGTCCCCCCACTCTCACCACACCTGTTTTACTGCAACATTCCCTCTCTGGCCACTTAGACGGCGTATGCCAACTATTTGAGTCTGAAGCATGCCTTCACCAACATTTGTTGTTTCTGCCTAACTTACTCTTACCCCATCCTTTTTTATTAGATGAAGCTTGTAAGTTGAAAGGACAGAATATACTATTTTCACTGGCAAATTATCATGATTTTGATTTGAAATTACATATGAATATTTTTTATTAAACTATCGAAGATTCCAGAAAGGTTTATTTTTTTCCCACAACAGTGAACTATGGGGCCAGATCAGTCTCAAAAATAATACATTTACAAAATAAAATTCATACTTTCCAATTTGTAAATTTAAAGTACAATACAAAATTATGCAAATCCATTTAGTAAATTCAAAACACGATTCAAAATTATGCAAATCCCATTCGTAAATTTAAAACACAATTAATAAATACACGAATCCAATTCGTAAATTCAAAACAGGATTCAAAAATACTCAAATCCAATTAGTAAATTCAAAATATGATTTAAAAATATGCATATTCAATTCATTTGGTGAAAATATTTATGATTTTTACTTGTAAATACACAAATTGTGTGTTTACAAATTGACAAATTGGATTTCATAAATGTGAACTGTGCTGAATTTTATTTTGTAAATGTATTATTTTTGAGACTGATCTGGCTCCATAGTGAACAGTTCTTCAAAGGAACAAGTTTTTCTCAGTGTGAAGAGCACTGCCAATTTAATGTTTGCATTGATGTTAAAAGTTGTTCATGGAAGCTTTGGTGCCAATATATAGCCATTGTTTTTAAAAGTATATATGAAAAAAATATATAGCCGTTTGCCATTCATTTAAAATTAATGTTCTAGAGATTTAATGATAAAAGAATTTGACATATGACACATATGTCAGACAAAAACAAACATATGACACATAGTTGATATATATATATATATATATATATATATATATATACGATTTACATAAATTTTTTTCCCACAAAACAATCTATATAACCTTATCATAATTAGAATAAATTATGGGATATAAAACTGCTAAAGAAAAAAAGCTGCCATTTAATGATCAAATTTAACAAGCTCTTTTTTAGTTGCATGCACGGCTTAATTAATAATATTAAAAATTACACCATTTTATACAATTACAATGAAAGTAAACTACAGTGAAATTAACCTCATAATGATTGTTAAAAGAGGACCTTTTTCAAGATTTTTCTTTTCAATGAACATGCATTTAGAAGTTTATTCATTTTTATTTGTGTTATATCAGTTCATATAAATGGCTCAAATTAGGATAGAGGGTTGCAATTTATTGCTGTTATTTGTGTCGCTTTGTTGCATCTGCTAGATTAGTCTAGTGCACTAAGCAAGTTTTGTCAGTGTTGATATTTAGTAATGAACGTTTTTGCAGCAGGTTCAAGTCATTTATCTTGGAACAGCAACGTTGGATTCCAGCATTAGATCGGTAATGCTCATAATAGGTGCCTCACAAATCACATACTGATGCACTATTCTACGCCATTTTGTAGTATAATAGTGTAAGTAGTGCGTTCACACTGAAAACTCTAAAAATAACAAGTGCACTTTAATTACCCAGAGGATGCACTTATTCAACCGCTGAAATGAAGTGTGTAATGTTGGACAATTCACACACTCAATGGCCTCAGCTTTACTAATGTAGCGGAAGGGGCGGAGCTTTCAGGCACTGATGTTGGATTACTTTATTCATTTTGTTTTGTGAAAGCAAAATTCTGTGAGTGATTATACCACCTCCCGATGGTGAATGCGGTTTTACTCATGGCAGGTATTATTTGGTACTTTGGTCATTTATTTCAATAATTTGGCAATCGACAAACGTCATCTGTGAAACAGTTTGAATTTCCGCTTGGTAAAAAAACCATTCGTGTTCCATTTGGGATGACACTACATACGTATGCTATGCTGTTGAGTGTGTAAGTACATAGTGCATAAGTGCATAGTGTGTATAGTGTGTCATTGGGGGCACAGCTATAGATATTTACCTTACATATCTATAACAGTTCCTTTCATATGCGCGTCTTATCCATTAACTCTCTTATCCATTACTTCTCTCTGTGTGAAATACAAGGTATGGTGCTCAGTTTTGAATGTGCATGTCTCTCTGTAAATGTGTTGTGTTTGAAAGTTATGCAGTGTTTTTTTGGCGGCCATGTTTGTGCGTCCGTGTTTTTTTTTTTCATTTCAAAGAGCGCAACATTTCTCCGAGATTTCCTCTGCTCGCTGCATGTTGTTTGTGTTTTTCTATGGCAATGCAGGGGGAACTACAGGAGCCCAGAGGGGAGCATCACATGTTAGGGTGAAAACCGATTTTCATTCAAACAAATCGATGTGAACTACACACTCAAGTTAATCAATAAAATCGATTTGTCGCCTAACCTTAGTTGAAAGCTAAAGAAGATTTGGATAAATGTTGGAAACTGGTAACCATTGACTTCCATAGTATTGGTTTTTCCTACTATGGACATCATTGGTTATTGATTTCCAACATTATTCATATTATCTTCTTTTGTGTTCAACAGAGCAAAACAACTCAAGAGTGAGTAAACTATTGCACTATTATGTTCATTTTTTATTTTATTATGCCTTTAATACCAGACCCTAAATAGACCATCCCAAAATGAAAATTCAGCCATTGTTTACCTACCTTGTTTTAAACCTTTATGAAAAATGTTGGAAACTTCCATAGTACTGACTTCCTGACTTTATTCAAAATATCTTGGTAGATCTCTTAATATAGAGTATCTTATTATAGAGGAAAGAAACTCCTTTTGAGGAATCACTTGAGGGTGAGAAATAGTGAGTAGCTTTTCATTTTGTGGTGAACTGTCCCTTTAATCTAATAGACTGAAGTTATTTAAATGCATTTATTTATTTATTTAATTAAATCGTTCTCACATTAAACAGGGACACATTAAATAAATTCCTTTTTTAAGCTTCTTTCCTTGAGATCTTCCACCCAGAACGTTGTACAGGTCTCTCTGTTTAACACACTAGCAAGCTGATGAGTGTTTTAATTAGTGAGACATCTGAAATGTTCTGGGAGGTGAGAAACACTTAATCAGCCAACAGGGAAAATTGCAACAGTTGTAGAAAGTCGATCCGGCCCTGAAAGTAGGTTTCGCTGGTCGACCTCTCACCTGCAGTGTCTGTCCAAACACTGACTCATCAACTGTGTGTTGTCTCACACCGTCACTCATTATCAGAGAGCCTGCGCCGCATTACCTCTGTGGATCTGGCATGAGGACGCGCATTAACCTGACATCAAAGTAGTGGTGAATCACGGCTTATGAAAACCCGTCCAAGAGCCGTCCTCAAAGAAGCGAGTCTGCTAAACACAGTGTAAATCATCCCTCTTTTGTTTACATTGGAGACCGTTTGGAGATACAAAAGCCCGGAAGACTGTCACAAGACGACTTGAGAACTTTTATCTGCTGTTACGTGGTTAATTAATTTACTGCTGCTTTATAGTGTTGTGGAAAACCTCAAGGTCTGTGTTTGTCCGTTTCCCAGATGAAAGGCTTGCGTAAGCAGCCATATACAGTATTTGCAGAAATGTGTTCATGTATTGATTGCATTTGTGGTCTTGATTTAAAACACTCTTGCTAGTTGGTCAGTGGAATTGAAGTAGAGTGAAAGTGCTGTAGAGAGAGAGAAGGGATATTTAATGGGGTTGCTATAGAGCCAGAAGGGAATGCGGCCTGTATTTGCACATTTGCAAATGAAAAATGAGAACTGGCCATGTAGGACCATACATTTTGCAGACTCATGTAACAGAATACAGTCTTTTTTAATTATAAATGTATTTACTTTAAGAGAAATTGTTGTTTTATTATTATTATACATGTTAAGACTTACACAATACCCAAGCAACCTCATAGCAACACCCTAGTAATAGCACAGAATATCCTAGCATACTGCATAGCAATACCCTTGTAGTTTACAATCCCAGAGTACTGTTAAATCCACATAGCAAAACTCTAGCAACCACATAGTAACACCCTAACCACTGGTTAATAACCCCATAACACCACAACAACCACCTTCTAATACAGTGGTTCCCAAATGGCCCGTTTCCACTGAGTGGTACGGTATGGTTTGGTACGCTTTTGTGGCCATTTCCACTGTCAAAAGGTACCTAAAAACGAACTGGGTACCCTTTTTGGGTACCCTTTGCAAAGGGTACCTAGCACAACAAAAGGGTACCAAAAGGTGGAGCAAGACGAGCAACTGAACGCTATTGGTTTACAGAGAAGAGTCACTCGCTCATACATGAGCAGGAGAATTTTTAAATACACAGCCAAGACATTACACGGTAATAATATATACATATAATAACAAGTCATGGTCGACCTGAGCTAAAAAAAACTTTGTCAACATCTTAATGAACAGCAACAAGCCAAGAAAAAGAGCAGAATCTACCCTGTGCCCCATCGTTGTTTTAAAGCGCAAATGGTTTCGCTTTCTTGTGTGCGATCACCACGTGTCTATATTTGAAATAACAAACTTCTTGAGCTGATGATAATAACGTGCGCATAATTATTAAAGTGCTTCTGACATTCGATCCTTTTAGAAATGGTCAAACGCGAGAGTAAATTGCGAAAAAACAAAGGAGCAAATGATTCTTTCAGCAACCTAAAACCTGAACATGTTTAACTATTATCATCACCCTTTGGACTATTTTGAACTGGGAATGACAGAATTACTTTCTAACAAGATGTTACATGTGCTGGTTAAGATTAAAGAGACCGATGAGATGTTTGCACTGACTGTAGGCTATATGTTGTGTGTTGTTTTTGAACCCAAATAAGGACTAAATTTATGCTGTGTGTAGTTTTTTATGTATTTGGTAACATATCAGACAGAGACTGTAAGGGTCTGTATGTGTTCATATATGTTGCATTTATTAATTTATTTTATATAACTGCAGATGTTACAGTAGGCTATTTTGCACATCATTGATCTGCAGTTATAATCAAATCATGTTCATAGAAAGGTTAGTAATGTGTGTTTTGTGCGAAGTGCTTCTCATATGGTATGTGAACGACCCATACAGCTTTACTTTAGACATTTCCTCGAGCAAGAATGACGACGACTAAAACTTTTTGTCATACACCACACCCACCCTTGGGACCCTTTTGGCAGTGGTAACGCAAGCCTGATAAAGGTGACGCGTACCATACCGTATTGTACCACTCAGTGGAAACAGGCCAAAAGTGGGGGTCAATGAGGGGTGTCACTTGGTGATTTCCAAAAATCTTATAAATGTTATTAAACTATTAGTATTTACCATATTTTATCCATAACCTACAGAAGATAAAAATAGTATTTAATAGTTGCATAAAAAAACAACATACAAATAAAAAGCCATCAGCCTTTCATTTTTTTTTTCCATTGGATTGGGACCCCTGGGGTTATTATGCTAGATTAATGTGACAACACAGTTGTTAGCTGCAGCAGATTGATTTTACGGCACAATGCTAAACTCACCTACATTGAAAATAAAGGTCACGACTTTAAACCAAAGTATATTCTTGTGCTGTAAACATTCTGCCCACCATTCTCATTAAGTGAGGTGAATACAAATGAATAATGACTAAAAAAAACTTGCACTTTTTTTTGTGTTGTCAATAAACGTGTTTATATAGTTCCTATTGGTGTGTGTGCACGGTTGTGTGCAATGTTTGTATGTTTATTACCACCTCAGAGGATAGCGGGGGTCGCGAGTCACTGGAAGTGTTATTTTGGGGGTCGAACGCTGAAAAGTTTGGGAACCCCTATTCTAATGGATAGCAACTATGACACCCATTGCTAATGTAGCCACACAGATTGTCTTGCAACTGACTAGCAACCACCCAGAATACCCCAAAAGCCTAGCAACCACCCAAATGACTGTAGAATCTACATAGAAAAACTATAGTAACCACCTAGAATACCCCAGCGACCACATGGCACCAACCTTGAAACCATATAGCAACAAATAGCAATCACCAAGCATATCCTAGCAACCGCATATAAAAAAACCCTAGCAATTGCATAGAAAAATGTTTATACCTTCTAACCGTTTCAAAATATAAGCATGTAGAGCTACTTGTCATTTTTAAGCCAACATCAAAGTCTTTACAAACTTTTCCATCTAATATTTTATACATTACAGTTAATAGTTAATGCTCATTTATTCATGATCTACAAATACATGACAACAAAAGGTGAATCTACTGTTACTAATACAAATAAACTTAATTTTTTTAACTTCATCCAAACCACAGACAAACCCAGGATCAGTTGTTCAGAGCTGCGAGTCTCGCTACACAACATGGCTCTCGTACAAAAGTGCAAACAAAAGACAATTAATGAGAGATGCTATGGGGGGCCAGCGCTGCACAATAGACAATGAGAGTTCAGGGATTTTTGCTTGGCCTGCTGTTTTAGCACTGATTGTATCTTGAAGAGACGACTGAATGCTGCTGGCTGGTCTATTATGCAGTTTATGCTTCCTGCTGCTGGTTTAGTCATTGGTCAGCCACAGCTTGATTCTGTAAAGACTGAGAACTAATCTCATTTGCTTTATTATTTGTAGCATTTGCTATATGTTTTGCGGTGTTACATAACTTAGTACTTTTACTTTTAGTTAGATTATTGTATATTTAATATAATATTTTGGTTTTTATACAGTAAATTACTTTATTTTGCAGTTTCCATGTTACACGTTACATGTTCTGACAGTAAGTTATGCATAATTACATAATGAAATTAATTCATCTTAAATCAAACTCTAATTATAACTCTGTTGTAAGTGCCTGTTGTTAGGCCTGTCATGATATCTATTGTTTGTGTTACGATATAGAGAACCAAAATTTATTGCAATAAAAGATATTATTGTCATTTTAAGTGCATTTTGACACTATATTAGCATCATAATGCATGTACACTCTTCCAAAGAGCACATAATATTCTATTCTTAAGAATATTTTATTTAATTATAGTCATTTTTGCAATATAATAATTAGTTATTGGAAACAGAATGTGAAAACACATATCCTAAACAAATAATAATAATAATAATAATAATTGTTAACAAAAATGTCCAAGGTAAAAAGAACTAGAAAAAAGTAACGGATCTATTCTCATTCATCAGGCGCCCACATGAAAATATACCATAGTAATTTATACTGTGTGTTTTTTTTAACCATACTGACACTAGGGTTGGGTCGATAGACTGTCATCGTCCATTGCAGATGGCAGATATACATCACGATGCTGAGCCGGTATCGCGATCCTCTACCCCGCCTCTGTCACAGCAGCAACCCGTTCGCGAAAAACACACACTCATCTTAGTTTTAAAATGGCATTTTAGAATGGAAATGATCCACGTCCACACTGGCGTTTCATCTAGTATTTCTGAACAGCTCTCCGCACATCATGTTACCACACACACACTCTGTCATGCGGTCTAGCATATGCGCACGTCTGAGCTCCAAGCAGTCAGCGGGTGCTTTGAGTAAAAAACCCCAGAGAGCAGTGCACATTGGACAGTTTATCAAGGATGTACCGCTGGATCGCGTCTCACTATAGTTGTTAAACGTGATATTTAATTAATCTTGTCTCTATTGAATGACTCTTCGGTCCTTTGAATCTATCAGGTAATATGTCACCGCATCAGTACATCGCTTTAATCTTTCGCTTTCACACTTTTACTTAGTAATTTTAGTGAAAACCTCAGATACTGTTGGATACTGCTGGTTGTGCATCTTTTTTAACGACCAAGTTTGTCGACGGGGTTATAACGACACGGATCACTCTGCCTATTCATGCCAAAGTCCCACGGAAAAAAGTGATTGACAGGTGGTAATTTGTTTGTAACTTATCTTTATTTATATATGATTTGGTTATGGGTAAAACAAAGACCATGCAGGTCAGGTAGTTGAAATGGTAGGCTACAAATAATTAATTTGTTATGAATTAATTTTTCATAAATAAATAATTCACCACCGCCTATGATGACGATGCCATCGTCCAGTGTGTTGACTAACACTTTATTAAGTGTATTAACCTTATATTATGTATTAACTATAACTATTAACTTTATTAAATATTCATTAAACTACTGAGTAGTAATATTAATAATAGTAAATATGAATTAATATTAATTGTAATTACAAATGGTTAGGATTAAAATGAGTGTAAGGTTTTGGTGATTGTGTCATCTATCAATGCAATAGTAATTGTGAAACAGACACTTTAAAATAATGTATTACCTCATTTTGTTATGTTGTTAATATTACTTGGTACTTAAATGCGCAATTAAATCAAACAATAAAATAAAGTTAGCCTATTTTTTATTATTTTTTTGGCTATATAGTTTAGTTTTTTACTTTTAAGTTATAATTTAGCTATAATTACTTTTGAATAACTTTTATCATAATTACCAGCATATAAACAAAACACTAATTATTTTGTTTCTGTAATTTTAGAGTAATTGTAAAGTGTAACATCTTTCTCTCACAAAATGGTCCACCCCCTTTTCATTCCAGCCTGCTCTTTTCACCTAGACCGGTGCATTCTGGGGCATTTCTTTTGAACAGGAAGTGAGGAGGATTATGGGGCATATCCCTGCTAAATCAACAAGTCTCCAGTGACGGTGGGATGGCATTATTCAGCTGTCAACAAACCTCACTGCTTTTGCCACACAATTCACACTCTCAACAATAGATGCTGTTTCCAGCACTGGGACCTTTTAGTGCTTGAATAGTGAGAGAATATAGCAGCTAATGTCCTTTAGACTTCAGATCACTCTCGATTTTATTAAGCCTGCTCAGGGATTTAGCCCAATTCTCCTATGCATTTGTCACAGCCCATTATTTGGAGAAACACACAGACCACTGTGATGACGCTTGTGTGTATTGCATGCTTTAATCCATCATCATGTGCCGTCATCAGAAATCCAGACACGTCACTGTCTGATGGGGTTTAAAGGGGTAAAAAGATGAAAACGTGCTGGTAATTTACTCATCCTCAGGCTGTTCTAGATGTAGATGTCGGCTTTTGTTTTAAAGCAGAAAGAGGATTTTTAGAGGAAACTGTGATCCTTGGTGATTCAAATAATATAAGCTAATAGCAATTTGACAGTTCAAACAAAATAAATAAAATGAAAAACAAAAATCACATACAGTTGAAGTCAGAATTGTTATTCCCCCATAATTATTAGCCCCTGTTTATTTTTTTCCCCAATTTCTGTTTAACATAGAGAAGATTTTCTCAACACATTTCTAAACATAATAGTTTTAATAACTCATTTCTAATGACTGATTTCTTTTATCTTTGCCACGATAACAGTACATTATATTTTACTAGATATTTTTTAAGACACTTCTATACAGCTTAAAATTACATTTAAAGGCTTAACTAGGTTAATTAGGTTAAAACTGCTTTTATTCTAGCCGAAATAAAACAAATAAGATTTTCTCCAGAAGAAAAAATATTATCAGAAATACTGTGAACATTTCCTTGCTCTGTTAAACAATATTTAAAAAGAAAAAAAATTCAAAGGGGGCTAATAATTCTGACTTCAAATACGTATGTGTATATATATATATATATATATATATATATATATATATATATATATATATATATATATATATATATACATACACACACACACACACACACACACACACACAAGCAAGCAAAACTAAATTAATACCAGTGGATTCTGACAATACGTTTGTTGAGGTCTTATGAACTGAACTAATACTTGGATTTGATAGTTTTATACCACAATAAGTAGTTAAGAGCATAAAATGTAAAAGATATTTCAGTAGACTATATAGTTTAATTTTTGTTGTCAGTCAATATCACATTTACATTTTAGGAAATCAAATAATTTACATAATAAGGGTGGAATAATAAAATAATAGAATAAAGTATACAAACAACTCAAACTAAACCACTGCAACTCTGAATAATTCTGTTATTGCTAAATACATTTGGATTTTGAGGCAAAAGTTTTTCCATGGTCGATTCCTTTATTTATCAGATAGGGCTGGGTCATTTGACCTAAAATCAAAATCTCGATTAATTGAAATTTTTAACTCAATTACGACTAAAGGCATCTCTGGCGCATCTTCCAATCATCATCAGTGTAGTGCAAAGTAAGGCTCAAGAATGAGTCAATAAATGAGTCATGAGTCAATGAGTCAATAATCTCTTTCTTGAGATGTGGCTGCAAAGTGGCCGCAGAAGTAGAAATCATCCACAGACTATAACGGAGTGGTGTCTCGTAGGGAAAGTAATAGAAAAAATTGTCCTGGAAAAATTTTATCGATTATAGGTTCTAAATGTCGATTTCTATTACTATTTGATTAATCACCCAGCTCTATTATCAGGGGTCACCACAGTGGAATAAACCCCCTACTTATCCAGCATATGTTTTACATGTCGAATGCCCTTCCAGCTACAACTCAGTACTAGGAAACATCCATACACACTCATTCACACACATAAACTACGGCCAATCTAGTTTATTCAATTCACCAATATCGCATGTGTTTGGACTGTGAGGGAAACTGGAGCACCCGAAACCCATGTGAACACGGGGAGAACATGCAAACTCCACACAGAACCGCCAAGTGACTAAGCCGGGACTCAAACCAGCCATCTTTTTGCTGTGAGCCGCTGTGTCGCCCCGATTCCAATTTTTTAACTTGCAAATTGGCCAATTCAATACCAAATTCCAACAATAAAAACTATTATTATAATGAATTATTGTTATTATTAATTCATCACAGCCTGAATCTGCAGTGATTTAATATTAGAGGCAACAACTACACTTAAATCATAATCCACACAAAGGAGCAACGTACATTATATTGGAAAGTTGGTGACTTACAATTGACTGTATCATTTCAAAATATCAAGTGAAAAATCAAACATAATCTGACTTAGTGAAATTATGCTACATACAACATACTGGCACAAATCTGCAAAGATAATGCAGATTCAACCATTGCAGATTAAAAAAGCAGATTAAAAGAATTCTCTTCCAGCATTGGGGCACGTGTAGAACTGTGGGAGTTACAGCGTTTCCTTGGTTACTGTAAGCAAAGTAGCAGCTCTGGTCGTGTTTAATATGGTTAATATGAATATGGAGATAATAATATAAGACGTTTTATTATGGCAGACATAAAATGCCTTGATAAAACCCCACACAAATATATTTGGGATTTTCTTCAATATTTTACTCATCATAAACAGTATGTCTGCCAATGACACACTAGTAACATAAATGGGCTTCATTCAATATAATTGTGTATCTGATCCTAACACAGATGCACCATTATATTGAATGAAGCCCATTAGGTATAGATGTTTACTTGAGCTTATAAATTGGCCAAGCATATAAATATGATCTGTACAGTATTTAATCATTTAAGTATTATAGAATCGCAAACAAATGGACATTAACGTTTGTTCAAATGACTCATCTCATGTTTTCCCATCAGTGTTCGGCCATTTCCGTACTCGGTCTATAAAAGCCTGCCAGTCTGTCTGTGTGCATCTATTCTGCTCTTTCAGCATCTCTGATCTCTGTTAACATTTCCTTTATAGATTTTGTAGTGTAAAGTTGTTGCAGCACAGTTTGTATGCAAATCTGGAAATAGATCAGCTGAACGCTTTTTAGTGTGTATTCTTCTAAATAAGACACTGGTTGGTTTGGTTTGTTGCACAGACTGATTGTTTCACTTTATAACACCTCGTTGTCACAGTAGATGCATTTATTTTATTTTGCCTATATATATTTTAGATATTTTTTACTCCTAAAATACTGCCAGGTTTTCATGTGGACTTTATAAATCACCAAAGATTACAGTTTCAGCTAAAAATCTTATTTGCTGTTCTACTGAAGGAAAATGTCACCTACGTCTTGGATGACCTGAGGGCGAATTATTTTCAGTTTCTGGGTGAACAATTCCTTTAATGTCACGAGTTACAAAAAAAATAATAAAGAAGAGAAGTTTCTTTTTTTTTTTGTTTGAGAGCGACTGTTCTTGAAGGCTCCGGCAGAAATTGCAGTCCTAATTAGGATTAAGGAAGAGGTCAGTGTGCTTGTACTAGAATGAGAGGCATTTGGAGTGAGCGCGGATGACGCCATCTGCGCTGAAAGCAGTGAGCGGCTAATTCTGGATCGGAGTGCGTTACGATTTACAGATTTCGGGGGTTGGAGCCTCACGGCCAGTACGTGATCCTCCGATCAGCCCAAAACAATTTGCTGAGCTAAATATGGGCCTTTTATCGCTGACTGGGGAGATAAGCGTAGCCTAAATATTGCATGCTTGTATGCAAATGCATTTATTATCTGTGATTATCAGTTTCTGTGGAA